>NC_133024.1:2149843-2456250 GCF_048771995.1 Taeniopygia guttata | reverse complement strand
AAAATTCAGCTTTTTACAAAATGTGCATCTAGAAATATAACCTCGAATACTTAAAGGAACCATCTTATTCAAGCTCTTCCTCAGTTTGTCATCTCACAGACTCAGCATCTCAGTTCTTCAGATTGTGTTATAAAGCCAGGGAGTTGTAACTAAAATGAAACTAAGGGGATGGATTTAAGAGCTGAGCTCTAGGAAATCATGCTATTGCAATTTATAACATTATTTTAACCCTGCAAATGGCAAGTGTTGCTTTAGTAAGTTACATATTTTGTGCTTCAAAGCAGAGTTTAACTACTATAATCACTGAATTTTCCAAGAAAGCTCCTAATTATCCTAATATTTCTCTGAATATTCAAATATGTGACTTCCATTACAGCTCAAAACAGTGGAGTATGAATTCAGTACTTCACCGTTTGGGGTTCAGTTTTGTCAGGAATTAATTTGGAATTGCATACGCTGTAGTCCAATATCCATGTTATTTAAACTCCATTGGTCATTATGTTCTTCTAGCAATATGCAATTCCTAGGTGGCCACTGCAGAGCTTGGGGCTTGGATCCCAGCAACTGTGATGCAGTTTAACAATGCATGTTAATCTACTTAATGTGCTCATTAATCTACTGTTAATCTAGCAGTTAATCTACTGCTAATGTGCTCAGCTTGATGTTCAAAATACAAGCAAATGTGTAGAGAAAAAATGGGCAAAAAAACGCTTAGGTAAAATAGAGAAACAAGGCAGGAATCTCTTTTTGGCCTTAGAGAGGAGCCAAATCATGGAGCTTCAACTGCAATTTTGTTGCTCATTTCTATTCTAGCATATGGTTTACTTTCATGGATCTCTATACCTGCTGATTCAAGTGCAGAAAGGAAATGAAGAGGACACATATGGAATTATATCCTTGGTACCACTTTGCCAGCTTTTTTTCTTTCTAGTGGTTCCATGCTCTTTACCAAAGCCAGGATGTTTGTTACCACAGAGCTGCAATATCTACCTTAATATCCCAAGAGATCACAACTAAGACTATTTTGCAGTACTTTACTTTTAAAAGAGGGTGTAAACACAAAGATCTAGTCATCAGAAAAAGAGTTAATAGTATAGGGACTATGTTTCTACGACAGAGGAAGCAAGCTCACATAAAGTGAGTGTGACACACTGTACAAACAATATTATGCTCACTTATTAGTCACATTTGTAAGATTCCTTGTGTTAGTAGGGAATTTTATGGCTTGCCAACAGTAGATATTTCCAAAAGGTCTCTCCTCCCAAATCCTAGATGTACACAGACACACACACTCAGAACTGAGTAATTCATCCAGTGATGTTTTTTATTAATTTTATCATAAAAAAGGCTCATGACAAGCAGTACTGGAGCAGAATGTAAGAGTTACAGCTGTGAGGAACATTCTGGTACTCGTGATAAATTCGTATGCTATATTCACAACGTGACAAGGGGCAGTAAACAAATGGAAAGGGAAGGAAGACAAGACTCAGTGTGTGCATATTTATTTCCAGAAATGTTAAAAATAAAAAATGACAAATTGACAGAAATTGCTCAGGCAATTACATAATACCATTAAAGTGGATGTAAAGGGCAAATGAGAAGGCAACATCAGCAAAATTAACAAAAAATTGGTGTAAATGTTGGGAGGTTCCAGTCAGCAATGGTTTAGCTAGCTGAGCATCCAAAATGCTGTCTTTTCATATTCAGAATAATAAAAAAAAAACTATTACAGATACTTAAGAGAAACTATATAGGCACTACAGCTGTAACTCAATGTGTGAATTCAAAGCCTTTAGCCTACTCAAAGATTTGTGAAACAGCTGGGGGTGGAACTTGTAGTCAATCATTGCTCTTGTCCCCTAAGAAATTCTGAGGGGTTTTTTATGGATTAGAACAGAAACTTGAAAGAGAAAAGGTGTCACTCTTAAGAGAAAAAATGAAAATACAGAATATATCAGGAAAAACACAAATAAAAATATTCTCTCATTTCAAAATTGACTAAAATAGGGATTTTTTAAATCAAACAAAAGATATTATTTCAGTTAACTAGACACAAATCCCCTTCACCAAACCTAATGCACTAGGTCTGAAAAATCTAGTTTGATGGTATTTGCCCATTCCTTCTGCCTGAGTCAGTCAGGGCTTCTGCATACGTGTGAAAGGACAGATAAGGGCAAGGGTAAGGCAAGGTAGGAACAAAGTGTCATGGGCATTGCAGTTCAGAGAGAAAGCCCAAACCAAGCTCACCACGACTTTCAAGACAACAAAACTATTTCTATGTGCTAATGCTGGAGACCAGTTTGGTACCAAACTCCACTTTTCTGTGATTTGTGAAACCACGTGTTCAGATTTCAGTCAGACCAAAATATTCCTCTCCAGCCTTCACAGCAGAGAGTGAGTTTCTTAAATGCAGGATTTGAGAAAATGATTGCTAAATATTTTCTGAAGATGCAAATTTTCAGCATGCAAAAACTCTCAGAAATTTTCCAGATAGCTATAAATTGAAGTTACAGTACATAATCCCACAATAACTTAAAAATAAGGTAGTATAAATTAAGCACAATCCATAAAAACCAATGCTTTGTCATTTTAAATTGTCCTTTTATTCTCAAAATTACGGTGTTAAGCGTATTAAAGTTTAAATTATAATTAATGTTCCAAGAAATATAGTCAATTGTGTAGCTCATCTAAACTTTATCAGATCTTTTACAATGAGTTAATGTGCTTTTAGTGAATCTCTTCAACATGAATTTGGTCACAAAAATGATGATCTTTACAGGATCTGAAGCTACTCTATCTTATCCTAATTAACATAATATCTGCTTAAAGTTTCTGCCACCCAAAGCCCTCTGCAGTTTATTGAAATGCAGTGACTGAAGACTAGAAAAAGAGAGTATTAACATAGTTGTTTGTTGAGCCTGTGTGAAGATTACACCATTAAACAGCAAACAAAGCCAGATGACCAGTGGTGAGCATTCCAATAAGGATCTGAATTCCCACTAAGAATAGATCAATCAGGCACTGTTTGTGTAAAGTACTGCTTGTAGGCTTCCAAATTACTAATATTTTTGGAGCTATGCCAAAAATGGACTCAAATCTGCTGTATCATTTTCAGTTAAAAGCTTCTCTTTTTTTTTTTTTTTAATATGAAGTTCAATATTTTTGCTCTTTATTCAAGAATTCTACTGATGAAAAGGATATGTTGGGGAGTACAAACTTCAGTAAAAAATGTGTGAAGGTCCTCAGTGGAGGAATAGTATGAAGAGGGCAATAAAAGAAGATTAAATACTACAAATACATTTTAGATATAATCCAATGCTGATTAAAAACTGCAGAAAGATCCACCTTACAGGCACCTTTCCCTTTTGATCTCAGATGGAACAAATTTATTCAATTTAATTATGCAACCAAAAGCTTACTATCTCAAAGTATTTGGTTTATAGCCCAAATTCCCAAGCCACTAACAGATTTGTGAAGTATTATCAAGCCTTGACTACATTTTCTATCCATTCATTAGTTCGTTTGCTGTGGTAATTTGTATACAGCTACTAAGAAAAAGCACTAGATGCTCTTGAAGTGGCATTCAGACATAAACAGAGGTCAGAAATTATTGGTAAATTTGAAGGCTGTGCAGAAAGCATCACTAGGAGAGAAGGTGTGAAGTGATAGAAAATCACCCATTTACAACATTCATCAAGGCAGTACCCTAAAAAGGACCAAGAAAGCAATTCATCTTGGTGATAACATGAAGCGAGAAGAATGAAAAGTAAATATCAATAAGCTAAACTGTGATTACAAAATTTGGACCTTGGAAAATAGCCTGTTTGAGAAATAATGTATATCAGAGCATGACTTCTGCTAAAATGTAGAATAAAGATTTACAAACCAGTCACATAAATCAGTCCATTTTTATTAATAAAATAGATATTTACATCCAACATATAAAGTATTGAGTTTCAAACCATCTGTATGACAGTAATGCTACTTATAAATCAGGCACATGAACTATCCATTATTTTCTACACTTATAAATCAGTCTTACTAGTAAAGCACTTGCCTGACTGGAAAATCACTCTCTTGATTAATAGATCAGGTGCCACCAGACAAATATATTACTGAAACGAATAATATATCTTTTGACCACTGGGCCCATTTCATAAATCAAAAACTCCATATATACCAAGTGTTCATAAATGCTCAATTATGAACAGTTTAGCAACCCAATACCAAGACAGAATTCCTTAACACACATAAGCACACACACACACACACAAAACTTTAAAGCCATAGAGACAAAATTTGCTTTGTTGGGTCTTTTTTTAAAGCTAAAACTTCACTGTATTCCATGTTCTACTTGCCACTGTGTAATCCATCAGGATTTTTTTAATCTAAAACTAGAAAACAATTTAATGTTTTGAGGTTTACAAAGTGGGGATCACAGAGAAGGGAGGGAGATAATTTTTTCTGCTTTTTATGCTTCACACAAAATTGGAAGTAAAAATCTCTGCTACCTCATTCTAGGAACTCTTGTGGATTTAGTTTGCCATTGCCTCTCACCTTTCTCTGAACTTTCGTATGAAATATATTTACAATTGATTTTAAATTGTCTTTATAGATGTGCTATATCATTAAAAGGATTTATTTAAGAACTGCTGCATTACAAAACATTTAATTTAATACAAATTAAATATAAGGTGCATGAATTTCTCTAAGGTTAAGAGAGGATGTGGCACGGCAAACTCTACTTCTGTGAGATTCTCAGCAGAAAGGTGAAAGCTAGTTCTTAAATTGAGGGGGGCCTCATTTAAATTGCATCCATTTAGTAGAATGCAGCTGCTGTTGAGGCCAAGTAATTTCTAACTAGTTCATAAATATGTCTGGGATGATGATTGTATAAATACTTGCAATAACACAGGATAATAAAACCAAGCAAATGCTTTTATCATATATTATGGAAATAAGTAAAAGTGTCATTTGAAGATGTGTATTTGAAGTTTATCATAGCAATTCCCACAGATAATTTCATCAGAAAAAAAATATATATAAACCAGAACATTGTGTTGTAAAAACACAAATAAAATTTCTAATTAAAAAGAAACTGATCTTACGAATCTAGAAAAAACAGGAAAGCATTTTAGCTTGAGGTAAATGGTATGCTTTGGTATCTTTTGAAATTATTGTTTTCTAACGAAACTTGATCACTAAATTGGATAATTTATTACTGAGACCAGCTTTTTATCACACTGATATCCTTCAGATGAAAGGCACGGATGGGATTATGGTTACTGAAACAGGTAAATCAGAGCTGCTATGTGATAGAGACAAAGCCAAGAATCAGGTTTTGCATTTTCAGTTTTTAGTGCTGCAATGAACGTGTTGGGGACTGGAAAATGGAGATGTTCCTACAGGAGGCACCTCTGCAAGAGCAAACAGGGAGAGAAGGGGTAGCTAACAGGATAGATGGGAAGTACAGCTGAGAAATAAAGATTCACAAAAGAACTTCCCTTTAAAATCAGCCTGTGTGTTTACCTCTATGCAGATTTAAGGAGAACATCTGCATACCATGGAACAGAAGAGTTATTCCACAGCAGGCTGTAGTAAAATAACCTGCAGACCTAACCAGGTACCAGCTGGCAGTAATAATATTTAGTAATTAACTAATGCCTTTCTCTGAAGTGCTCAACAGTAACAGTTGAGGTTCTGCATCCATTTTTTGCTGTTATTGCAGTGGTTTGGGAAGAAGCTTTTTCCACCCTACTAGTTAAGATAAGGTCTAGTGCAAGCTTTTGACCACATAACAGACAAAATTGCATTTTACTTCTCAAAGATAAGAAAAACCATGGTCCCACTCTGCATTTGGCCCTGCCAGCCAATGGAGGGGGGTCATAACCAGTGGATAAAAACCAGCCATACTTTCCCTCAGATTTCTTTCTTGACCAACACCATTAACTCATTTCAATAGAGTCATTAAGAAGGTACAGTGTGGAGACACAGCAAGGATAGAGCCACAGAAAAATCTAATACCTATGCTGGCGTGAAAAAAATAGGCTTGGCTAACCCTACTCAAGCAGTGGGTTGGTAGATTTTTATTTTAAAAATCTCTGGCTGACAAATTTCAGGGAAATCCTTGTTAGTATGTGAACAATTAATTGATTAAATTTTGCTTTTTCCTACAACACCTATTTACTTATAATCCAATGTAAGCAATATTCTCTTGACAATTTTGGATAAGTTTATGAAGCTGTCTTACATAAGAGTACATATTAAATTATTAATATTTTTGGAAGAATACATAAGAAATGTGAAGTGATGGGCTGCTGTGGGTTCAGATTTAGCTAGAATATTTAATTACAATGTATTGGGCATTATATAATAAACTTTTATCTAATAAAGGCACACATTCAGGAAAGATTTGGAGAATTTGATACTTTCCACTGGTTTTAGATAGATTTTTAAGTCTACATGAGAATTTTGGAGTGCAATACATTCTAGTCCAAAATCAAACATCTCTGTGTTTCATGACACTTTCAGCTTTTGTAGAGAGGATGCAAGTTTTTGCCAAATGTATAATTGGAGCTACATTTGTTTACATAGGTGCTTCGGTTCTAATTCATTAATTCACAGCAGTCTGCAGCACCTTGAATACAAAAGGCAATTAAAAAAAAAAAAACAACTTTCACCCAGTTAAGTACATCACAGGAATTCTACATCTGAACAAATGACCTTTTTCCTCTTGGCAGGTACATTTCCATTTCCTCTTGTAAGCTAGTCTAGTCTTATCCAGGCACAAATCCAATCTCTTTCTATCTTCAACACTTTGAATTTTTTGTTTGCACTCTGCTGATAAGAGAGGTCAGGATTCTGAAACCTGAGGGAGATTGATCTAGAATGATTTTCTGTGCAGACATTTGAATAGGAGGAAGTACTGGAGATGGTCTATGACTCTCCCAAAGTCCTCTTGGGGAGCAAGACGAACTCTCCAGCCTCGAAGACCTCCACACAAAGCAGCTCTCACTGCTGCTGTCCCACAGGCAGAAAACAGAAGCTGCCCAAAAATTCAACATTTGCAGTGTGGTCTGTCAGCAGGAGACGTTGACCTAAAGGCCACAGGTCAGCAGATCTCAGAAGTGAAAAGCACTACTGTCTATAGCCATGGTGTTTCCTGCAAGTGCCATTCAAAACTGCTCCATGGGATGTCTGTAAGCCAAAATTTACGCAGCACCTACCACAAATCAGAGTGTTTTTTAGAGTAGTAAGTGTAGAAAACTCAAAAGAAGCATTCACTTAAAAAGAAAATAATTTTTTTTCCCTTAGAGACATCAGGCAGCTACTGCCTCTCTTACTCTGCCCAAGTTAATGAAACACAGGCATTCACCAGAGGACTGCATAGTTTGCCTGCACAGGAATGATTTTCACATTTATGAAAAAGTCTACAAATATTGACAGATGAAAAGTATGAATCAAAGTGATATTTTACTATTATTAGTCTGAAATTTGATTATACATGCCAGTTATTGTAGCAAGAACCACCCTAAATGATAGTTTCTCTCAGAACAAGGAGAACAAATATTAAAAGTGTGAAGGTCTTGAAAGGTTGGAAATTTGCTTGGGGAAGTATGGAGAAAAAAAAAGTGAAACAGAGGGAATACATAATGAGAAAAATCAGACTGGGATTTCAGTCTGGGGTGTCTGTAAGAAGATATTTCAATCTGGGCTGCCCAGGGAAGGAGTGAAGTCACTGTCCCTGCAGGTGTTTAAGAAAAACCTGGATGTGGCACTCAGTGCCATGATGTAGGAAACAAGGTGGTGTTTGGTCATGGGCTGGACTTGATGATCTCAAAGGTCTTTTCCAGCTTAGTTGGTGCTGATTCTGTGATGTCCTGTTGCAGAATAAGTAAGAAGAGGGGTTCCACACAGTTCAAGTGCTGGCCTGAACAAGTTTTGTATTAAAAAAACTCCAAAATATAATTAAGTGTATTTATCAAGTTGTTCAAATGACAATTATCAAATGACACCACAAAACAGTAAAAAAGAATCGAAAATTATATCTGATTTCCCAGAGGAGGGTGATACATTAGCATATATGAGTATGATCCCAGAGTTTTCCTTACAAGTGAAAAACAACAATGGCAGCAACCACTGTCAGCTTTCTGTATCAGCACCATGGAAAAGCCAATTAAGCAACCTGTTCTTACAGCACAGCTTCTAAAGACCCACCTCCTATATCTATGATTATTTGGGACCAGAGGAGCTCAAATTGCACTGGATTTCACAAACATTTAGTTCCCTTGGTCAGAACAGCATACTAACAAAGCAAGAAACAGATTCTATGCAATTGTTTGTGCAGAAATTCAGCATTGTATAATCTCATGCACAGAAAAGAAGACTGCAGTGAGTCAATTCCTCCAGAGCTCTTAGTAAATAATTTCATTGTATGTAACAGAGTTTCCAGCTAGGAAGAGATCACTCTGTTTTCAACCAACAAAAGATAATAGTGATTTAATATGAACAACAAGTTTCAATGAGAGGCTTTGTTTTAAGATTCAACCATACAGTACCATTAATGTGGCCATGCTATTCTCCATCAGTGCAGTGACAAAACAGGCTCCTACAAGTATACCCAATATTAATGCTTCCACAAAGGTAAAATTAGGTAGTGGAAAGCACAGGTTAGTCCTGGAAAATGCAAATTCCAGAGGAATTTAAAGAGCAAATTATGCAAATTTGCTAAGCTGGTACACTTTAAAGAGATTGTGAAATATCTGAAAGAAGATGTAAGTTTTAACTTGTACTGGTCTTCCCTCTTGTGTTTTGGGCCAGAAAAAAAGACCACTTATTCTCCAAAACCAGTAGTTCCCTAAGAGAAAACACTACAGGTATCTACTCCTAAAAAGACACAAACAATCAAATGTAGGAACATTGATGACATTTATCTGTAATAGGAACATCAGTAACATTAATCTTTTAAAGGCATCAGCCCACCACTGTGAAGGATGGATTTTCTGATCAAGATACCATAGGACCTGGAATGATTCAAGCTTGATTTTTCTCCAGCAAAGTATTCAAGAGATTTGCTGTTGAATTCAAGAGAAAAACCAAAGCTTTAGATTTCCAAAGGCACAAATGACAGCAAGATATTCATACCACCTGTGGCTTTTAGGAGCCTCATATATACTGATTTGGCTATTGGGACCTTTATTTTGATCTATGTCTCTTCCAACTAAACTGTGTTCGAATCCATTTTACCTTCCTTTATCCACATCCTTTGTTTCCTAAAGCCATTGTACAATTCTGTTGCCTTTTGCCACTTTTCCTTGAGACTGTAAATTTTCCTCCCTAAACATGTATCAGTTAAAGCAAATTAAGGCCTTTAAGCTAAAGAAGTTTCAAACAAATGAGAAGCAGTTAAAGCTCAGGCTGATACTTTTGAATTTTAAAATGAATGCCAGATGATCAAGAATTTTGCATTCTTTGCACGAGTGTAAAGAGGCTGTATAAAATTTTTAAGAGCCTAAATTAATGATCTGATAAAACTCATTTGTTAATGTAAGAAAGATTGGAGTTTCAGGGTGATTTACTGAACACGTGATTTTAAAGAATGTAAAATATTGTGCAGAATGATTCAGCATTTTCAGTAAGAATCATTCATAGCCAGTGTTGGGAACCTTGTCAAACAATCCATCATTCTTTTTTATGATTCAGAAGTGGTGGATGTTTCTTGGAACTAATAATGGGAGATGTATTTTCACCTCTTACTTATTAGCTCAAACTTCTCTTAGATCATTAATAAGAGGGGGGAAAAGTAATCTGAAGTATCTTTTGATGAACTAGAGGCCTTTAAAATTATTAGCCCATTAATTTTCACAATAAACCTTAGAGATTCGGTAACCATTATCATCCCTTACAGACTGAAAGTGGAGAAAAGAGAAGTGGAAGGACTTATCAAAGGTCACACACTAACTGAGCAAGATAATGAGAAACTTCTCCAACCACATCTTCAGCAGACCAAAGATCCAACAGTCAATTTTAGGTATTAATCCGTTTGCTCTGGAATTAATCAGAAATCTTGACATTAAATCCAACCCAAAGTGTTCATTCTCACCTGCAGGGCTAGAAAAAGACTCAGGTCTATCTATTCCAACTACCCAAATGATACATTTGGTATCACCAAATAAAGAAACACTTGAGGCCCTTTAGCATTAAATGATGTGAACTGTCACAGCTATGAAGTCATGCAGAGGGAGTCAGAATCTGAGCTTCTTAATCTGTGTTTTACTTAAAAAAAAAAAAAAAAAAGATCTAAGTTTTTAGACAATTCTCTTATAGTCTATTAAAAATTGAACTGAGAATATGGGGGAACTAGGAGAGTAAGTTGATTAGGCAAAGCATACTTAATGTTAATAGAATTTTGGACTGAATTTTCTGGCAAACATTGTTATTGCAAAAATAGTGTGGGAATTCTGCTAACCACAACAGGTCAGAGGGATTCTGGTTCACACTTCATACAAAGACAATTTGTCATCACTAGGAATTTCTTTAGCAGTCAGGAAGAAAAAATCCAGTAAGCCAATAAAGCATCTAAAAAGGCAGGATCCTCTCATTAACTGACACAATGGTGACATTCCATGGAAAAATGGTACTTCCCATGAGTTCTCAGTCATTTACTTGTTTGTGGAAGTTTAATCCAGGCTCCAGAAGAGATTTCACAATGGTTTTAGTCTGAAAGTATTCAAATCTCAGATACTCCCAGAATTTTGTATCTCTGCTTCAGATGAGAGACAAATAATTTATAAATCAATCAAGAATCCCCACAAACTTTAAAATATTTATTTTCTTTGGAAGGGAATTCTGGAAAACCTATTTCAAAATTTTCCTTGGAAAGGAATTTTTGCAAGCCTGCTTCAGAATTGCGATCATCACTGAGAACTCCAGTGAATCTTGCTGAACCTCTCCCTCAGGTTGAACTTATCAAAATACACCCAAGGGTTTTGAAACATGGAGACTAGACCTTAATAGAACAATACACTCAAAACATGAAATAGATATATGTAAAATAATCTCCATATAGACATACTGTAACCAAATATGCCTCTCTGCTGATAGGAAAGATCCCTTGTTGTCAGCAGTGTTCCCTTTCAAGCAATCAGTTCATTGGGGTTTTTGTGCTGTAAAATCCTCTTGGATATTCTTAAAAATAATTTTTTCCCATTTCTGAGGCCTGGTTTTGATACTCCCTTTACTTTTCTTCCACCAGCCTCCCTGCTCTTGCCACCTGCTCTGCTCTGGGTACCTACATCTTTGCACGACACAGGAACATCCTTCCTTCCTTGGTTTTCTTATGCCACAAAGCCTTCCTCACAGCCCTTTGTAACTGAGTAATCTGAAAATGTGCTTTTGTGTGATCTTAAAAATACTTTCTTTTCTCCTAACACTATAATTTGAAGCAAAATAGTCCTAGCATTTATGCACTCATGTTTTATCCATGGGTTTTTGAGAACATTATGGAGAAGTGGATATGTGTCATTACCGGACTATTGCCACGCTATGAATCAAGCTTAAATATAACAGAAGCCTGGCTGCCAAACCACATTTGGTTTATCCAGGGTATTTGGATAAAACTGAGGTTGAACAATCAGCAGTCAAGAGAAGATGGAATTACAGACATTGTTTATAAATGGAGTCTTGGATAACTGGGAATTTCCTATATGTAGCCATGCATTAGTCACTCAGTCTTACTAAATATATAAGTTCACTCTTATGTAGCAGTTCTCTAAAACCTGATGTGGAGAGGATAGGTGCTCCCCTCAGACTTGAAGATGTGTTTTGTTGTTCCAGCTGATCAGACTTGCCAGAAGGAAAATCTAGCAAGAATCAAACAAATCAATAGTCAGATGACCTGGTTACAAGCAAAACTAACTTTGCATTAATATTTAAACTTGATGTGGGGGTGAAGTTTCTTAGAGACAAAGCACTGGGGACAGTAGTGGAGACATGAGCTTTTGCCATGACATGAGACACTCACTATTCAGTTTCCCCTTTTTACCTTACACCTACAGAAGGTTTCAAATTAGGACAATGTACAGGAAGGGAATGTAAGATGAGATTGTATTTGTGAGAGGTGGAAAATGCAAAGCTGAAAGACTGCAGAAGAAGAAGGATCCAAATATGAGTCCTAAATTTATTAGTGTATACTTTCACCTATGTAAAGCCTATTCCAAAACACAGATATTACCATTACTATTTCCAGATGTTTAAAAATAAAAGAAAAGCCCAGTGAGCCCTGCCTGGTCATACAAAAGGAACCAGACCATAAAAGAGTCCCATTTTGATACTTCTCTTTGCAGTCTCTGTTTTCATGGGGTCTTACCGAAGAGGTTTGGCTCCAACACCACTTCCTTTCTCCATCACAGCCCCCATAGATACAGAAATATCTCTGTCTACATGTGGCTGAGCATTTAAAACCCAGCAGTATGGGCTAGCTGCCCAAGTAGTCATTGCCTATCTCCTATATGGGGAACTATATACACAAGAAAGAATCCCAAAGACTAGACCCCAAACAAGCATCACCATTTTGACCATGTAGACTGAAATGTTAGCATGTCATTTGATATTAGACTGTCATGTCCATTTCAAACCGTTCTAGGTCTATGACATGCACATTTAAAAAAAAAAAATCAAGTGTTTAACATTTTAAAAGTTAGCCCGCTGTACTATATATTGTTTTAAATTTTTTTTTTTAAACTTCTCTTACTATCTTGAAAGAGCCCATAAATAAGAATTTCTATCTTGTAGCTACAAGCTAGATAAGAAAAAATCCCTGAAGTAGGTAGGATGGCTCTGATGGGGTGGGATTTTTTATCTCTTGGCCTAAAAGTGTTTGCAGTGCTGCCAACTCTGTAAACTATTCAGTCCATTCACAGGCACACACTGGGACTCAGCAATTGAAAGAAAAATCAGGACACCTGTTCATTATTAAAAGAAAGGAAAACATGTTGCTTTGTTGTATTTATAATTTTATCCTCAAATGCTATAATTTAGCATAATTTGTTTCATTTTCTCAGGGGTTTTAATTCCAGCATCCTATGCTCAGTGTGACCAAGGTTGCCCCTATCTTCATCGTTTTGGTAAGTGTCAGGCCCAGCAAAGAGCAGCAGGAAGTCCCCATGAATGCACTCCAGAAACTTTCTGAGCTGCCTGTGCCTTTCTTCAATCACCTCTCAGCACATTCCAGGCTGGTTAAAATTCCCATGAAGATCAAGGCCTGGAACATGAGGCTCGTTTCAGTGGCATGAAGAAGGCCTCCTCTGTTACTTCTTCCTACTTTTAGACTGCTTGTCCAGATAAAAAATGCAAACATTTTCACTAAGAGGCAAACAGAATTGAAAAGGTTCTTTGCTTTACATCTTCAGCACCTTTTATCTGTGGTTCACACAACACTCTCCATGCCTTATGGCATACCTATGGAAATAGATATTTCTAAATATTTCTACCCACACTTCAGACAGAGCACAGAGTATAACTTGTTACCTCCAAGTATTGCACAAAACATGGAGTTGGGCATGGTGGGAAGCAATTATTAAAATAGCTGAGCCGAGGAATTACCTTTCAAAGAACACACTACTCAAAAAGTGTATGTGATTTTCAGATGTGAAAAATGAACTAGGTGTCAGATATATCAAATGTCTCTTCCATTTCACCTGCCACTCTCACTTTCATTTTCTAAGCAGCAGAGGCTGTAGAAGTGTGGGTGGGGAAAATAACCGAATAAAGAATATACCAGATCTCTCATGATGAATCTATAACTTGAGTTATGGGTACAGACATACTCATAGGTTTTTGGAAAGTTTATATTAGTCAGCCTTCATGAGAACCCCAAGACATTTGCTGCGTTGGAGCAGCTGAAGGATTGGCTGTCACACTCTCCTGCCAGAAGAATAGATGTGAGTGTGTCACTACCGCTCTTGTTTGCCCTGCCTTAGCAGGAGTATTTCACTCCTGAAGCACTTTGGTAACTGCCATTTAATAATTTTGTCTAAAAAGATATGACAGGACAAGGAAGTGAGAAGGTCATGAGGAATAAGGACTGATCCATTGTTCCTGAAACCCAGCAAGTCCCACTTCCTTCACACACCCTTTCTTGGTTCTCCCTAGCTTTCCAAGCTTTTAGTCTTAAAAACAAGTAATTATGACAGAGGTTGCCTCAACACCTCCTGAAACTTCTTTATTAATCTCTTTCTATTTTTTCTCTCTCACTTCACCCTGCTCTAAGCCACAAGGCATTCACTTTCTGTCTCTACTTCGGTCCCTTTTGCCAGGACAGACTGCAGGACAATCATGACCTCTGGGTACCTTGAAGCCTTCTTGTTAAGACAGTTTTATGTGGATAGGACCCTTAATTCAAGACCTCTTCAGAACCAAACATGCTTAGGTGTGATATCAAACCTTGCACAGCACAGAAGGCTGAATATAATCTGAAAATCATTACTTCAATCAAGAGATTCAAATTAAGTTTCATTCACTTCGGTGTCTCAGAGAAAAAGCTTTTCACACATCTGCTGCCTGCTTTCTACCTTTGATCTGAATGTCAAATTCTCTAATTAATGTAGTAGGGTTGTACCCTTTGTTGCACTTTTTAAGCTCACAAGTTCTCCTTGGTGTCCCAGCAACAGACACTGAAGATTTCAGAAGTATTATCTAATTACACACATGCACTGCCATGAAAAGCTTTACTGGTGCATGAAGCAGGTAAATGAAGATTACTCTTGCCAAACAGTGCCAATATTAAAAGTATTACAGCAAAGATTTTTTTTTTTTTCATTTTCCAAAGTTATGGCTCTGAAAAAGGAAAGGAAAAAAAGGAGCAGAATGTTCCCCTCAACCACTCCCCACCACTTACCATTGTGAAATCTGCTGTACCAAAACTGATTATTAAACCCTTGGGCTGTTATATAGTTTATATATTTTCTCTTACTGCTGACAGCAAAGATCTATTCTAAAATAAAAGTGTACTTTCTTCTCAAATGTTATGTTTGCTCTAAGATACCAGGGAAGCACCCATAGTTTTTTTCTAGCACTTTTCAGAATTCATTATCTTGTGCTAATTCTTCTGTCATTCTCTGTGTCACATATGTACACAGAGGCAGTAATAAATAATAGCAAGAATTTAAATGCTCTGATATCTAAAGTTTGGTTATTGCATGCATTTAGGGTACCTGATGACTTGGGGACTAACTTTAGGGATTCTATTTCTTATAGTCTCAGCAGCTTGTAATTGTGAGGATCTTGGCAGAAGAGTCTCTGGATGTTACTAAGAGAATTGGTGGGAGGCCACATAACAGGAATCAACCATAACTTTGTGTCATCTTGATTTCTAGCATACTTAAAAGTCTAAATTCCTACATTACAGAGGAAAAATAAAAATATTTACCAAGACATAGAGATATTCAGAGCTATATACTGCCCCAGTACGGTAGGCTTGGATTTGAATCCATAGCTAGATCTACCAAATGGACAACTGCCTTTAAGCCAAGAGAAGTGCTGCCATGTCTTTGTGTGGTGCCTTAGGTCTGAGTTAAACCAGAAGGACCTATTGAGCAGATATGGGCTGATTTCAAAACTCACAGTTATTTGGCAGTGGCGACTCATTGCATTATTTTTGTTTTGGTTATATGACGCAGTGGCAGTGATCTCCTAAGGAGAGACAAGTGCAGCAGGGCAGGCATGTTGAATGCACAGGCATATGAATTAGGCTTGCAGTTCCAAAAGAGCTTTCAGTTTTGAGTAGATGAGCAAAGCATGTGTTGAGTACCACCTCCCTCAGAGGGTGATTTGTCTCCAGAATCTCCCAAATCTCCAAATGGCATATTCGTCTTCCTTCTTCCCCCCAGGCTTTCTCCCTCTGCTTCTTCTGCTGTTGCAAGAATTTAATTTTCTTTCCTCTGTCATAAGCCTTGTAAAGGGCTCCTCCAGAGCTCTTAAAGCACTGTGCAAATGAGACAACAGGGTCAGAAACAGGAGCAGCTCCTCAGAAAGCTCTGGACATATCCAGTATTTCTCTCCTCAACATACAGAATAAGACAATAAGAATTGGTATTGCAACCCTTTATCAACAGTGTCAGTGATATCATTCCACCAACACAGTGTTGCATGCCTGTTCCAGTTATCATTGTCAGAACTGCTGATGTCCAAATTGAAGCCACACATGAGCAAAATCCATACAGCCAGTATGTTCTGGGCCACTTTTATGCTCAGAGCCAGCTTGGTGCACACCCTCATTTTCATGATCTCTTGAAGAACACATTGCTGGTGGAAGAATAAAATAAAATTTCAATCTTGATTATTCAAAATCCCAAAATCTACTGGGCACATTTCTCTTCCATCAAATTTTTCTGTACACAAATTCCAATGAAAGTCCAGAAAACAATAAAAAATTTACTTTGATTACCTCCACATAGGAGGGCAACCCTCTATTAATATGGAGAACAACAATTGCAGGCACAAGCAGTTACTATGTGAGAGAATCAGCACTATTTTTGCTTATGATTAAATTCATGGCTACCATAACCACCTCTGTGTGGCCTAAGACTTCCAAGCACTGGTTTTTGGGGGGGATTATGCTCTTTGTTTTGTTTGCCTGTTTTTTTTTTTAATATGTGGCTGTTTTATTAGTTTGGGCTTTTTTTCCGTTTTGGAGTGTTAGTTTGTTTTACAAGAAGGACTTCAGAAGGTAGGGATCCTGAAGCTAATGATGCAAGGGGTTTTTTTGTTTGGTTGGTTTTTTATGGTTTTTTTTTTTCATTTTATCTCCTCTGCACAAACCAGGACTATCCACATACTTCCCACCAGCTTTTAAAGAGAGGGACACAGTCTGGCAGCTCTGAAACATCCACACTAATGTGCAACCAGAAAAAGAGCAGCTCCAATAGGACACATGGTGTCGAAAGCCAGAAAATGTATCTGAAATAATTATACATGACTTTGGAAAAAAAATTAAAAAACCAAAACACTTAGCAAGTATAATGATGTAGACAAGGATTATCACACTTGATTTTTTTTTTGCTTCATGTATACCTTCTTCCTGCTCAACCTGCTTCAGCTTGTTCCCCTGGTCCTCCTTGAGGCTTTCATGTCACCACCTCTCTACACTTGTGTTGCCTCAAGCTGAATTACCACAGGAACTCATCAGGATCCAAATTCAAAACCCTGTAATGAACTACTTGCACCATATTTGCTGCTCCTTGCTGCCCACTCCTCCACCCCCTTGTTTTGCCTTAATAAAAATAATTTCAGATTCTGTAAGGTATTCAATGCTTGACTGCAGTATGTTGAGTTAGAAGAATCAAAGACAGCAACAGCCAGTGGCGTTACAAAGAAATAAAACTGCCAAGTCAAGGGAGGAAATACAGACTTATCAAAATGATTTCTGAATCTTTTTGAAAAGATTCTTTTTCCATCTTCTACTCACGCTGCCTCAGGCACCTAACTGGAGTCTAAAGATGGAACAGAAAGCTCAACCCACTTTGGCTGTCACAAACATACACAAAATCCTTCTTACCACCTAAAGTCCTTTCCTTGAAAAATTGCAGAGAGCTGAGAAAAGATACTAATTAAAAAAAAAAAAAAAGTGGGGTTGTGTTGGTTTTTGTTTATTTTTTTAAATTAAATATTTACTTTGTGGCACTATGGAAATCATGAGTAATTTACTTTTTTATGCAAATCTATAGCTCAGCATTAATACCACTAATAAAGAGATGGTCATTAAATTGTATCCAGTTAAGAGAAGTTAGGGGGATTTTGAAATCAAAAGGGCCAAATTGTGCTCTCTGCTACACCAGTGAAAATGCATTATACATTACTCCATCTATAGATATGCCTAATTTCCAGATGTACAAAGGATGACATTTAACCATATATCTTTAAGAATCTCTGAAATACTAGAAAGCCAAAATTTAAAAAAAAAAAATATAGTTTGCTTCATGAAAAAATGCACAGTTGGTAGTGTTGCTAAAATGACCTTAACAAATTATTCTTTTAATGCCATGCTTTTGATTTTGAGCAGTTAGAACGTTATTACAGAATAGTAGGGTGCCTTTGTTCCAGTCCTACCTGTATAAGCTATTTATTACATGGCCTCAGGCAAGAGGCTCACAATATCCAATTTGCTCTAAAAGCAGTACAGAACCTTCTCATTTGCTTTAGGAGAGCTAGTTTGGGCTTTTTCCCTCTTTTAGCTTCAGTTTATGGATCGATAAAATAGGTATTTACCTATTTCATGCATGTTCGAACTGCAAAATAAAGGGCTAGATACAATTACCACTGATCATTACAGCTACCTGGAGTTGTTTTTTTTTAAAGTGCTCTGAAAATGATACAGGAGAGAGGTGTTAGTACAGCACAGTGTTACTCTCTCTAATTTCAGTTTGTGATTGCACGTGTTCATAAAAGCAGTACAGATGCCTACGGATCCTGTGGATTTATTAGAAGCTTGTGGTCTCCTCTTCCATATTTCAGGTAGAGAGAAGGTATCATGAAAAAGATGTGTATTCTATCCCATCAGTGTTGTTATCTTAAAAGGGTACCTGTTTTGAAAATTTATTCTTTAAGAAGATGAAAGTTGTTTCCAAGTGTAAGGACATGGATAGTGCTAAGCAGCTTCAACACCTAGTGTCCCTCGTTGGTGCACAGAAATTCCAGGAGAGACCTTGGAGCTAGATCCTCTAGCTCTCTTGGTTTTACCAAGGCTGCCAAAAATGGGCAAAATGGAAAAGGGCTGCAGGCAATTAAAGATGACCCAAAAATACCTGAAAAGCACATGGGCATTTATTTAAACAAAAAGGAATATTTGTGCCACCTGCAGTTGTTCGGGGGCATTTCTCAGGAGCTTATCATCCCAGTAATGGCTGTTTCCAACTTTACACCATCAGACATACCCAAGAAATGGATGGCTAAGGTGCCATTGCCCTCACCAGTGATTTGTTGTGGGATTCATGCCACAGCAGGAAGGGCCAGTACCTCCTAACAGGAGCACTCCCTCATTTTCATGATCTCTTGAAGAATACATTGCTGATGGAAGAATAAAATAAAATTTCAATCTTGATTATTCAAAATCCCAAAGTCTACTAGGTCTTCCATCAAATTTTCCTGTACACAAATTCCAATGAAAGCCCAGAAAACAATAAAAAAATTACTTTCATTACCTCCACTTAGGAGGGCAACCCTCTATTAATGTGGAGAACAATTGCAGGCACAAACAGTTACATCTATGTCTGATTCACTGACCTTGTACACTGCCTATACCATCCCTCAAGACAAACCTTTTTTTTTGGGGGGGGATGGGGGGTGTCTTTTAATGCCAAAGATAAACGAATAGTAAATAAATTCTTTGCGTTTGGTGGCAGCTGGGAGAGGGAGGAGATGAAAGTAATGACTGCAGCAGGTAAATCTACACTGTAATTGTCAGGCAGCTTTAGAGAGGGTGTTTGTCCTCCTAGAGTGCAAAGTCCTAATACAGCACTTGATTTCCTACAGGTGCTGCCATAACATGACTCATAAGAGCAAGCAGGATAAAAGTTCAAAAGATAATGAATTAATTTCTAATGGAAGGAATAAGTATCAGGGCACACTGTATTTTCTAACATTTATTAGAAGTAACACAATATTCAGCAAAAAAATCGCCAAGCTAAGTATTTTTGTATAGCTATTAAGTAGAAAAAAATTTGAGGTCCTCTGGAGAAAAGCTTAAAAGTATGAATGCAGTAAAGAAAAGACAGTCAAAACCCATAGTTTTTCCAATCTGGACATAGATTGGACTGTTTATTTCTTAACCTAGATTTTGTGAACTTGTGAAGCTATAATTACTGCAGAGTTTAAAGGAGTGATCTATTCTTTATAGTTATTGCAGTGGAGCCTTTGTGGCTGTTTATTAAAATAAGTTAAATTTTGTGTGAGTGTACCATTTGTAATGTACCATTTTTAAGTAACTATTCCTTGCACAGGATATAAATCAAAATCCTCTAAATTACTAGAAGTTAAAGTTTCAAGGAGATGACTTTAAAGAAATAGTTCCAGTTTTTAATGCATCAGCCAGTCAACTACATTTAGAAACATTTTCATTTCAACAGCATACACTGACCAGGAAAAAATGGCTAATATTGATGACTAAGGCTAAAAGTTGGCATAGCCAGGTTTTCCTTAAAGTCTAGGAAGCCTCAGAGTTTTACCACTTGTGGGAGCCCAGGGCATCCCTCTGGCTGCCCTGGCAGGTCTGGGACCCTGGCAGGGGTCAGGAACCCCCCTGGACAGAGCCCCCAGAGACACTGGCTGTGATCTCTGTCCATGGAAAAGAGTTTTCAATCTTACAGGATCAATTACCAGCTCTGAGTGTTTGATATCAGTAATAATTAAGTGTGGCACGGGTGCAAAAGTAAAATTTTAGGTTTCTAGATACGGGGTCCAAAGGGGACAAGATGGAGGAAATTGGGTGTGCCTTGTCCTTTTTCTCCTTCTTCATGCCCTCCATGTTTCACTGTGGTGTTGGCATTTTCTGTTGGTTCAGGCTGGGGACACACTGTCCAACGTAGGTGACAGATATTGGCACGTTATTGTAAATCCAGCACAGGTAGTTTGTGGTATTTAATGTTTGTACCATCCCACTGAGGGCAGAGCCCCACACGCTGCCCTGCAGGACAGAGCTGCGGCAGGGCAGCAGAACATGTTAGAGATAAACAGAATAAACAACCTTGAAACCAGCACAGACCAATTATGGCTTCTGCTTTGGCAGTGGGGCTGACAGACAGAGACTTTCTACAATCCTGGAATCATCAATACCACAGATTCCAACAACTAATGGCTTTCCTAGTGGCAAGTTAAGAGGAATCCCAAGAGATCTTTGCAAATCCCCCTCTGCATTCACAAAATGACACTATTCCTATTCAGATGTGAATCTGTCCACAGCTCAATGTGGTTTGACTCCTATCATTGTTCATCCCTATATTTCATGAGACCGACTACAGAAGGAAACAGTGGAAGGAAATAAAACAGTTACTATACCTTGGGAACTACATTGTCATTTAATGAATAATTGTGTCATGAAGTGTTCCCATCAGAATATATTTCCCTGCAGCACAGATGAGACTGGAGAGAAAAAATGGGCACCTTAAACACTCATTAGTAGGAGCAGCTGCTCTTTTGTCAAAGGCAGCAGAAAGAATAGCAGTGTGAATAACAACCTTCCCAGTCCTTCTGCAAAACAAATGCACACACAGACTTATGTGAACATCCAGAAATAATGTTCCCTTGAGTTTTATACCAAACCCACACATGTGTATCTAGTGCTAGGTAACAGTTCAATTTTAAAGAGGATGAGGGAATTTCCTATGGGAGAATAATCTCCAGATTATTATTCACAAAATCTCTACAAATCAGTCATTACCTCTAAAGAAAGTACACCTTCCAGGTTTAAAATTAATGTGGGAATGAGAAACCAAAAGAGAATGATTGGAAATGACATCTAATTAGTCTAGAAATTATGGTTTCACCTGGTACTTTGCCATCAGATCTGCTCACTCTGAGCCTTCTTGTCAATATATAGTTAATGTCTGAGGCTGAAAGTATTTGCTCAGCACGAAAGACAAAATGCAATGAACAGGCCTGGGAGTGGAAAAGTGCCATGTCAGGGGCAAGTATGCAACTGTATTTTTGACATCCATTATTATCATATAATGGGAAAGCTGTGCTGATTAGTTCTGTATTCAGGTGTGATTTTTTGTTGTTGTTGTTTGGGACTTATTTCCTTCTCTTAACATCCCCCCCTCGTCCCCCCCAAAAAAGAAAAGGCTTACTAGAGAGACATCTCATTGACTGGTATTTAAAAGACTGAAAATGTGGTTTCCAATCAAAAATTAAATTCTACAGACTACGACCACTACCAGTTTCAAAAGCAAAGACTGCTAAACCTGAATTTTACCAGGTTGGAACAAGATAATATGGAACCACTATTCAACCAGAGTAGCATTTCTTGACAGAACAGCAGTGGTAGGAAGAAGAAGCTACTAAAGGTGTTTTTAAGGGATAGTTGATGTACCTATCATGGTCTTAAAAAGCTGGTTCTATTCAGCTGCCTCAGGCACAGCCCTTGTAAGTGTCCAGGCCCAGATTCCAAATTCTGTTCCTGCCTACTAGCTGTAATTATACCAATACATCTCCTCATTATGTCTATTTAATGGTTTGAAACGTGGTGTCCTGGGACTGATGCACATATTTGCTCTAAGTACAGAATAGCATTTCCCAGTATGTGCTGTTGGTCTGCAACTCTGCTTGAATTTACTATTGTCAGTTGTCCCAGGCTTAACAAAACGTGTTCTAAAGGATGCACATCCTAAATTATTCCTGCTGCTTAGGACATAACATCTGCTTCTGTTGTGATCAATCACAACAAAACCAACAAATCAAAATAGGTTGCAGCTGAGGTTCAGCATAACAAGCAGCTACTTATCAAAAGAGGAGCATTACCAGTGGGGAAGATGATTATTCCCATATTATAGAAATGGAAACTAGACTCCATGCTCACCACCTTGTGTACACACAGTCCCAGAATCTTCCCTTGTTATCCCAGTGCATGAACCTGTATTGCTATAGCAGCATCAGCCTTGGGCAACCAAGAAAATCTTCTGAGTAGAGTTTCCTTTGTGCACACATTGCTAGCAAGTAATTTATAAAGCATTTCTTTGGACTGATACTACCAGGTCATTTTATTTTTCTGCAAAATGGCACATTTCTACCAAGACTCCTGCCTGTTTGACAGGAGTTTCTCCTGTCTGAAACGATTCTTAGGGCAAGGCAAGAACTGAAAATCTTTGCTAAGGCCACACACACAGAGCTGCACAGAAACTTGTTACTGGAGTTTATCCCAGAGAAAGGAAAATTAAACAAACTACAACAACAAATTCATTTCTACTTGCAAGGATTTGCATGTACACATTAATTCTTAAGGGCTACCTTAGAAATTAGCCACAAATTCTTTATGCATCAGCATTCCTTGAGACCAGTACTCCACAAAGTAAAGGGGTTTTAAAAAGAAGCACTTCAATGGTTTGAATACACACTGACACAATAGATCAAACTAAACATAAAAGACATAGATTATTACCCTTTAAATTATGTTAATTAAACAATACTCCCTCTAACCAATGCTCATTGTCACAATCTGATATAACAAAACAATCTTTTTCCTCAAGTCTCTACTCATTCATACAAACAAAAGAAAGATTTTTTCACTGGAACCCTTGGAAATTAGTCATTTTTAGGCTACTGAAGTTACTATCCTTACATTAATTTTTTAATGGCAGCTTTCTTTTTTAAATGGCAACTTTTTTTTTTTTTTTTTAATGTTACACAAACTGAAAGCAATGTAAATAAAGGCTGGAGCTTCTATAAGAACTAAGCAGCTATGTGGAAGTCACCTGCTGCTCCAGAAGCATTGCCACTCACAGCTCAAAACACAGTTGGCAAGGTCCTTGCTTGCATTTAAGTTATTTAAGCATGTTGTATCCCCATAACCCCAAATCATGGAAAACAGCTTTTATAACAACAATGAAACCAGTTTGACTACTAATGAAATAGCTGTTGTGATCCAAGAAGTTCACACAGATAAATATGCAATTATCTGATACTTTGAAAATAAGGATAAATTCTAGCATGCTCTTTTCCACATTCTATTAAAAAAAAATTAAAAAGCCAAAAGCATCAACAACAGGGATCATTACCCTTTTTCTTTCCAAAAAAAATTAATTCTTGTTCAAATTAAAAAAAAAAAAAAAAAAAAAAAACAACAAAAAAACTTTTGGAAAATAAAAATCAAGATTTATCACTTCAAATCAGCATATTCCAAAATTGGCAAGAGACAATAAATCTGAACAACACTTTAATCCTTGATACTTTAGGAATTAAGGTGTTTCAAGATAAAATTCTTATGAATTACACATCTCTCATATATTTTTCAAGGTCTCACATATTTTTCAAGGTCAAACTTCAACTAGTCACTTTTGCTTTTGACTATATGTTCTAAACTTCCTTTACCATTTCAAAGAATAATTTATAATTGACAAAACCAAAAATAAAATGTGATAATCCTACTTGGCATTGTTAAAAAAAAAAAATCAGTACTTCACAGATCTGAACTATTAGACAAATAATAAAAGAAAGATGGGCAAAACAAAAATATACTCAAGATTTTTCACCCAACAGGGAGAGTAGTTTAATGACATAAAAAGTCCCTTAACTACTGAATTCAGAAAACCAATGGCAAAGAACATGACAAAAATTCAGCGTTTTGTAACCTTGGATGTGCTCTACATTTTCCCCCACTCACTTTAGTATGGAGAAAGAATAAACCACCCTGAGTTTTTTCACCATGGAAGGAAACCCTCAATACAACCAGCTTCATCCTCAAATTCCTCTGGAATTAACAATCCCCACATTTTTACATTTCCTAAGGCTCTTCCTAGGTGTTAAAGCTCCCAGCCCCAGGAGATTTCACTGAACAAGAGTGGGGCCAGGATGCCTCATGGAATAAATTCTACTTGGCTTTGGTGTAATTAAGCTTGACCAATCAAATTTGCCACCAAAATAAGTAACCCTGAAAAGGGTCTTAGTGGTTAAAGTTGACATAATTAACAAGCTACAAAAAGGAAGCCAGAAGTCATATCTCTGCTAGTCATTCTCATAATGAGAATTTGCCTTGAGCCTAACTTGGTCTCTGGTAAATAAGAGCCCTTAAAAGCAAAATTATAGTCATGGATTTTTCTTTGTCTAGTGATAATAGAAAAAGAAATACCAATAAGAATTATTTTTTCCTGGCATTTCTCTCATTTAGATTTGCTTTTCTGAGATCAGTGCTCTGGGACTGGGAATACTCTTGGCATTCATATACTGCAGAACTAGAGGTCTACTCAGAGAAAAATAAAAGAGAGAGCAAGGAACAACATGAAGTTAGTAGGAAAAGTATTTCACTAAAGTTAGAAACAAGAAAAAAAATCTGCAAGATCAAATAGGCAGTCTGTAGAAATAGGATACTGATCTATTTATATAAATTTCTAAAACAGAACTTGGGGTAGATTCAGCTGAGGAAAGCAGGAGCAGGTGGCAGATTACTGCAAACATGGTACATTCTAGGCCAATTGTGGGAAAATAAATAAATAAATAAAAAAGACTGACTCTCACCTTAATATAGTGCCCTGTTTAGGTGTTTTGCAGTTCTTCTGATGTGGGGAGTATATCACAAAACATACTAAAACTCACTTAGCTGCTGAAGTGCATAAAAGACAGTAGTTTGAATATGCTATTATTAGAATAACATCAGCAAAATCTGGACCTAAGGGGTGATCCAAAGCACCTCTAAAACAAAATGTCCTTGCATGCTCTCCACCAATGAACTTTTGTTTGGATTTTCTCCCAAGAGAATAATTAATATTTGCTTGAGTTTGACAAACATTCATACTGCTTCAGGACTACTTCAATATAAGGAAACAATAAGAATGTATAGCTAGGAGAAGGGACTTGAAGAAATTCTGAGGCTGCAGTCCATGCTGTTGGATTTTGGATGTTTTTACATATTTTTTAACAAGATGTAGGTCATGGGAAAATGCAGTATCAGTATTATGCAAGAAATCAAACCAAGAGGGATGATTTCTGTGATATGTAAACTCTATATATGCAATTTTATTTTGTTTCAGAGAAGGATATCAAGGAAGTTAGAAGTGGCATAAAGGTCTAAAGCTGAACCAAATTTGTAAATCTTTTGCATAATAATAAACAAAGGCATATGCAGTTTCAATCTCCTTAGTGACATGGTGATTACTTGGAGAGTAAATATAAATCTCAACTTTCTTGGCTTTTGCCTTTAATGCAGTTAGCCTAAAAATGCACAGCTCTGCAAACAAAAAGCAGGTAACTTTGATTTTGTCAAGGAAGAGAACATTTTTTTTTTTTTTAGTGAGCCTTACATAAATCACAGACATACTAGCTCTGATTTGGTACATTTAATAGTTCTCACTGTGAAGTATTCTACTATACATTTCTAAATGCATGAATTAAAATATTTTCTAATTCCTTTCTGAAATCAGCTTACATTTTTTGTTACTATTTTGTGTTATTGACCACCAATGCTACATTTCCTGATACATCAGTACATTAGCATTTCAAATCAAACTTCCCTACTTTCTGCTACCCCAAATCTTTGTTCACTGGTGTTTAAAGGTGATATTGAGCATCTCAGAGGTATCTGTGCATTACTTTCCAAATTAGATGATTAAACACAGCTGACAGGGTACCAGGGACCTTTTAAAATCTGACTCCATCACCTCCAGCTACACTATTTATTTAGGCTGCATATCAATTATACATATACAAACTTTTAAACTCCCATTTTTTTAAACTCCTGAACCACCCATTATTTAGGCCAAGAACTGGATCAAAGTTACGGCTTTTATTTGATTATGTGCTTGCATTTTTGACTTGTCAGACCATGGAAGTGCCATGGAAGTTTGGCTGGCTTGGGAGCACCTCACTCTTAGACTACAGCTGAAGTACTTGTTGTTCATCTAGATCTAGAAGCTGAGGTTGTCACTCTCCAAGTATGTTTAAAATTTTCTGTCCCTGCTCATTTTAATTTTCCTGAAATTAGCTGCTCTTTTGCCTTCTCTTCAGATACAAGGGCATGTATCTCTCATGTTTCTTCATTGGTAAACCATGAGGATAAATTAAAGCCCCCTTCCTCAAATCACTGAGTTGCCTACCTTTGGTTTGAGTGAGAAGTACAGACCCTAATAACTTGAGCAGCTTTCCTTTGTACAGTATAATCTCATTTCCCTTTTAAAGCTTTACAAGGAAGTAACCAAAAAGGGCATAGTACCTGAGGTATAGGCTACTCTGAGCCTGCAGCATACCACAGTTACAAAATTATAATTTATAACAAGTATAATAACATAATGGGAAATCATAGAATCAGTAAGGTTGGAAAAGACCTTCGAGATCATCAAGTCCAATCCTTGACTGAACACCACCTTGCCAACAAAACCATGGCACTAAATGTCATATCTGGTTGCTTCTTGAACAATTCCAGGGATGGTGATTCCCCCATGTCCTGGGCAACTCTTTCCAATGCCTGACAGTCCTTTGAGGGAATAAATTCTTCCTGATGTCCAAACTGAACCTCCCTAGGTGCAGTTCAAGCTCATTTCCAGTATTCCTGTCACTGGTTACCTGGGAGAAAAGGCCAACCCTCACCTGGGTTGGCCTACAACAACACCTACAACATTCCAGGAGGTTGTAGAGAGTGTTAAATTCCCCTGTGAGCCTCCTTTTCTCCAGACTAAACACTCCCAGCTCCCTCAGCTGCTCCTCGTTGGACTTGTGCTCCAGACCCTTCACCAGCTCCATTGCCCAAAAGCTTTAAAATACTTTAAAAAGCTTTACCTTACGAGAAAGTTAGTTAGTGTAAGCTCAGGCTGCATCACTGAGTTAGTGACAGTGGCATGGACTGGTGCCATTTCAGAGCATCAGTCACGGTTTATGTCTCAGCTTCACAAGCGTGAAAGGGAGAAGTGCATCTTTCTGCTTTGTTTTTGGCTTAAGGCAATGAATGCTGCTGAAAGGCATTTTTTTCCTTTTGGCTGTTACTCCTGGATGGCACTATTCCAGCACAAAGTAAAATAGCTTTGTGTGCCTTTGTGGGTGTGGGTGAGTTATGCCAACACAAGTGACACTCAGGGCAGCTGTAGGTACAGGATTCTTTGCTGCATTCACAGGGAGCAGTAGAGAGAGAGCTTTTGTAATATAAGAATTTATCTTATGAGTTTCCTTAAAATATATTTTTACTTTTTGGTCTTCCAAATGATCAACTCTTTCTTGTCTGTTAGGCCTCCACAGATACACAAGCACAAACATCCACCTTGGATTCAGCAGCTACAAGTTCTGCTCATCCCAAAAAGAGCTTTCTGAAAATCTGGCAGACACTGGACAGGAAGGCATGTTATATTAATGAGAAATTACATCTAGCTTGCTTTTTTTATTGCCATGCTTGTTTTGTTGAGAATAGTAATGTCTTTTTTTATCCTAATTTCAAGGACTGCTTTGCATATGCAGGCATTTCTCTATAAGAAACACAGGGCTCAGGAAGACACTGCTCATAACATTTTGCATCTTTCACCCCACTTACAGTAAAATAGGAAGTTTCACCCCAGTTACAGTAAAATAGGTTTCACAGTCTAGTCCTACTGAGCACAGCTTGAGCTCCTTCACTAGCTCTAATTTGAAGAATTTGGTTGCAAACTAACAGCAACTTCAACTGTTGAGACCCTGAAAACAGTATGGATGAACCCTAATCTTAGTGCACTTGATTACTGAGGGGATGGAGGGGGGTGGTCAGTGAAAAAGAGAAGGGGGAAAAAAAAATAAAAGCAAGTTCCTGGTTCTTCCTGCACCAGAATTTGGAGATTATTAGTGCCTTACTTCCCTACTTCATTCACCTACCTTTTTCTCTAAGGATATCTATGTCCCTGTTTATTTTGCCTCCTCTCTAGGCATGGAAAAGTTCCCTTGTCTCTAATAAAAATAGCCCTAAATCACAGCAGGGAAAAGCCAGAGCTTATGCTCTTTCCCGTAATTTCCCACTACAGCTCCTTTTATTCTTTATGAGTCATAATCACTTATTACTTCAGTTGCCCTCCAGCTCCTGGAAGTCATGCAAAAAACTTCCCAAAGTTACACTTAGGTCATTCTCTGATATCATAGAGACTTTAACAACCACTTCAAGCAGCCATTTGCTTGATCCAATTTGTATATCAACAGAAAAAGAACTGCTGGTGGATTTACAAAAAATAAGTTTAAATTTAAAAACAGTAAATTTAATCAAGTAAGTAACATTTAGTAGCAACCAGACTGAAAAAGAAAGGCAAGACAAAATGGCTCACAACATTAGCATGGGTTTCATTTTATTTATATTTTCAAGGAGACAACTGAGGACCCACATTCTGCAAGAATTTAAGTGCTTGGCACTACTCACCAAGTTATTTAAATGTTGTCACAAAATGGGATTCCCATACCATTTATGGGGAACACAACCACACTCAAAACACAACAGCCTGTGGTACACTACTGAATACTGAAATTCTTGTGATCAGGTAGCACTGAACTCAGCTGAGGAGGGAGAAAAATGAGCATCCTTGGATAATTGCATATCACATCTGGCTAAACAAGGATCCCTCCCCTGGGCTCCTTCAAGAAAGGAAAATCAGGTTTTGGCCTGAAGCAATTGTTTATAAAGACAGGTTGGGAATGAGTTATTTTTAACCCAGAGTCCATTTAAACAACTTTAAAGCCAAAGAAATCTTTGACTGCTGAATCACATTCCATGAAGAAAAAACATTGTTCATATCAAAATAGAAAGGCTGCAAAAAATGAGTAAATAAAAACCTACAGACTTTATAATATCTCCTTTGAATGGAGAGAGAGAGAGAGTGCATGAGGCTGTATATACAAGGGCAAGATAACTTCCAAAAGTTCATTGAATTGCTACAGAAGTACTTTATATAGAGTATTCCTGTCACAGCAAACTCTTTGGAACCACCACAAACGGGACATGCAGAGCTATGAAGCATGCAAGCTGACATTTAGCATGTTCTGCAGGCTCCTTATGTGGTGAGCCAGCCCTGCTGAGTTTAGTTTGAGACCCAGACTGTGGCTTAGGACATGATATGTATCACAGAATTTCTGCCCTGTAAGGTACCTTCTTTAGGAAATACGGGCTATGTACCCACCTGACTCTAAAAGTCTCTAAGTCCCCACCTCAGCCTCTGTGTTGGGTTAAATTTCTTTGTTTCAGAACAGACATTCCTAGGCAGCCCTAGGCAACTTAGCTATTACAGGGTTTGCTTGAAGCTGCCATTTTTAATGATAAATTTAAATAATCAGTTAAATAATAATCAGTTACATAATCAGTTAAATAATAATCAGTTTAAAGAATGCACTGGCTTCTCAGAGCACAGGGAACTACATAGGGCAGTAAAAAAAACATGTAATAAAATCAGGAGAGAAAATGCTGATCCTTGTATAAATAGGCAAGAATCTACTTCTGCTTTTTCTCCAAGTCACACGCGATTCCATACTCTGAGAAGGTGTGGTATGACTCCTCAGTAAGACAGAATGCTTCAGAGGTTGCTATTTCCTTCCTCTTACTCCACAAATTAGCCACAGCTTCTGAAAGAGCAGTAGTGTCCTTTGCAGTGGACAATATGATGTGGTCCTTAGTAATTTTTAAATGGGGAAAACCAAATAGAGTCACTGTCTGACAAAGGATGATTCAGAGGGATTTTTTAAAATATTTTTAATCTATTTCTTAAAATCCTTTGAGTTTAGGGAAAAGAAGAAATATTAGAAGAGTGGAGAGGAAAAGGATTTCAGAACCTCCCCAGAATGAAATATAGTTGCAGGGATGTTGCTCAAAACCTGCTGTACTAAAGGATAGCATGGCATTTCAGTAAATGAAATCTTTAATATATTCTTTTTATTATATTGATGGAATGGATTCTAACAGAAAACTTTCATTTTCAAGGCACTTTTTAAATCAATATTGGTTGAAATACATTTTAAAAATAATATCAAACTTGAAAAACAGTAAACAGAATCAGAATTGAAGTGGCAGTGTAGCATAAAATATATCTATGCAAGTTTCGTAAATAACTACTGATTAATAAGTCACAATGTAAGTCACTAGGTTCTTTCACTAATTAAAACCTAACACAGTTTAGAAATGACCATTGAAAACTCTGTCTTGGCTTGGCTGTTTTTGTTTTATAGAGGCAATGATAAAATATTCCTGCTGTTTGATTTGTTTCCTATTCTATTACAGATGCAGTTTAATACATGAATTTTCAGATTAGGAGCAGCCCACCATCTTTAGATACACAGAAGTGCCGCTAAAAAAGTATGAAGTTCTTAAACGTTCCAGGAGACAGGAATAACAGTCCCTATTAGCAAAAATCTTGTTGCTCAACAAGAAAGAACTAATTTCCTTATAGGGTTCTGCAAGTAAGTACTTTTTCAAGGAGGTAAAGCCTTTCAAACTGCCAAGTGACATACTCACACTCAAGGGTAGGAACTCTGCCTGGAATAAAACAAGAAAAACAAAAATCCAACAGCATTGTTGCTTCCTGTTCCTGTAAATGCTACAGAGGAACCAAAGCATACTCATTGACCAAAAAAAGGGAATAGAAATATACACCACATGGAATTAACCACTCTGGTGGACAATTCCAAGCCCTTAAGAGTTTCAGAAATTACTCAGTTGTCTACATAAATGGAAGTTTTATTTTTTATGTTCAGAATGAGTCATTAAGAGCTGGAATACATGCAAGGAACTTAGACTAATATAGATAATAATGAAAGGGGTCAAGAAAGAACAGGATTACTGTAAAATCTTAATTTCTCCTTTGTCACCTATTATTCTCCAGGAGCTCTTAAATTCATAAATGTTGGTAAAATGGATTCAGTTGTATTTTTTTATTAAATAAATGAAACGTTTGCATAGTGCCATAAGGATAAATACCTATTCACTATCTGTTTAAGACCAAATTTTAAGAACCTGCACTTAAATAAAAGTGAAATATCTAGGTCTAAAGTGTATAAAAATATGCTAATAGCTATACTAATATTTAAATGTCTCCCAGTCCTCAGCAGCTTACAGTCAAAGTGACTGCACATTTACTTATTGCAAAGTGCTGGCAGGTATGTAGGTATAGATAGATACTTGGTGACTTGTTTATGCTGTAGCTTCACTCACAAGCACTAGAGACTTGTACAATGTCATCACATATTTAAGAGGATTAATCTATTTTTGACTTGTTTGTTACAATTCAAAAAACTAACTTAACGAGCCCAACTCCCACCCTTATTTTGGAGAAATAGGCACCTAACTTCACTGTCAAAATTAAGTATGACGTTACCTCCCAGGACTGCCACCACCAATTATATTCTAATAAAATTAGCTTTTAGAAAAGCACATCAGTACTTGCATACAAAGTGTTCCTACCCACAGGTCACTAGCTCCAATCTGAAAGAAAAAGCTGCTGCATGTAAAATTGGTGGTCAGTGTTCAGTTTCAAGTGAGTGGTTGCTGCTATGACAATGCAGCCAGGAGATTTTGCATAGAAAAATAGATTTTGCTTAGAAAATAGTCCAAGGATTGTGTCACTTCTGACACCAAGTTCTCCACATTCCTCAGTAAGCAGTCCCCAAAGGTCTGGGAGAAGCATAGCTTCTGGAACACTCTCAGGAAAATGCAACTGCAGCTGTTATATGTGCTCTGTTTATAACCAGAGGTTGAATTTCAGCAGCTAGGTCTGTCAGCAGCATTAAAATTATACTGCAGCAAAACAAAAAGAAGCCCTTTGTTAGCAGCTTCATGAAGAGCACTAAAGACTGAGCACAGATTGTAAATCTCCCTGATATTTTTCTTGTTAACCTACAAAGGACATGCACCAATGCCTTAAATTCCCATTCTCTTTTTGTGAGTACATAGAAATATGAGTTTGTTCCTGGTGTCATTTTGATGCCAGCTACAGAGTTAAAAAAACAAAGGGAGGGAAGAGAGGAAAGGAAAGTTTGCAGTTCATTCCATCCTTGTATACAAACTTGTACTTCTCTTCCTGCTTAAATATGGAAATCCTTTTATACACAGCCTACTTCCTTAGAACATTCCCAAAGAAGGGACAAAGAGACATTTTTATTGGAAAAGGATCCATTATGGTTTCAAGACCTTATTATGCTTTAGATGACACTGGGGCAGCATGTCCTCAAGAGAACAAAGACTTCAGCATTGGAAACTGCTTTCCATGTTGCAGTTTTGGGGTTGGTGGTATGGGCTGCAAAGTTCCCTCACTCACTTTTGTCACACAGACACACACATGCCTTGTTTCACTGGATGCCCAGGAGAGATTGGCAACACTCAATTCACTGTAAACCACTCTGACGTATTAATCTTTAACAAGAACAATCTAGCACAGTGCTAGAGCATGTTCAGCACATATTCAAAATGTTCTTGTTTCCTCTAGAGGACAATCCTGCAAACACATCAGTGATTTCCTTTATCAAACTTGCCCAGTCCAAGCTTATGCACATAGTTGGAGTATATCCCATAAGATTGTTTTAGAATTTTTTAGCTGGTAACACCCATCCATGACTTTCTGTAAACAACCTAACAGAAAGGATGCAACAGGGGCTTCTAACTCCTCCTTGTACAGGGAACCTGAGGCCCTCTTGAAAACTTCCCACAGGCATCTTTCAAAATAAGTCGAGACCCCCATGAAGCCACATTGCCAGACTGATGAATTTTTTTTAGAACATGAGTATACAATGACTATAATCTTTATGAGCAATACTGACCAATGTATGTGGTTAAAGAAACCATAAGATTTCCACAGCTGTCAGATATTTTAAGGTTTTTAGAGTTTCCAAAATACCACGTATATATTATTTATAAATGTTTTAAAATATGAGCTACACTTATTTTCAGTAGATTACTGTTACCAATTTTGATCATTCAAGATCATAACTCACATTTACAGAGATTGGATTTCCAAAAGCAATTAAGAGTTTTTAAATATTTTAAATATTTGCTTGAAAATGATGAGTCCATGATGAAATAGTTTCTAGCAGGTAGCAGTTTGACCCAAGTACTTGGTGGCTCAATTCATAGAGAAAGCCATGCACAAACTCATTTCAAAAGCACATAAATAAATTATAGAAATCAAAACACAAACATGGGAACATGCTTGGGCATTGAAAGCATGTTTTGAATCTCTAGTAGAGTAAAAATATGTTCCTATGCAGCTGCTACCATTTCCTGCTTCTGAAAAAAAATCCTCTATTCATTAATGGCCTGTGTAATGTGGATTACAGGTCCTGGGAGGCTTATTTGAAAGTAGACTGGCCAGAAGGCAGTCAAAGACTTCTGTCTGAGATGCCTACCAAACTTACAATTTATAGTGGTAATGTCTGAAAAGGAGAAGAGAGAACAGGTTATTAATCCCACTCCTGCTGCTGGTTGTTGCAGACCCTCACTCAGTGTAACACAGGCTATGAGCTCAGGTGTAGAGACAGTCTGCTAATAATACAAACAGCAATATCATAGAAGATAAACTTTTACAAAGTTTAGGAATATAACCTCCTAAATTAATATATTTATGAATAGCCAAGTAAAATGTGTGCTTTAATACAATATACCTCCTTTTAACATAACCATGTTAGTGGGTTATACTGCACTTAGCACATTTCTCGAAAACTCATTACTCACTTGATGGAAACAGTTCTTTGGAAGAGTGTAGAGATGAGAATGATTTGATACTTGTTGGGGGTTGACTGGGCAGGTATCCCTGAGAGCTGCTCACTCACCTCTTCTGCAGCTGGGCTAAGATTTTCAACACACTACTAGGAGTTAAATATTTACAAAAAATCAGAGTTGCAGGTTCTTTTGCTAAATGCTTGCAGAGATGCTCCAACTGGTTAGAAAGATAAAGAGTGGTTCTATATAGTGAATTCACAGTTCTATGTAGTGAATTCACAAATTTAAACAGGACATTTTTGTGTGCAATGTTAATGTGCAATGAAATGTCCACACGGTGTAAGAGCCCTGGCATGTGAGATAAAGAGGAAATAATGACTCTGCTTATCTAATTATGAATAAACCATTTAATATTAAAAATATATCACAGATACTCTCTCTTAATCTATATTTTCAGCAACAGCCAAACTCAGACCTGAAGCAGGATCAGAGTTGTTTCAGATTTGGCATCTTAGACCGCCATTTCTAGATTTTGGGTTAAATGATAAAATTAATGGATTTTTTTTTTTTTTGTTTTTATAAGATTTCTGCTCTCTTCATCTGACTCAAATCAGATCCATATGACATTCCTCTTCTAGTCTGGTTTCACCTCAAATTTAACTGTCTGTGTATAGCTTGGAATCCAAACCATGTTGAATTCTAAGAACCAAAACTTGCCTCGAATTCTCTGATTCTGTCCCACTATTCTCATAAAGCAAAAGGTGCTTAGCATTTTAAAAGTTATTTCTTGTTCCAGTATTCCCCAGCCTGATGTAAGTTGTGCTTAATAATAGGAAAGCAAAAGACAATTTCTGCAAAAGGTTTGCTAGTTATGTTACATATGCTGCATTTTATTGCAGAATATTTTAAATGAAAATTTAAATCTGTAAGAAGTTTTAGGAGCTGTACTCTTGAATATTTAGTCTGACCACCCTTGCTTAAACAAAACAGTCTTTCATATTTTCTTTCTGTAAGCAGAGCAATTGCAGGGCTGGAATAAAAACTGGCAAAGGAGAATGATTAGCAGTGGATGTTCCTGTGGCTGTTGCTTAGGGGTTGTCCCCGTCACATCTGAATAAACCCTCTAAAACTTGATGGTTGCCTTTTTGTAGCAACGGAAGTGATCGAATTAACCACAAACCATTTGTTTCTCTTGTTGTTAACTCATTTCATTTCTTACTGACGTCTAAATAGATTGACTTTTTTTTTCACTTATTAGAGATTTTTGTCTGCATGTCTAATTAGGTATTCTACCATTACAATAATCAATGCAAAAATGTAATTTTCTTCTGCAATTAACTTTAATGTCAGTTATGCAACCTGAAATATCTCTGCAAAATAGGTAATTCAGCACTTGTGTCATACCCTTCAGAGGATCTAAGACAGACAACCAAAAAATAAAAGAATCAAAAGCATTGGCTCATTTGAAAACAATAAGCTGAGAGTCAGTTCTTTTAAGGGGACATTAAAAATCAACAGTGAATTATGTTCTGAAAAGTAAAACTGTAATACAGCAACAGATGCCCCATGAAGAACACAACTGTCTGTGAAACCAGAGGAAAGAAACCTAATTTAAATATACCACATTGCTATCCTTTAGCAAAGCAACTCATGTAAGAATCTCCACTGCATTTAATAAACATCATGACCTTTGATTTTCTTCAGTCCAGTTCCTGTTTATGTAGCTTATGACATGGTTACTTATCAGTTTGGAGAAAAAGAGACTCCTTTTATTATTTGTCTAACCAAGTGCTGTCCTGAAGCACAGAGGAACAGAGTACTCTTCTGACTGCTTGTCCTCTTTTCGGAAGAGATGGGTTGGAAGAAGACAGTAAGAGACAGCTTGGTTTCACTTCTGCTGCCTGCTGACATTAAGAGAGACAATGCAGAGGCTGAGAAGAGCAGTGAAGGTTACAGGTGAAGTGAGAGGCAAATTGCCAGGCTGCAGGAAGGAAGCCACAGGAATTCTGACTCACAGGTTTGTCCAAGTCAGTGCTTCTTCTGACAGCAGCTGGACGAGGCGGTAAAAATATGCATTTCCCTTTGTTTGGGCCATGATTTCAGAACACAACCAGTTGTGGACATTAGCATTATGATTTCTCTCTCCCACCTGCAGCAGAAAAACTTGCAAGCACCAGAACTGCATATTAAATGCTTTAAAAATGGTTTGGATAAGTAAAAAATAAAAGCAAAACCCCTCTCTCCTCCAAGCCTGATAGTTATAATTTAAAATTCAGTGAAAGGAATATTTGATGTTAATAGTATTTGTGAACAACAACCCATGGTTATACTTTCCAGCTGTATAAAGACCCATACTATTTTCACTGCTTTTGCATCCCAAGTGACTTACCAATTTTTACCTCACAGCAAACATTGCTCTTAAATACTAAATTTCATTCACAAGACCATGTGCTTCTTTCACTGAGATAATTACCACATGCGTTGCAGTGTCATTCCCTCTGAAGTGAACCATCAATACACTTGGGAACTTGTTGAACTGAGTCATTTCCACTTTTGCTGTGCACTACACATAGCACAGCCTTATTTTCTGGCTGTAGCTGAAAGTAGATTTTTAAATGTTACCATGTGGGGTTTTTGTAATCTTTCCTAAAAGACAGGATGGCAAGAACTACAACTTTCCTCTTAGAAGCTGGAAACTAACAAAAGGGTTCCCCTAGAACAATGTAAGCCAAGTGATTGCAACCATTATATTATATTATATTATATTTCCATAGCCATATTATTATATTATATTTCCTACACACAAGACAGAGTTAAATTGTTCACATTACAAAAGAAATGCTCTGGTGTTTCAAGCATAGGATCCTTCTGAAACATTAAGGGACACTTTTTTTGTTTCCATAGACCTCCACTTAGTTCAAAACTGAACCAGAACTATTACACATATAAATATTCAAAACCCTTTATGGCTTCATCTAAAACCTAACATGAGAGAAGAAAAATTTTGGGCCATTCATTACAAAGGACTTCTGTCATCAAAGGGGCATGAGTCCATCTTGAACAACAAATCCACATTTAACTGACAAGTAGACAAGAATACTCTCAAATACTTAGTGACTATCAAGCAGAATAATTTTGCCCTTCCCCCTTTTCCTCTGTATGTTAATGTACCAGATAGCATAAATATTGTCCTGCTCTCTCAAGGCAGGGAAATGCCTCAAACTGCCTCAAAAGTTACTAGAGGAAAAACCCTTTTCTTCAAATTAGGAATTGTTTGCTGCATACTCTTTTAGGAATTGTTTGCTGCATACTCTTTTTTTTTCTTTCTTTTTTGGAGGAGGAGGAGGAGGAGAGTCAGATGAACACACAGGAAATACATCTGCACCAAATGAAAATATCTGCTCCTGGACCTGGGCCTGATGCCAAAACAAAGCATCAGAACTTGGACTGAGAATCTGAAACCAAAGCAGAGGCAGAGATGCCCACTAACACTGGCATTGCATGTCCTGCAATGAACAGCATTACAGCATTTCACTCTTAAAAGTAATGCTGCTTTCATACTGAAGAATGACAGTTAATCAAACAGTTAAAATTAATTTTGCCCTGCTATATGTCATGCAGTCCGACCAAAAAAAAAAATATTTCAGAGCCTCAAGAACCATCTGATTTCATACAGTAGGACATTAAACAAAGATACCATAAAAATAATACTGGAACTACTATGGAAAAGAATTCTATGGACAAGGAAGTAGCAAACACTGATGAACTGAGCTTTACCCACAAATATTAGTGATTTATTACAAAATAGCTGCACTGGGACATTTAAACCACTTCCCCTCCACTTCTAGCTGTCTGTAACTAGCTGGAAAGAGACTCCACTTCCCTGCTTGGCATTTAGCACCATTCTCCACCCACACAGCCTACTCAAAATGGCACCCACACTGGAAATTTTGTGCTTTTCAACTCCTATTTTCCATCTGTATCAAATTCCACAACATTACACTACAATTCCAGAAGTCAGCTAAATTTATTGTCTTCATGCCTGCCCTGCTGCTCAAGCTCATTCTCCTCTCTCTTCTTTTGCCCTCCTATTATGCAGGCTGGGCAGTTTAAACACCAGCACACCCCATGGAGATTAAAAGTTAAATAGCAAACAAAATGCAACATTTGAAAGAACAAATAATAAGAGCAAAAACCACTGAAAAAGTGAATGCTGGCTAGTTCCTGCATTCAGCTTTTGCTGAAGTTCAGATTTCATGAGGCAAGTATCCCAAAGCTTTTAAGAAAGTTTACAGCTCTGGAACACACAGTGCAGAATTCCTCTAACATAGGAATGTGCTTTATCATTTATCTCTAGGTGTCATCAAAAACAAAAAAGATAATTGAAATCAGAGGTAGCAGTTCAGTTTGGTGAGCAATCAGGAAGAAAAAGCAGCTCTCCAGGACCATCTTTTGCTCTATTCCTGCACCAACTAGCAGACACTATGCTGCCAAACTACAAAACCCAGCACCTCTCTCATTCCCCACCATCTGCCTGGATATATAATCTAGTTCAGGGAATAGAGAGCTCAGCACTTCTGTGCTGTGACTGATACGGGAGGCTAGGCAGGAAGACAACAGGCAAAGTAGAAGTAAAATCCTCCCCAGAAGATTTCTCCAGAAAACCACATTTGGAACCAGGTAGGGACCATTTAAACTCTGTTTTTTGTGGGATAAATTATTTTTGTCATCTTTGAAAAAGAAGGATCAACAGAAGCCCGATATGGTGCATAACTTCCTTTTCTGTCCTATTTGTCCTTCCAAGCTTTTCAGTTACCAATATGCAAGGTTAAAGGAAGAGAGCTCATGAATCTGTGTGGGCAGTAGGAGCTAAGATTACAAGTGAACCACTGTATTTGCTTTTCTGTGATATGCACAATGTCACTATGGCACTGTAAGCAAAGGCCTCTGGGGAGCTGAGAAGAAAAGGGCATAGAAGAAAAAAACAACAGTGACAGAAACAAAGGGCAGACCTTACTTCTATGCCTTTTTCAATACTTCAAAGTGGATTCAGATTTTTATTGAAGTTCTATTGCAAATAGGTTAGTTCTTATTGCTGTGTCTATCATCCATTATTTTGAAAAAGTTTTCTTTGATGGGCAATTATTTCCCTCTTATTCCTTGCATAGTCATGTAAAATAGGTTTTACTAAAATAATGAACAAGACAAACTAAGAATGCCAGTGAGAATTTGACAGACTCAAGATCTTAGATAACTGTGCAGTTTACAAGAAAAGAAAAGTTTCTTCTCATATAAGCAAATGAGAAGCACTTTAAACAAAATATTTTCTGATCAGTGTAAAAATTACCCATGATCATATGACAATCTGAAGTCATTGTGGAGAAGACTGGGCAAATACAGGAATACACCACCCTCAGGATAGAAGTAAGCCTCCTAACTTTAAAAAAGTAAAACTCTGCATAATGATGATTTCCATCCTTACATGATCTGTATATTTGTGAAAAAAAAAATCCATCCTTACATGATTTGTGTATTTGCTAAAAAACCTTTACTCAACTTTTGATGAGTAAAGGTTTTGATTTCAAACATTGATTAACATCAATGGTTTGAAGTCTGTAAGAGGGTTTTTCAAAATTTAATTTTAATGATGAATATAGTTGAATTCTCATGCCAGTGCAATGTAGAGCAAGGACACATTATCAATGAGTTTTTATAGATACATGGCTTTCATTTAGTGGTTTATGACACTACTAGTCACTGTTGGTCTAGACTTGTTCCCACTCAGTTTCTTTTATTTCCTCCCCCACTCATCTTTTTGTAATAGCTATGTCACAACTATTAAAAAGACAAATTTTTTTCTGTTACATCAGAGGTACATGGAAAAAATGAAACTGACTCATTTGGCCGAATGGGTAAACTTCATGCCAAAAAGAGAAAAAACTCAAAGAAATTTGACCAGTTTTATTTTTAGGCAGTCCCCAATGTCCACTTTAAAAACAAAATCCATTGAAAACTACAACCCAGTTGCACTTAAGCAAGCTCATCTGTTGAAAAAACACATCTTCTTTACCAAGACAAAGTTCTGCCTGTATGAATAAGATGTCAGAAGTTGTCTAAGTTTGCTTTTCTGGTCCCCACACACACACACACACAGAGACCCCAAACAATTTCCTGCAAAGTCATATGCATTTTGCAAATATACATTCTTACATTTATGCTGCTAACCACCCTTGAAAAATGACCCTTATTTTAGCAACACACCTGGACAAAGATGAATCTTAAGCCTACGTAAATACATAAAATATGAGAGAATAATTATGATGCTAAACAGAGAAAGTGATTAAGCACAACTGAAGATATAAATCCACAAAACCAAAGAAATTTGACAATTTAGAAAACAATCAGGAGAGCCACATTTTACATTTTGGTTTAAACCAAGACAGTCCTACCGATGTCACTTTAATTTTAAACTTCTCCTGAAAAAGGCTCAATATACTTTAAAAATAAGACCACCATTAAAAATAAGCTTTGAGAACATGTAAAATTCAATATCTCAGACTATATGGTGTTGAAATGCTTCATGCCATACAGTGAAACATTAGTCACAATTAGTGCCAATGGTTTTCCTGTTGACTCTACAAGCTGGTTATTTTGAAAAATATCAGCTAAGTGAAAACCAAATCTACCTAATGTTACTTGTCCTTCTACAAGCCTGTAGTAACATCACTTAAAAGAACAATACTACATTTTTCAACTGTTTTTGGGCTAATCAGACATTATTATTTGCAAGATAATATTAAAATCCCACTAAAATACAATAAAATTGCATAAGTGAGATCCAAACAAGATTTCACATAACTGTGTTTATGGATACACCACTTCACAGAAGAGCTGTAGCTGTAGCTAATTGATTAGATTCTAAACCATTGCCAAAATTATGACTAATTCTTATTCTACTTTTTATTCATAAGCAGCTTATAGAGAGTATTTTAATATTTTACATTTTGGCTGGCAGGCCAAATTAAAAAAAAAAAAAAAAAAACAAGTCTCATGACATTTTTGTGTTCTATACAGTGAAAGAAGGAATAAGAGTCAATTATTCACAAAGAATATAAAAGTTTTTTGAGCTCAAGACTCCCTTCCCAGGCACTCCTTCCAGTATCCACTCAAGTTTCACTATTTCAGCAAACGAACATTCTTGTAAAGGAAGCTGCAACTTCTTCAATGCCAAGCAGAGCAGCCACTCAAATTAAAAATGCAGAAAGCTTGAGTGAGCATCAACGTCCAGTACCTGGTAAGAGAAGCTGAACTGCCTGACAGATAAGATATGCAAGTAATTGAGAATAGATCAAGTGCCACTTGCACAGGCAGCGAAGAACACACAGTTTCTTTGTTACAAAAATAAATATCTCTGTAAAGTAACACCTTTGTAAACACCATTGTGTTTTAGCTGTGGTACCTACCAGGAAGTGTTCAGAAACTCTGGAAAGTGTGATAAACAAATGCATTTCGTTTAACCATCAAGTCTGAAGTCTCAACTCTTCCAAAATCATGAACACATGAAAGGCCTTTAAATAAAATTCCAGGATGATGTTTGCATAATATCAATAAGCCAAAGCATTTAACCACAGCCACAAGCCTGTATTTTTACACAGATTTCAATCTCAACTTATTGCTTACAGCATATTTTCTCTGATTGCTCTTTCTGATTATTTTACCTCATCTTTGATTCCTTTTCTCCTCCTTCAGAGGTCATTGATACAACTCTATATGAAGATAACAGCCTGCTGCTAGTTCTGCCCTTACACGGCAACACAAGAGGACCTGTAACACATTTTCCATTTATATAATCACTACATTCTTTGAAGATTTTTAAAAGTTTTTATTTACTGTCCAAATTGTTTTATTTCTGAGTAGGTCATCTGCTGTATTTCTGCTTTTTGGCTCCATCAGCTACACTATTCACAGGCTTTGTGGCTCCGTAATCAGGTGAAATAGAGTTAAAAGCTAACTGGCATGATTTAGCCAAGTGGAAAGAAAAAAAAATATAGAAGCCCAATAAGTAAAAGGAAGTAAGTCCACAAGAAAATATTTTCAGCTTTGACCAAAGGAAAAAAAAAAAAAAGAAGAGAGATGCATGTTATGATTTTTTCCTTTTACAAAGTGTTCCACATTTTTAGAATATTTAAACTGGCATGCACTCTGTCACACACACCACACTACCTACCATGCTCTGCTTTTTGAAAGTGCAGATCTGCCTGTTTCTATAAAGTCACAAACACCTATCATTTCAGTGCCTGTAAGTTAAAGCAGATATTCCACATGGGCAGGAGATACTGCACTAGTACAGGAACAGACACTCCATGGAACTGTAGACTTTATTATGTCATGAGGCTGTGCAAGATTATGAAACTGGGTTGAAAAGCCTTGCAAGTGAGGTCTCTTTGAGCTTAAGAGTGGCAGAAGGTACCTTTATTCAGGGTCTACAGAGTGAATTACTCCTGCCTTTACACTGCTCTAGCTGACACAGAGTTATGAAGAAGAAAAGCAGTAAGAATTCCCACACATCCCTAGAAGTTGCATTGAGATTGTATAAAAAAATTTACTACACTTCTGTTTGTCACCAAAAGGAGAAAGCTCTCTGAATACACTAGCTTGTCTGCTTTAAAGTACTCATCTCCTTCAGAAGATGACTTTTAAGATGAACGAAAAGATGAATCTTTTGGATGTGCTGAGCCAAGCTTCAACCAATCCTTCCAAGCATATGGAATTTTTTCCCTGGAAGTTTTATGGTCTCTTTAGCTGTATTAGACAGTGAAGCCAGACAGCAAAGTAGCAATTATGTCATATCCACACAAACAGTCTTGCTGAGGCTCTGACAGAAGAAGTCCAAAGCCAATTTATATAGCATTGAAGAACTGAGGAGTTAATGAATCTGTATTAGTCTCCTTCAATCTGACAATATTTAAGTGTGCTACATATGAGAGAATTACTCTGACGTGATTAAGCACAACTAAAGATATAAATCTATTTTTCATATGTATGCTACATATGAAAAATAAACAGCCCAAGGCACGTACCTATGGAAAAAGTGAAGTATTTGTTTAAAACCACCTTCAGAAAATCAGGCACAAGCAGAGGAAAGTATTCAAGGGTTTTATAATTAACAGGCAACTCTGTACCTCAATGCACCTTCAAAAAGAGAAACCTTCACATTCAGTAAATTTTCCAAAATTATTAAATATTTACTTATATAAGACCAGCCTGCCTTTTCAAGGATTCGTGAGACCCTTAATCAGATCACTACTTTCCTTTCAAAATTCTGGGTGCATTGCCTATAGGGAAAAGGAAAACACATGCAAAAAATTTCCAAGACACAGGCCTTTCCTACCTCCTCCAAACTTTCTTTTTAAGTTTTGGACAAAACCACCAAATATTAAAAACTCAGTTTCTGATATTGCTTTCTACCAGGACTGAGTAAAACGTTACACAATAGCCACACTGCTGACATATAAGAAAATAAAAAATATTTATTGTGAAAAATAGCATTTAGATTCTCTTTTCATAAAGAGAAAGGCACAAAAAAGGCAAACTTGAAAATTAGGGACAATATAGGTAATATTATTGCCTTTTGTTCATATCTACATAAAAAAACTGAAGAGAAATTTTCACTTAATGTGGCAGACTGCGTACCAACCATGTACTGTACCTGGTGCCAAAAATAATATAGCTGTTGAGAGATACAAGGCTTTAATCATAAATATTTAATTCCTTAAAAAGTGAGCACTGTGATATGGTCTGACTTATTTGCAGAAAAGCAGGATAAAACCTATGAGCAGCACAGATTACTGGTGGGTATGTAGAAAAATTGTATTGTCAGTTCTGGTGAAGTAAGAGCTTGAGAAGAACTGAACTACATAAAAAGACATTTTTTGTTATCCACTATAGTACTACACTATTTCAAGAAAAGCTGTAAAATACCAGACCCTTTTAAAAAGCCAACAATAATAGAAAAGAGAGAGGAAAATACTGGCACAACAGGCTTGTAAGCCAGTATATCTGGGTTTGCATTTACCAGCAAGGGCATGGTAACTGGACAAAATAAACACAGGGAAATAAATCTGCAGAGCAAAAAAACCAAAACCCAGACTGAAATAAAATCACATTCCTAGTAATTAAAACTACTTTTGTGCAGCTTGTTACAAAGGTCACAATGTTCTGCTGGACAACTCCTGACTGTCTAAACAATGGGGGCATCCATGTAGAACTGGATGCATTGAAAACTTGACAGGAAAATTAAAGAAATTCAACAAAACAGGTTAATTCAAGCTTCACTTCATTATTAGTTTTACTTTGACCTTTTTATATTCCGTTGGACACAACATGCCTTAATCTGAAACTTAATGGAAACTAATGTTATAGTCTCCCACACGACAGAATTAATAGAAGAATGCAAAAGCACATTTCAATGTAGTGTTCACTGTTGTTCACATTCTTGATGCAATAAAATTAATATTTTCAAAAGTAAAAAAATCACTTATTGCTCTCCCCAGAAGTCTGATTTACTGGTTTTCATTTTCCTCTGCGGAAAAAAAAAAAAAAAAAAAAAAAAAAAGGTCTTGTGATGAAGTAGAAAAATGGTCACCAATTGCATTCTACAGAGTGAGCATTTGATGCAAAAATCTTATCAGCTCGCTCTGAGAATAGTTTAATGCTCTGAAGCATGCAGCAAATAATCAGAAATATCAAATGCACTTTGTGTTACAAAACAGCCCGTGCAAAAGGTCAAATATTACTCAGTTCTATTAAAACAGTGACTTGCCTTACAAAATACATGGTTTATTTTTCAGTGCGGAAAAAATGATTTTAAATGAAGGTAAGTAAGCAGAGGGATAAAATACCCCAACTTGTTTATTCTGCTAAAGACAAAAGGTTCCTGCCATTGCTCACAAACAAAATATCAGCAGAGCTAGAAGCACACAGGAAACACAAGATACACCACAAATTCACAGTCAAGGAGCTGAGCAGATTATAGTACAAAATGTTGTCTTGTTTTAGAAGTATGAACAAGAATATTGAAAGTGACAACGAAGAAGAAGAAATTTAAGCAAATAAATCATCATGTTTAAGCTATGATTTCCTAGCACCGCATAATTCCCCTATTTAAGATGTTATCTAACTCAGCTGAAAACATGGTTTTCTGAAGGAAAAGCCTCTGTGACAATATCTCATCTGACCATTTCAATTAAAGCTGCTAGCAATATAGTTAAAATCTCCACTAACTGAGCTTATTTTGACTTGCAGAAGCACAGAACAGAAACAGGCTTGTTTCCTGTCAAAGCGCAACTGCTACTCCAGAGAAAGATGGCAATTAAAAGTTCCTCCAAGTATTTTATAACATCTTACCATAAGCTTAAAATCTTAAGAATTTTGGCAAAAAAAGAGCTATTTGAATGGAAAACCTCTTAATTATCAAGTCAAACAAGAAAACCCAGTTGTACTTTGGCAAGACATGAAAAAAGATGTTAGAGTTAGAGATTGCTTTATCAGTCCAAGATTGGGAAGAACTAAGATCATGGCACTCAGAAGGAACAGGGGGATAATAATAATAATAAAAAATATATATATATATAGACATTGTTTTTTTTTTTATGCTGTTGCACAGATGGAGCAAATTCAAGAAGTAATACTAAAATGACAGGACTTAGTTAAAGCCTTTGCACCTGCTCTGGCAGATGGATGCAATTAATAACAGAAAAGAAACAGAAGAACACTCCCTGAGGGGTAGGTTGTTTTAAAATTAAGCTGACACACTTTTTTAATACAATGTATTAAGGCGGAGATGTGTTTTGAAGTGGGCTGTCTAGTTTACAGCAAACGAACTCATTAGTGAGGTGTGTAAACAAACACAGGCCTGGCCCCACAATTAGTTTTCATACTCATTCTGCAAACAGAGAACACATTTTTAATTACTCATAGGCAAATGGATGTGCTGTATTTTGCAAGGGAAACAATATCATACTTAAGTAGATTTGTTCCTAGTTTAAAGCAAAGATTTGAAAATGTGATCACAAAAGCCTCAGTCACTTAAATTCTTGCCCTTTAAAGATTTCACTTCTCGACACGCGAGTTGAAAACAATTTCATTATTTTCAGCCCAACCAAAATGTACAAAGGTGAAACATCTCCTATTATGTTGTGCCTATGCATGTGTGTATATTTATATGCACACAAACTCCAGCAATATATTACTGCAGCCACAGTGACCTAGGCACACCATGAAGTGTGGCAGCAGATTATTAAGATACTGCTGAGTAGTTTTGGCCCATATCAGCTGGTGTTTTCCCAAACAATCCCAGGGAGGCTCAGGGTCAGCACAGGTCAGGGATCACTACAGGGGTGTGGGGGTGTGAGGGGATGGGGAGGCTGCTGTAATTTCAGGAAAGATGGGGGTGACCACCCCTGTGCCAGCCTGCCTGGCCTCAGGGCTCAAGAACAGTGCCTGGCTCATTTTATTTACAGGTACAGACAGAGCTAAATTTAGCTTGTCTTCCCACATCAAGGATAAAAAGAGGATTTAATTACTCAGCAGAGAGAACTAATACAGTGACACTGTATCATCATCAGTTGTACTGCAACAGCTTGATGGAGCAACGATGGATCTTTATAGTGTACAGAAACTTGGAAAGGCAGTTTTGTTTTTTTCTTTCTTGCAGTAGTTCAACAGCAAAGTGGGTTAAACTATTACACTATCATTTCATGTGTGAAAAGAACATATTTTCATTCTAGAAAGCAGTAACAAATTTTTTTTAAATGCTTGAGTACTTGATGATTATAAAAAATGTAAAACAAGTAAACAGAGGAAAAATAGCAGTAGCCAATTTAACTAGATTATAATCTGACAATGAACTGCCACTCTCATGACTAATTTTCTCTAAGTAATTACCCACTAAGGCAGGAAAAGCATGGATTATTATTATTATACCAATATAAATTATCAGTAAGAGAATATTGAGTGTCACAGGTGATTGGTTTTGCTTTCTGTCTCTCAGTTTGCTACAATAAAACCCAGGTAAGTACATTGCAATCTGTTTTAAAAATTACCTGTGATGCTGGCTTGCAGCTTATGAACCCTTTTTAATGATTCTTTTTAGTTTTAAATATCCTAGCATTCTTGAGGGCACGACAAAATAGTAACATGGAAGCATTTTGCATTTACTCCACTTTAATATTCCTAACAACTATTACAGGTGATTATGTAGTAATTGAATATGGGAGAGAAGGGTAACATAAGATATTGTACGTATCTAGAATGGGCTAGCCAAAATGTTTTTAAGCAAATAGTCCTGGAGCTTATCTGTTTGTTACGATAACTATATTTTCTCTTTTTTTTTGGTGTTTTATTTGTTTGGGTTGTGGTGTGGAGATTTGTTGTTTGTTGGTTTTGTTTATTTGATGCTTTTACATAACAGATAAAAGCAGGACACCAAAATACCAGTAGGATCCAGTGGCCCTTGAAGTTTCAGCTTCCCTGCAAAGAGAGAGCAGCTGCATTTCGCTGGGGCACTGCACAGCTTGGGAAGAGGATGACCTTGTCAGAGCTCAGCCATTAAACCACTGCCTGACCCTGCACCACACAACACTACACCCCCATGAACTTTTCAGCACATCCTACATATTCAATGTAAACACCAAGAGATTAATTTGAAAGCTTAAGGATGCTGGGATAGCCAGGATATTGTATAACAATTAGCAAGAAGCCACTTCACATTCAATTTTTGAAATGGAGGGCTTAAGCTTTACAAGCATTGCTACCATTATCCTTAACTCAGCATATTATTACTATATCAATCTTATTTATGTTGCTATAAATAGATCCTACATCTTTCCTCTTCATTGTTTTTATCTTTCAGTGTATTTGGGTACAAAATCACTTGTACCACAGCAACAAACACACAAATGACAAAAGCTCCCAAACCACATGCATTGATCGACTGCAGAAAATCAGTAATATTTTAATGGCTGGTGAACAAAGAAAACCAAACCAAAACATCTCTCTTGCTTCCCATGCCTGTCAAGTGCTCTTTGATGGAATGGAATTCATTCAAGAGTACCAACATAAAGTTTCATTCACAACGCAGTCTAATAACTCCAGAAGAATGAGAGTCACCAAGAAAGTAAAAAAAAACAACCAAAGAAACAAAACCAAAACACAAAACCAAAAACCCTCCAAAAGTGAAAATAGTTAACAGATAGGAAAATACTACAATGGACAAATGTAAATGTTAGCTTAACCTTTTATATCTGTTTTCTCCCTATCAAGCAGCTGAATTTTTCAAGAAGTCACATGATTTTGCTTTCAGTAAAATGCTTAGACCTAAAATCCCTGCTTTACAAAGTAGGACATAAAGGAGTTCAATTCAAGGCTTCTTTTACACTGTCTTGATTCCTTCATCATATCTTGACTCCCAACCACCTCTACTACACAATTTTCACTACAGAATTTTACCAAATCAGGATGACATTCTAATGTCATCATCATTACATGATGGATTAGTACCTTGACTAGCTGAAGATCAGTCTCATGTAACATACAAATCTCCAAATCTGATGCTTCAGTGTTACTGTGCTTTATTCTGCTGTGTTTTCATAGAGTGATTAAATCACAGATCCAAAGTGTAATATTCTTCAGTATAATAACAAGGAGAATAAACATTCAGTTGGAGAGCTTGTAAGTAAAAGAGATTTTAACGGTGTATAAAAAACTTCTGGACCTTAGACACCAAACTTACACATGTACCTTACATGTAGCCCAAACAGAAAGAGGCTCTTTCCTGGAGACTTAAAGTCCCTGACCAAGGTTTCTGCATTGAAACATCCTGTGGATCTATACATAGCAGGTTAGTGTCCTAGTTTAGACTATCAGAGAGCCTGAAGCCGGGGAGCAGGAATACCTGGACATTAACATGGTGCTGCTGTATTAAAATATTCCAGGTGGCCAGTGCCTTTGGTGACCACGCTTAATCCTTATGGACCCCAAAGACCCCGCAGCAAGCTTAGTCTTTATGTGCTAACAAGACATGCCCTGAAGTTTCAAACACAGCAGCTGTCTTCTGTCAAACAGCCTCGTCACTCTGTGTGCTCGCAGCAGTGCTGTGTCTTCTCATCCCTGCACAGCCCAGCCCGCAGAATCCCGAAGCATCTTCAACAGCCTTGAAGCTGAAGCCAGAGGTATCTGTTCCACCTGCTCTCGCAGCTGGCTTGCTTCCAGTGTACTCACACGACCTTCTGAGAACTGCAATTCCCAGAACATCTGTACTTACTGTGCAGCACAGCAACAGGAGAATGCTGCTTGAAAGGCACTCGCTTTCCCCACGGAGCTGGCTGCCCCCTGAACAAGCAGCAAGGATGCAGAGGGATGCAGGGACAGAGCTGCTGGCTCCTGCTGGCCCTGCACTCGGATGAACTGCAAGACACCATGACTCAGCCCCAGACGGCTCCCAAGAGCTCACAGGTCACAGCTCTTGGCAGAGTGTGGGATATGAAGAGAATGACATAACAACAATGAAAACAAAACAATCGACAACAGGAACCGAAGAGTCTACGCGTTCCGAAAAGTCGTCAGCTCCTCTGCTTTCTTCACAGCCAAATGAGAGATAGGTTGGACTTGATGATCTTAGAGGTCTCTTCCAACCTCATTATTCTGTGATTCTGTGATAGCAACAAAGTGAGAAGTCACTGTCAATCTGATGAAAGAAAAAAAGGGATAGGGACATTGTGGGAATGCAGGGCTTCCCTCTGGCTGCCCTGGCAGGTCTGGGACCCTGGCAGGGGTCAGGAACCCCCCTGGACAGAGCCCCCAGAGACACTGGCTGTGATCTCTGTCCATGGAAAAGAGTTTTCAATCTTACAGGATCAATTACCAGCTCTGAGTGTTTGATATCAGTAATAATTAAGTGTGGCACGGGTGCAAAAGTAAAATTTTAGGATTCTAGATTAGGGATCCAAAGGGGACAAGATGGAGGAAATTGGGTGTGCCTTGTCCTTTTTCTCCTTCTTCATGCCCTCCATGTTTCACTGTGGTGTTGGCATTTTTCTGTTGGTTTAGGCTGGGGACACACTGTCCAACGTAGGTGACAGATATTGGCACGTTATTGTAAATCCAGCACAGGTAGTTTGTGGTATTTAATGTTTGTACCATCCCACTGAGGGCAGAGCCCCACACGCTGCCCTGCAGGACAGAGCTGCGGCAGGGCAGCAGAACATGTTAGAGATAAACAGAATAAACAACCTTGAAACCAGCACAGACCAATTATGGCTTCTGCTTTGGCAGCGGGGCTGACAGAGACTTTCTACAATCTTGGAATCACCAATACCCACAGATTCCAACAGGACATCTGCCAGAGAGAAGTTTTAAACCAACACAGGGAAGAGGATAATTTACAGAGACTACAATAAAATGAGAAGCTCCCAACCCACCTAAGGCAAGTAACTGCCGATTCATATTTAAAAGCTATAGAAGAACAACCTTTGAGGAAGACATTATGGATAGGATTTTATTGTTTTATGTGTTCAAAAGAATAACATGACGCATCTTAAATCAACAGGAAGATACCTGCACTAAAAAAACCTATAAATTAAAATATAAATAAAAGCAAAACTGAAATACTCTATGAGTTTTTCTACTGATTTTCCTGATTCCTGTTTTAATAAAAAAGTTAAATCCAAGAAAAAGTAGAGAAAGAACCAAGAAAAAGAGCAGACCATTAAAAGAGAAAATATTTGGAAAGAAAACTCCTATAATTTACAGATATTTTGAAAACCAAAACTTAAAAATACTCCTGTAATACAATTGTCTTTAGAAAATAAAAATCTTTGATGCTAAGTGAAAAATTTTTGTTTCCTTTTATGAAAGCTCATTAGAAGATTAACATTGAATAGTATAATTATTGCCTGGACAATCTTCAAAAGGATCTGAAATCAAGTGTCTTGTACCCTGTGCAGGTAAGCCTCACTTCTTGCAGCGTTCAAGCATAACAATCAGTTGAGTTTTATTTACCATATCCCCAGGGGAAGTGCTCGTATCAAAATAATGGCATCTAAAAGGGGCTTTTTTAAACTAGTAAGTGCTTATATTTTTCCTCATCACCTTTCAGAGCTCATTGCCAGCATGGAAATATGGAAATAAAAAAAAAAAAAAAAAAGAAAAAGCAACAAAACAAGAAAAGAAACCAGACAGAGGGAAAAAAAAAGTTCTTGTTCTTTGTGGGCACAAAAAAACCCCAAAAGCGCGAAGGGGAAGCGCAAAGGCAGCAGACAGAACTACCAGTTGTAGCGCACACACTCAAACGCTGGGCAGGCAGCGGTCCCACAGGGAGGGAGGGAAGGAGGGAGGGAGGGACACGCTGCCTCAGCCCCAGGAGACCCCACAGCCACAATGTCAGCGTCCCCACGAAGGTAACTCGCACCCGGCTTTGTGGCTGTGGGGTCTCCTGGGGGTCTCTCCGGAGGGACCGGAGCCCCTCAGCTCAGCCCGGCCCGACCCCGGCCGGCTCCGCCACCGCCCCCTCCCCATCCCGCTGCTCCGCCCCGCGCCCGCTCCCGCGCCCATTGGCTGGCTGCCGCGTCAATCAAGCCAGATCGCCGTTTCGATTGGCTGTGTGGCGGCAGCGGTCCCGCCCCCGGGCAGAGGGCCGCTCTGGCGGCGCGGCGCGCAGGCGCAGACGCGGTGTTGTGCCGGGGGTGGGCATGTTCCGAGCAGAGGAGCGGCCGCCGGCGCGCCGCGGGGAGGGGGCGGGCGCGGCTGGAGCAGCGGGGCCGCCGCCGCCGCCGGGGAGCCAGCCTCACTTCCTAGGAGTGCGGGGAGACCACAGCCTGCCGGGGGCTGCGAGCGCTGCCGCGGACAGATCTGTGCGTGTGCATCTTTCTCTCTCTCTTTCGCATGTGCCTGTCGGACTCTGCACACACGCGCGCGTTTCCCACCCGGCGCCGGGCGGGCTGGGCTGGGGTACGGGAGGGCGGCGCGGGCGGCGGGGCAGAGTCCTGCGGAGCGGGGCGGGATGCGCTCCGCCTGCCTCCTGCAGGAGAGCCGCGTCCGGAGGGACGCTCCGCCGGGTCCGAGCAGCCTCCCTGCCGCCGGTTCTCCCCCTGCCTGCCTGCTCGCTGCCTTCCTCCGCTCCCTCTCCCGCTCCTGCCCCGCTCCGCCGCGGCCTCTTTTGTCGGCGGTGCCCGCGGCCGGCGGTGCGGAGCCGGGCGCGGTTCTGTTTCTCCCCCCCCTCCTTCCCGAATGTCGGTGTTGACAATAAATCCGGGATCTCTTCTGCCAATGTAAACTCTTCTGCCAGGTGGGTTTACGCTGTTTGTCATGAAAAGTTAAGCTTGTTCCTAAACATGCCCCGATCTTGCCCTTTCCTGCCCGTGGAGAAGGAAGTGTTGGCTCGCAGGCTGCGGCGGGTTCTGTGACAAGATGTTTCGGGAGCACCTTGTGAGCCTGTGTTTCTCTGTCCTTGCGGCCAGCTCGGCTCCCAGATGGCCAATTCCCTCAACGGCCGGAACCCGCGCAAGGGACGGATCCTGGGATTCATCGATGCCATCCAGGATGCTGTGGGCCCCCCCAAGCAGGCAGCTGCTGACCGCAGGACTGTGGAGAAGACCTGGAAGCTTATGGACAAAGTGGTGGGTGTCTCAATGCGGCCGTGTATGCACACAGTGAAGAATGGGGCTATTTAAAAAGGTACACAGGGGCAAACAGCTTCTTCCTGCAGCTCTGAGTGCTGTGCTGCATTGTGCCTCGGGAAGTAAAGGACTTATGTTTTAGGTTATTTCAGCATCGTTTGTCTTTTTTTTTTTTTTTTTTTTTTTTTTTCCTTTCCAGTGGCCTCTGGCTATGTTTTTTTAAATCTTGGTTTGTGGAAGGAAAACAAATGTGTGTGTTTGCCTTAGGCTATTGTTATTTTCAGATCCTTAAAAATGACTCAAAGTTGAAGCGCTGTCCTAACCAAAAGCTGCTTAACTTGTACTTGTAATCACATATTCTGTCTGTTTCATGCCTTGTCACACTGTTAGTCTGCAAACAAGATACCTGAAGTATTAAACTTCAGTTAAGCTAATTGTCCTGTGAGATATGTTGGTGATGGCTACATAGATGTGTTTGTGCTTTTAGGAATGTGCGTGGGGACTGGGGGATGTCACTCTTGTCAGTTTAGTAAACAGATTAGTATGGCATGTCTAACTTTTTAAGTACATGTTCTGCATTTTAATGACTTGAAAGTACATCTACTATTAATTTTGAAACTAGAAATATACTGTACTGAAACTCATTTTTCAGGAAGTGGGGGGGGATAGACTGTAGCTTTTAAGCTCTTATGCTTCCCCTCACCAGCCTGATACATTTTGTTTAGTATTCTTTGAAATGACAGTATTCTTTGTATCATAATAGATTATCTAGGAGAGTGCCTTACCTGTGACAGGAAGAGTTTGTAACATGGCTTGATGTTCAGGAGACACTCTGCTTTGCACACTGGGTGATACTTAAAAGCTTCCTCTTGAAACTGCTGAGCATTGAGGATTGCTACCTGTTGGCCTTGGGTCTGTATGGTGATACAGTTACCACCTTTTAACTCTGTGATTCTTTGTAATTTAGTGCAACTCTTTGCTTTCCCTGTGGCTCTTGTGAATTAAGATGTTCAACATTTCTTAACGCTCATAATTAGTTACACTGGCAGGGTGGAGACTAATGTAATATGCCTTTACAAGTGTTAAAATAATTTTTTAAAGCCCTTGTAGGCTCTTTTTTGATGCTCCAAGAATTGCTGGCAACAATTATAAACTGAAACCCCAGCTTTAATAAAAATGGTTATTATCACAAAGAATTTGTTGACATTTTTCTGTCAATGGTCAGGATGCTGTTAACAGTGAGTTCTCTTGTACTAAGGACTGCAAGTATGAGTACTAGAAAGTAGGGACTCTTCAGTAGGAGGAAGTTTTCAGCTTGGGAACTAGGAATCTGGTTTGTTGTTGAAACCACATGGGGAGTGCAGAGCTCTGATTTCCCTGTGTCAGGCCATTTACAGATCTATATAGTAAGGTTATACCCTTATTTGTTTGTAAAATCACACTCACCAGAAAGTCTTTATCCCACTGCTTGGATTTCTGGATTGCTTTCACTCATCCAGTGCAGGATAACTGTATTTGTCACAGCCCATCGGAACAGCCTGTTTGGTAGAAGTCACTGGAAAGGCTGGCATTGTGCTGTGCTTCCTTTTTCATTTTACTGTATAAGTGTCCTCAATTTGGATCTTTAAATGTATCCTCTTTAAGCTGCTCTCAGTTAATCAAATTTTATATCCAAATTGTATTAAAGTATACCAGACAGGATGATGTCATAGTGTGAGAATGCTCTAGCTTGTTGTTTGAGTTTTTAACATTTGGTACTTGCAGTGAAAGGATGTGTTTGAGCAAATTTAATATGCAGGCAAACAGATTTAAATCTCATAGCCTTGTGTGGCAGTAGGCACAGGAAGGTCATTTTTTCCTTGGTCTACATCAAACCCAGGGATTAAAATCAGAAATAGAAACCTGCTCAATCAACTGTTGTTTTAAATCCCATTTCTGGAGTGTGTCCTATGACTGACTGCTGTGGTGGGTGACTGATCAAATTAATACCTAGTGAAGGCAGAAGCTCTGCCAAGTCAGTGGGGTGCTACTCATGGTAAGGTTGTGGCTTGGAGGCCTATTTTACTTGTTGTAATCACAGTTATTATGCTTGTTTATTCTTTAACTATAGTAGCTGTGGTAATCATCTTGTTGCTGAAGTTTCCCCCCAATCTAATGATGTTAAGAAAATGAATAATGGAAACAAAGCAAAGCTTTTATCTTGACCAAACACTGAGAAAAGAGCAGCTTTAAAAACTAGTGGTGGAGCTCAATCATTTCTGGTTGGCATTGTTTTATTTTTTAAAATTACCTTTCCTTTATTTATTTCTGTAATTTTGTCCTCTGGCAGATGAAGTTTTCTGTATGAATTACTTTTTTGCAACAATGAAGGATTAACCAGTACTGCAGACATTCCTACTGTGTAAGAACTGTACTATGGGGATAGTTTTGTGTAGTAAGCAAAAATTCTGGCTACCTAGACATCATGCAGACTTCTTTGAATTGTTTATGTGTCCTGCTTTCAAATAGTTCAGATTTCATGATAATGTCAGTTTTCCATGGGCTGATACATTAGGTTGGAATAGGCAGTTTGGGTGCTTTCTCTTTAAACTTTTGTTATCAGTGTGAAAATAATCATGGATTTTGAAAAAGAGTTCTTTAGCAGGATAGACTGTTGGAATAGTGCTCCTGCTTAGAGCCTTGTTTGTAAAAGTTACCATAAGCAACATTCTTGCAGGGAATAAAAAAATAATCTGCATGTAGATAGTCGGTGAATGTAAATTGCTATCTGTCTAAATATCTTTCCCTTTTATACTTCATACACTGGGTTCTATACTTTTTGTGGTATATTGGTATGTCTTATGTGAATTTACAATATTAGCTGCATTATTAAAGGCAAACCAACCTTATCATAAGTGTTGAGTTTCTCTACTGTTTTCTCATCGGCAAGCAGTAGTTTTATCATTAAGAACCAAAAATACTTTAATTCCTGTGCACTGCAAAATATAATTATTTTTTTATGGTTTAGAAGGCTAGCCTTGCTTTTTAATGCTTGGATTGTATAAAAAAGTTGACCATATATCTCTGGACTTGCAGGAAGAAAATTACTGTTTTTAAAACCTGATCTATGTTTTAGAAAGTTTGTATCCTGTAAATAAATGAAAAAGGAGTATTGTTAACAAATAACTCAGGTCTTCCTTTAAAGTGTGTATGACTTACATGAGTTTTATTTTTTCTAAGATTGTAAACCTAATGGCTCTTAAAACCTAGACCCTAGCCATGTATTACTATTAGAGAATAATGATACCTTGATACTGACTTTGGGAGAGAAATACAACTATGTAAACATTGGAGTAAGGTCTGTTTACTGCTTGGGCTATTTAGAGTTGTCAGTACTATTTTTTCATACGTCTCTCTTGTGGGATTCAACCTCATACAAAATCATGATACATTCTGAATGGGATTTTTTAAAACAGGTATTTTTCATCAACTTTTAATCACTTTTCATTCCTCCTGTGCATTGGGCCTGAAAATAATTCAATTTTCTACTATGAAGATTAAAAATATTTTCTAAACTATTTGGGTGCTCTGTCATGGCCCATCAGTTGCTAGACTCTGACTGTATAAATGTGGATGGCATTGATTTGCTATTTAGTAATTATTTAAGAGCAAACTAGAGTGCTCCTCCAAAGCTTATACTATTGACTCAGTGAGTAAAAGCTGTGTTACTTCTGCAGCTTAGTATTGTGGTTTTCTTTAAATTAACATCTGTCAGCATCTGAGTATACACAGCATGGTAGTTGAAACTATGAGTGCATAGGTTATCTTTTGCAAAACTTCATGTAATTGATTCTGTGGTCAAAGTTGGTAGGCAATCTTATGTCCTGTGTGTGCTGCTTATGGAAAAAGAATACAAAATTAAACAGAGAAACAGAAGCTTCTCTCTTTCTATTTGGAAGGAAGTAAATTTATCCTCTAAAATCAACTATCCTTGTGTGTCTGTGGCATCAGCATTCTTATTGTTTATTTGTCCACTATGGAAGCATATGGCTCAGTTGCAATATGGTAGCTGTTGAGCAAGCACTTACTGTATTCTCAGACAAAAGGATTGGTGTTTGGGTCACCTCTGCTTATATTTTGATGAGAGGTTTTTTTTTTCTATGGAAAACAAAATGCATTGCTGTCCAGGTAACTTCAGGCAGGAAGAAATCTATGTTGAAGAAGCATAATGCTCCAACTTGGACCATTTTCCTTATTAGCCCCTCCTGATTAAGTTTTTCAGTATTCATTGTTGTTGCATTGGATATTGTGGTTATCTTGTTATGGTATCTTAACTGCAGAGCTACCTTTATGCTGTTTGTGGTGTGTCAAGGCATTTCCTAATTCTTTGACTATTTTGTGCAGCGTGGCTGAGGACGCTGGTTCAGTTGGGCAGTTTGGAAGTGTGGTTTTGGAAGTGTGTGAGCACTGATGCTCCAGTTGTGCTGCCCCATTCACTGCAGCTGAAATCAGTGTTTAGCGGATGTCCTACTCATGACTTACTCTGTTTTAGCTGAGTTACTTTCCTTGTATTGTCTTTGACTAGCCTTAGGTGTTTAAACAGATTGTGTTAAGGCTGCTATCCTTTCCTTGAATAAGGGTCTTTTTGTCAAATGAGTCAAGGGCTTTCAACTTTGCTTTAAAAAGTGAATAGAGGATAGTTTTTAGCAAGAAATTGTCTATGTACAATAGGCTGCCATTACTGTCATCTCCAATGATGCTATGAAATAATGCCTTATAATTTTAAGTCATGATATCTTCTTAATATCTTCAAAAGTGTTACGAGTAGTGGCATTTATTTTGGTTAGGGGTGGGCAAGAAGGGGGAGAGGGAGTTAATGTTTTTCTGCAAAGGAACTAGAGTTAAATTGTCTGCAAGTTCCAGAGTTAACTGTTTCAAAATCAGTTTCTGGTATATTAAAGTAATGCCTCAGTTTTCACAGTTGCAGTCTTATTGTTTCTGTGATTCTGCATTAAGTACTTGGATTTTCCCTGAGTATGAGCTAGTAGAAGGAGCTTAATTTTGTCTCAGTTTGCCTCAATAAGAGAGATGTTTTTTACTAACTTGCTTACTGCCTTTCATTTTATACCACTGAGAGCTTGCTAAATATATACATGCTTACTTGCAGTCATAACAATACAAAAATCACACAGTGATATGATTCATGTCCGCTCCTAATTTGTTGGTGAGAGTTGCCTTGTAAATTGAAATATAGATTTCTTTATTTTAGGGATGTTGGGTTTTTTTTAATGTTTGTTTGTTTTGAGTTCTGTTTTCTTTTGAAGAAAGGTCTTGGCAAATCTTTTGCGTCAGCAGGTGTCTTTTCTTATTGCTTACTTTTAATTGTGAACTGCTGTGGTATGTGTCAGGACATCCTGACTGGAAACCATATGGTTTACCAACCATCTCCTTGCAGACTTATTTCCTTTGAAGCCTTGTGTACTCTGTAAAGTGAAGGAAACCTTATACTGCTTCAGTGGATCTCTGGTTGGAAGATAATGTTAGTATTTTTTTTTTTTCAGTTATAATGCCTAAAGCTAATTAAGCTGTAGAAGAATTTTTGTGTAGCATTCTTAAAAGCTTTTTCTAAAACGGAAGGTTCCGGTAACGTGCTCTATATCTCTCCAAATTCTGCAGAAAGTGTAGCCTTGTAAACTGTCTTGTATGTAATGATGTGAGACTGAAGAAAACTTCATAAAATTTCTGCAAGAGAAAATAGTTCTTCCTTATAACTGGATGTTCTTTTTGTATAGCTGAATTGACTGACTGTTGAAAATACAGCAACCAGCATAAGCAAATAGCTTTTTCTTGTTTTAATATTTTAATGGTATTTCTAATATATATGAAATAATTTATATTCGGCTTGTTGGCACATCTGATCAAAAAGACAGACTTCAGAAAGATAATTAATTCTTTGTTCATGAGATTTAAGTTAGGGTAAATAAGTAATTCAGAATGATTGCAGCCTTCTGTGCTTGTGGTCTACTCTCATTGCTGATTTTCCTCTCTGAATAAACATTTTGATCTTTCAGATACTTTTTTCCCCTGCACTATTACTTCAGAGAGCTGTAAGGCTTGATCAGTGACAGATTTTTGTCACCTGTAGTTGGTCTTGTGAAGAATGTCAGTCTAGTTTCAAATTTTCACTAAACTAGAAATCACAGTGAACTCAAACTTCAGAGGGAAAAAAAATCTGGTTTTCCTAAAGATTTTCACTTCTGTATTTGGGATTCTAGTTCTTACTCTTCTACTAAAAGAATTCATGTATGTCTCTGCATGGATGATTTTCAGGTCTAGCTACACATGTAAGATTCTTTGACTGTGTTTCTGACATCTCCTTAGAGAATTCTCTGTCAGCCTAACTTCAGTGCTTTTCTGATCTTGCAAGAATGCTATCATAGCCAACCTTTATTCTTTGAAAATCCTGCTTTAGACATCTCCTAACCCAGGCCCCTGTTTTCCCTTTTTTAAAATCCTGGTGACCTTATCTTTATATCATAAAATATAAATGTCATTTTCAGTTTTGAAGCTCTTGCAGTTGTGTATTGCAGTTTCAGAGTCCATTGCTGGTCAAGAGATGATCAAATATGTTTTACTTTAAGGAATTCCCAAATTATTTGAGAGCTTGCTGTGGAACTTTGCAGTTTATGTCTAGAAATATCAAACTGCTGGTGTTCAGTCTCTGAACCACTCTTCAGCATGTTGAACAGCTCATGTATTCATATTTGCCTGCTTCCTTTTTTTTTTTTTTCCCTATTGAGATGTAAATATCTCTGGGATAAGGCCTGTTCTACAACATGTCATTGGTCTAAAAGTTGAAAGAATAATAGAAATTACTAAAATAACAATGAGTTAAAGGTCTGTTAGTGGGAGCAATCTTAAGGCAGTGAATTTCTCAGTGGTGTAGATGTAGAAATTACAGGAGAGGTCAGCAATAGTGATAGAGCTCTGAATTTGGAGAGGTGAGCATTACAGGATACAGGTTCATTCCCCTCTCACCCAGAAAACCTCAAGGATGCATTTTTTTTCAAGTTGCTAGATTAGTGGGAATAGGAATCTGCTTTCAGCAGTATTAAGATGTTTTTATAACCTCATTAGTTACCTCAAAAGAATGTCAAAGTCACTAATATATAATGTGGCAATCTCCAAATGATGCCTGTAAAACTTTTATACCACATGGTCTTAATTTCTTTCATAAGTATTTGCATATGTACAGCTGCACACACATCTAGTATGTGTCCCTGTGCACTGAACAGCTCAGTGCAACAGCAGTCAAAAACTACCTGTTAGTTTTAGTCTCTTTTTCTTCTAGAACAGAGCATTATGGAACAAACTATCAGAAAATTTACATAGCTCAGAGACAATTCTACTCGTGTTCTGTTAAGGATGTGTAGGAAACAAAGAATACCTTTCTCTTCCAGTAAAATTTCCAGTGGAAACTAGATTCAAATAAAGGTATTCTATCAGCCTGAACTTATTCTTTGAGAAATATATGTTCAATATTTTTTGCCATTTGGGATCATAATGATTCCAAGTCCATTGAGATGTTTTCTTCTATTTGGTTTAAGTGGCAAAGTTTTAGTAGTGAAGGGACTACAGGAGCAGTTTTGCTGAGGCACTGCCAGAAGTCTCCCCCTGTCCAAGCAGGACCTGCTGCTGGCCAAGGCCAATCCCATGGGCAGCAGTGGTGCCTCTGGGGCAATGCCTTAAAGAACGTGGAGAAAAACTAATTTGAAGAATCAAATTTGCAGGACAGAGTGGGAGTGGTGGGTGGAATGTGTTTTTAAGGTTTGGTTTTATATTCTTGTTACCCTACTCTGATTTGATTGGTAATTAAATGAATTAAGTTCCCCAAGTCGAGAGGTTAAGTACCTGTGACAGTATTTGGTGAATGATCTCTCCCTGTCCTTGTCTTGACCTATGAGACTTTTGTTATGGGTAGGGGAATGAGAAAGAAGCTTTGGTGGGCACCTCCTCCCCCAGCCAAAAGCAAAGCACTGTACTTCTATTCTAGCCAGGAGCTAGAAAACAATGAGTTTAAAATATTTTGTTTCCTGGTTTACAATATCTGTTTTTGAGTGACCTAAAGTCTGTGTGTTGTAGGTAATAACTTTTGAACCACTATCGCACTTCAGACCATTTTCTTATGTGCAGAGCTTTCAAAATTAAATTTCCTTAGCCTCCAAGAGGCTATATTGTTGTATAAAGAGAGCCAGCAGATGACAAAGTAATTTATGTCAGTTCTTAGTAGATACTTAACCTGCAGCAAACACATCTGTATGAAAGTACTGCTCTTGGCATTTGTTGCATGCTGTGTTTTGATATGCTCCTTAGCATATATTAGACAGGAAAAGGCATACTTTCAGGGCAAATCCACAAAATATGTAGGTAAGCTTGTTTGCTTTTTATAGATATGACAAGATTAAGTAAAATTTTGCCTCTTTTGACATTAGAGACTATCACAGAATATAAATGAAGTAGGATTTAATTCTCTGGGACTGGAGGTTAGAAAAATATGTTATACCAAATAAATTGGAATATATCAGATCAGTTTTTGTGTCAATGGATTTCTTGTCTTTTTTACATTCTCCTGTTTTTGCTTGTAGGTAAGATTGTGCCAAAACCCAAAGCTTCAACTCAAAAACAGCCCACCTTATATACTTGACATTCTACCTGATACTTACCAACATTTGCGACTTATACTGAGCAAATATGATGACAACCAGAAACTTGCACAACTCAGTGAGAATGAGTATTTTAAAATCTACATTGACAGCCTTATGAAAAAATCAAAACGGGCCATAAGACTCTTTAAAGAAGGAAAGGAAAGAATGTATGAAGAGCAGTCACAGGACAGGTAAGTTAAATACCTAAATATGAAGTAGATCATCTGGTCTGCCTGCATTCTTAACACTGTTTTCTGCAGCCATTGTGTTTTGACATTTTTAATTATTCAAAGAGCAGAAATATTTATTGCTTGGATTCATTGACCCTGCAGTTCAATCAGTAATTTGCTGGATTTGTTCCACTGTATGCTCTTATCTGTCGCTTTGTGACCTTTAAAACCAAGTGCATTTCCTTCATAAAACATTTATTTAATTGTAATTACTTATTCACAGGGCTTACAGTATGTAATTTTTCCTGTGGTAGAGAGAATGACTGTTCACTTGGATTGAGCTTGACCTCCCTCCCTACCCTAGATCCTTAAACTTTGGGAACCATGATGGATATTGACTTTGAGTGTCACAAGTGGTGGAATGAAGCAAAACAATATTCACACTTTTTAGATATGATGTGATTTTATGATCAGGTAATGATAATGTTAGTTTCATGCCGTGAAACCTTTTCAGAAACCTAATGGATTCTTGATTTGCAACGGTTCAGTTTTAATAAAAGGAATTAACGTCCACTTTATCTGCAGTCTTGGTGGTAATTGAAGATGTTTTTAATATTTGATTTAATTACCTAATATTTTAAAAAATAATATTTCAGGAAATTCTCTGCAAGATCTGCAGTCTTGTTTTGGGAAGAGGGGGATACAGCATTGTTGTGGCCATTATTCTTTGCCTTGTGTGGTATTACTGTAAATCTATTCAAACTAAAAGAGATGCTCTTTCTGATGTCTCCTCTTTTTAAAGGAGATAGTGGGGAATGAGATGTCAAATGAATGGAGGACTGAATTCCTGCTCTTCTGTCTGTCTGCACTTGAGCTCTGAGGCAGGCATGGTGGCAGTGTAGTTTTACAGCTGGTGAAATTGTTGGTAGAAGCAGTGAAATGTCTACATTCTTGTAAAAGTCACTGCTGTTATGTTTGAATTCTACATATGTTCCTTCCAGATCTTTGGCAATGATTACAGCTACTCAGTCTACTGTGGCAGTCTTTTGGGCTTGATAGGGTGTCTGAAATTTTCTTGACACCTAAGGACTTTTTTCTTAGCATCAAGACTGTCCAGGTGAGAATATACTTAGGCCAAAATGCTCCAAGAGTAGAAAAATACACTGTTTAAGGTATTTGAATGATCAGCAAAGATTTTGATGAATGAATATATTTTTGTGTTTGAATTTGTAAGTGTGTAAAGCACTGTATATGTGTTCTCACCAGATTTCTTGAGAGAGTTGTTCATCACTGAGCTTATTGCTACCTATTTTAGGTATCCCATTTGCTAGATGAAGAATGATAGAAATAATTTTCTTTCAAAGGGAATATCAGCTTGTTATGACAAGGGAAATTTGACAGAAGAAGTTGGATTATATAAGCAGGTTTTATTTTGACTTACCTGTGTTGTATGAAACCCTAATCTTGTTACAAGTTACTTAAAGTTAGCAAAAATTAAAGCAAATTTCAGGGTCACTTTTTCAAAACACTTGCTATGAGCTCTGTGCAGTCACTCATGCAGTATGTTAGTAACTCCAGTTGCTAGAGTTGCTTCTTTCCAGTTACCCATTTCAGTTCTTGTGTTAGGGTAACAGTGGTGATAAGACTTTTTTTGTGAAGCACAGGTGTGCTTCCTTTGAAGAAGGTGTAGTTAGCATATTTGCTGTCTATTTGGGCAGTAAGTTAATTCTTGTGAGATGGTTGGAGAGGAGGGATTTTAAACCAAATCATACTAAAGAAGTGCACTGAATCACAATAACTATTTCAGGCTTTTAAAGTTAGTATTTCAGAGGGTGGCAGCTATCTTATTTTGCTTAACTGATGGAGTTCAGAGCTTTACTCTGTTGGATGAGTCTTGCTAAGAAGGGAAGATAGAGTTTACAAATTTGTTTCTTGTACTTAACTGCATCTATTTTCTGAATACGGTATCTTCAACGAAATGACATCCTTTCAGTCAAGTAAGAGATAATGTCCAGTAAGTTCTATAAACTATAGTAGATATAGTCCACACTGAAGTCTTTCTGTGAATGAAGTAATTTTACTTTTTGTCACAGATTTTACTTTTTAAAAGGTTATTAACACAAGCTTATTAGAATTACTGGTTCAGGCTCATCTACTCTTAAAAGGCTTTCTATGTCTTTGAAGGTTTTGGGGTTTTCTTTTCTTTTTTTCATTGCTTTTCTTTTTGTCCTTTGTTTATTGGGAAGTAAACTAAAGCTGGAAAGCATCATTTCAGTGAAGTCCAAACTTCCTTCCCTTTTGCTGTATTCCAGAATTAGGCATTCAGGAAAAATAAAATCTTTGTTGAATGGTAGTTTTTGAGACAAATGTGTTATCCAGGTGTAGCAATCAAGCACATAAGTTATAATAATAAGACTGTAGGAAGAATAAAGTGGCAGCGGGGAGATTACATTTGGATTCATTCAAGGTGCTGGACATAGTCTTTATTTCTTACTAATGGAGACAAGTGGGAGGTTTCCTGTGATTTCCTGTAAATCATATCTTTAGAAGAATGTCTTGAAATGGAACTTATTTTCTGACTTTTAATATTGCTCGCCTTCTACTATAGGCCCTTTATGTGAGGAGAGGCAGAAAAGTATAAAACCTATTTTAATAATCTCTTTAAAAATGCTCCTTGATTGAGGCAGTGTTAGTTGGCTGTTTGTTTTCAAGTGGTATTCCAGAAGTGGAAGATGGATATTTCTTAAGTAGTGCATGGTACAGATGAAGCTGTCAAGAGAAGAAGACCCATGGTGATTTTGTAGTCAATGTTAGGAAGGTGTGCAAGAAGGAAATGTCAGAGTCAAAGAAGTCCTTCAAGGTGATCACAAAACCATTTCTGTTTCTGTCTAGAAAGTCTTATTAAATTCTCTTGTGCATCTGCCCATTTGGTGTCTCGATTCAAATTATGTGTTTCTATATTGTACAGTTTGTTTAAATGTTGGTGCAGAATTCTTATAGTCTCTGAAGTCTTCTAAGGAAGTCTTGTACCTGCAATTCAAATGATAGATCAAGTTCTCCTTTGTTACTCTTCATGGGTGTTACTGGGTTTATGGAGTGTTCATTCCTCTTTCTTAAGTCCATGTTGGCAGCTGTGATCAGTTATGGTTCTTGAACTGGTTCATTAACGTACACAGTGTTCTTTCTGCTGCAGAAATTCCTCATCTATTTCTCCTTATTCTGAAAGTAAAGGGCTGATAAGAGGTTAAAATAGTATCAGGATGGATGTCAGGTGTGCCAATTGTAATGCAGTGGCCCTTTGTGTACTTCTGTCCTGTGGTAAGTGTGAGGTAACTCAGCCTGCTTCCTTATTGCCTCTGCTTACACTGCAACCTTGCTGTTTTATTTATAGCAATTTAGGAAGTTTATAACTTAGCTAGCCTCACAACTTATTTGTGTCTCCCGGCAGATTGTGGGACGGATCAGGAAGAGTCAAGTTTTAATTCAGGATGATTTTGTTTGGAGAAGTTAAGATTGTTTTGGCTGATGGTTTTTTGTTTGGCAAATAGAATGAACAGATTCAGAAAAGGATGTTGTTAGTGGCCCTTTTCATAGAGCCAGTTTTGGCTTTTATCACATAGATAACTTGGTAATTGTTGAATAAAAGTTACGGGCTCCTTGGTATCCTGTGATTTTTTCTGTTTTCCAAGCATATTATGTAGTTTTTGGTCTCCAGTAAATTCTCCTAAGCTATACATACCATCAATTTGTTGTTTAGCTTGATATGTAAATCCCTAAACTTAAATTGTCTCAACATATTTTAGAGATATAATATATTGACTGTTTTAGTCTAATCTTGCTTAACCTGAGAGAAAGGAATCTAGTATTTGGTTTTTTCCCCTCTTGTATTTATTTACCTGTATTTTTAGATCATTCCTTCACTTGATTTTTAGTTAAAGAAGTTGCCTTACTCTGCTTGAAAGTCTTCTGGAGTGTTGGCCCATTGCTCCTGTGTGTCTCCCTAGAAAAAGGAGGGCACTTTCTCTTTCAGTATATAATGTATGGTAAGGTAATTGGGAATGGAACTTGGCTGCAATAAATAGCCTCTAACAAAGAGGCTTCTTCTGGGGAAAAGTGACTGCATGACTGATTAGATGGAGTTGCATGGGAGAAGGAAATGCAGTGATTTTTTTTTTTTTTTTAGGCTTTTATGTTATAGTGAGAATTTCCACCCTCTTCTCCCCTCCTGTTCCTTAGATGTGATGTAAAACCAGATGTAAACCAAACAGCTTTAATAAACTCTTTGGTGTACCTGACCCACATGAGTAGCTGAGCTTCAGTGCAGATTTGGTGGAGCACAAGCTGTTTGCTATTTTTGGTTATAGTTGAAATTAAAAAAGGAGTGTTACACAAACACACTTTTCAGACAAAGAGACTCTTGTTGCAGCGGGCAGGTGAGAACACGTGGAGGTTACAAATGGTAGAGCAGTATTATGACAGCTTGTTCTCAGCACAAATGCAAACACTGCAGTTGTTGTAAGGCAGTATTTGAATTTTAGATTTTTTTTATCATTTTTAGTGCTCGGGGGCGGGTATTGTCAATTAAGAACAAAGGAAGTATTAGTACCAGAGTTACTTAGAGGCAACCATTTATTCAGATTGCAGAGAAAGACAAGGATTTTAAAACCACAAAAAGATCCTCGTGAAAAAAATAATGGCTTGTAAATTCTTATAATTGATTTAGATTCTTGATTCATTTCTAGTTCTAGTAGAGGAGAGATATGTGCACTTTCTCTTACTTTTTACTCTTCTAAAATCAGACAGCATTTTCTGTTAGTGAAAGGTCTCTTCCAAACATTTTACAAGTAATGTGGTGTTGGCAGTCATGTCTGAGCAGACTTCAGCTGGTTGTAAGGGGATATATACACAGTCTGATAATTTCCTTGTTGTCTTTTGTATAATTATTTATGCCTCATGAAAGTGTGTGTGATGCTGTTGCCAAATTTTAAGGCGCCATACCATTGATGCTCATTTTAGGCAGGTATGAAAGCTCTCAAAAAGTGCAGTTAGGGGCATCAGTCCTGTAGGCTTTCCATATATTAGTTTCCTTTATGATAAAGCTAATGATAGTTCTGCTGCTAGGATTATACAAAATGACTGTTGCAGTATCTAAACTGACATATTTTTCTATATTATTTCAATTTAATTATTTCAAATACTATAGGATGGCACAATGAACTGGGGGAAGTAGTTGCTTTTCTGAATATGTAGTACTTTTGGTCAGAGATGTCTGGAAATGCTCTGTTGCAGTGAGGATACCAATACCCATTTCTGGTCTCACATCCCTTCCCCATACCTGCCTGCAGGGTCTGTGTGGTGGGGGCAGACCATGGGCACCAGCTATAAATAGAATTTTGCTTTTAGGTGTGATAAACACCAACTTTGGGAACTTTCTGAGGAGCAGACAATGCTGATCTTGAATTTAGCATGTAGTAAGGAATTCTCCTGTAATGGCCCTGAATGAATCTTTCATCAATCGCTTCTCTCTGTGCATTTGATTTTTAGAGAACTTGGTCTCTGCTTCTCTATCTCCAGAAGTATTTTATATTCAGTGATTTATATTTATTTTAGGATGCCTTCAACATTAGCCTGCATGTTGGAAGTTGCTTGCCATGCAAGCAGGAACGCAAGGAAGATTATAGAAGAAAGGATCCATTTTTATGAAATGTATGCCTAAACTTATAAGCACATATAATTTTATTTTTAGGCTACAAAAAGAAATGGTTTCTTTTTCCTAATTTTCTGTGGCATAGTTTTCCATTGGAAATTAGAAACATGAAAGAATAAAAGTCTGCTTTTATTCTATAAAGAGATGAAAAAAAGGTTGGGAATAATCACTTTCAAGTGCTACACTTGCTGGTTAGTCAATAGAAGCTCTTTGAAAGTTAAGCAAAGCCAGTTTGTAAAAACAAACGTGCTGTAGTTGTAATCCTTTGTCCAAGGAATGCTTGATCAAAAAACCAGCCTAGAAGATATGCTTGCTATGTATCAAACCTATAGTAAGGAGTAAGAAATAACCTTCATCTGAAAAAGTGCAGTATATGTTTTGGTTAACACAGGTGAAGTTTTAGTTCAAAACAAAAATGACAGAGTGGGATATTGATGGAAAAGCTGATGGATGGAACTACTTTATTCCATTCATTTAAATGTGGCATGCTAGGGGGTACTTTGATAATGTCATGGAATTTTTAAAATACTTTGTGATCATTTGACTTAAATTTTTTTTCTTCCTATTCTGTTCTTTGCTTTGATATTAATCAAGTTAATTTACTTGACTCATACTAAAAATAACAGAGTTAATATAATTATTTAGTAAGTCTTTTTATCAGTGGCTGCACATTTGCAAGCTAACTTTGTCTTTACAGATGGTGCAAATAATGCTGTGCATGCTCTAGATCAAGGCAAAGCTTTAATATGATTAATTTGTATTGGAGGAACAAGGATTTGTTAAAAAGGTAGGTTTGCTGTTGTATGCACAAAACAGTTTTGTTGCTTTCAAGATGAATATGTTGGCATGCTTTATTCTTTTATACTGAGCAATTCCAAATGATTTAAAAGCATATTCTCTTGATTTTAGGGATATAATTTGCTTGATTTGAAAGAAAATGTGATATTTACACAAAAGACTGTGCAGTGAACAAAGCTGTTAAAAAAATCCAAATAAGCAGGATGAGTAATCCATGCAAAGGACCAAGAGTAACCTCTGAAAAGAAGTAGATCTTAACCCATAGTGCAGATGGAAAAAGAAGTCAGAAAGTGAATTTATGTGAGGGATAAACTTCCTGAACAAGCAACCAGGTGACTGTCATCAGTGTCTACTTAATAATGCAGATGCCTAAAAGCCTTTTTAATCTTTCTGGTTTGAGTGCAACCAAAGTATTCATTATTGAAATGTTTTTATATTTGTCTCTAGCATATGATAAAATAAAGAATACTTTTGCCATCATTTGCTCAGATTTCATGTTGGAATTAAAGAGCTATCCCATCTTGTAATGCAAGATTTTCCCCATGATCTGTTTCATTACCTAATTTTTAACATTGTGTAAAGTGAAATATATATTAAACAGTGTACTGACTTTACTGTATTTATATCTTGCAAATATCTTGGCAGGTCGTATTCATCTTGCAAGAAAATTGTTGAAGAAGTAATTGTTTGTTCATTTTAGTCTATTTGGTCATACTAATTAGTACGTTACTTCTGGTGTATCCAATGTAGAGAAAGATTTAACTGTATTTCTTCCTACTATGATACAAGACAATGAACTAAAGGGGAAACGTATAAGTAGTAGATGCCTAAGAAACATTTCTGGGCTATACAATGAAAGTTATAGTATGTGCTGGCATATGGATTGAGCTTAATTTAATTTCTGTATGGGTAAGTTTGTTGTGATCTCTCTGTAGGAGGATTTTAATTTATAATTTTTGAGTGGTCAAACAGTAGAGATGTAATTTTAGTATGGTATCTGATGCAACATATAGATCAGTACTCCACTGGAGACCTGGACAGCCCACCTGATGAGCTAGCCTTTCACTGCTATTAGCTGATTTTTGGCAAGCTGTGACTCTACAGTGGCAGAAAAAATTTGAGCTGGGGGCACAAAAGGCACAGACAGAGCGATTTTCTGGAAGCAGTAGTGAGATGAGAAAAGGAGCAGGAGCAGTACCTATGTTAATAACAAAATGGAGAGTTGGTGCTTGACCGTGTTCCTTTTGGCTCTGCTCTGAGCAGAAGGAAGTGACCTGAGGTGGAATGGAATAATTCCAGATCCTGGCCATGCCCCCCATCCCAGCTACTGCCAAAATTAACCCTGCCCTGGCTGGAACCAGGACACCTATTCAAAGAAGTGAAACCTACCTAATGGAAAATCTGTGATCGTTTCCTAGCTCGTGTAGGTGATTATTCTGTGACAAATTCTAGTCTTGATGACGGTAAGAACAAAGAAACATTTTAATCATCTTAGTTGTTTCTTGTGTGTGTGCTAGGCCTCAATAATGTTCTGAAGGCTTTTACTAAACTTTTTATTTGTCCTGAAAAGAACCCAAACACCTTCATTGGCTCTATATCATAAATCTTGTTGCTTTTAAGAGGTGATAAGTTCATTTGTTAGTTATCCCTCTTAAAATAGGACACTTTGGGCGATGCAGTATTGTTTAAGAAATGATTGCATGATAAAAAAATTGCCTCCTGTTACGAGTTTAAAGGCATTACTGTAAGACAGGCAAATGTATTAGCATCTGTTTTCAAATTTTTCCAATGGAAAATGGTCCTTAGCCAACAGAATATTTTGTGAACTCATTTCGGAGTTGATTCTGAGTCATGAATGTCCGTCATGGGAAGTATGAAATGCAGGGTCAGTAATAAAATGTCTTGTACCCAAGAACATTTATTAGAACAATGTTTAATTTTTTTTTAATAGCAGTCATTAATTGCTGGGAGCTGGCAGGTGTACATCCTAAAGCAGGCCTTTAGTTCTAACTGCTCTTCAGTGGGAGAATGTGAAAAGACAAAGAGAAACACCTTCAGATGTCCTCATGTCAGCATTTTGAACAGTTTATGGGGCTATAGAGAATTAGTCATTGTGTAACCTGTAAAAAATTAAATTATTGTGTTATCAGATTACTTTAAGGTTTAGTATTAAAATCCCTGAGCACCATTCTTAATTGTAGAGAACACTTAGTTTTGACAGAAGAAAAATAATTTCTTTAAAGTCAAATTAAAAAGTTTCAGCAAATATGGTGTGTAAGCCTTCCATCAGTACACATAGGGTAAAGCTTGTAAGTTGTATTTAATACTCTATAAATGTCATGCATGTTAAAGGAAGATATAATGCAGCAAATAGACCCTGAAAATATTTCTGTTTGTTCAGATATACAGCCTGTTGTGAAAATCCTGAAGTGGAGAACCTGTGTTCCAACTGTTGTTTGTCATTAAAAATGATGACAGTCTCTGTTAAGAACATCTGGCTGCCTAATGTGCCAGCAATAAAGGAGATGTCTATGTTATGTTAACTTAGCTTGTTCTTGTCTCTTCATTTTTAAGTGTTTGGTTTTAAAATACTGGAAAAAAACGAATCTGTTTGAAATGAAATATTGTTCTGGCCTTCAGCTCTGAAACCCTATAACAGGAAAAGCACATATTCAGTTGCTAGATCAACTCAATAATGCTGAGTTGGTCACAATGAATAGGCTGTCTCTGTATTCTCTGTATTTTTTGTTCTGAGTTTGTACAGCTATGCCTTATTTTTAGTTAGGTTATTTTTTTCTGGTTGCCTGAGTCATAGTAGGTCACTTAGATGTAAGTATTTTGCCATTTAATTTACAGTACAGCAGTTCCAGGTTTTTCTAGAATTTAGAGTAACATTTACAGTTACATGCTTTTTGATTATAGCAGCAGATTAATGGTGGGTGATAGGAGTGCTGATCAAGGCTTTTGTCTGTTCTAGCTTCATAAGAATTTTTAATCCACTTCATAAGTGCATCTTACTGACAGCTCATTCCCAGTGGCTAATGCTCCCATGGTTTTACAGCTTAATAATACACATTCTGTGCTGAAATTGGGGAAATACAGAAAATGTGGGAAATATAGCCAGGTTTTTTTGTCTTGCTCAAAAAGTCATATGTCAGCAGGCTGAAATCCTCTTCTCCACTATTTTTTTTTTTAAATGGTCTTCTTTAATATGGCAGACTGGAAGACTGTATTGTACTATTTTGTTCAGATCTCTGCACATCCTTCCTAATCCTTGATTCGTAGCTGTAGCAAATACACTAAGATTAAAAGAAAAAAAATAAAAACACAAAAAAAACACAAAAACCCACACAAACCCAAAAGTATGTAGCATCCTGTTCATGTGTTTCCTTTTACTGTTAATCCCTATAATTAATGCCCTATGAGGAATGGGGCTCTGATCACTTGCAGAGCACAGCCATGGAGAAGACAGAGGATGGAGCAGGGGTGAGCTGTCCTCCAGTCTGGGCTTGTGTGGGTTCATTAACTACACCCATGTATGACTGACAGAATGAATGTCTGAAAGGAATCCTGCCTTATTGTTAGAACTTAAAATGTCCCTCAGACATGTTTGGAGGTTCCAGGCCCAGGTCAGAAGCATTTGAGACCCTGGCAGGCAGCTGGAAACAGCTGTGATTTTGGGTTTGAGCCATGGAATGATTTACCAACCTTGCAGGAAGAACAAGAAGTCACAAAAGTTTAGATATTATAGTAGAAGTAGTCACAAAGTAGAGGGAAGAATTTTTGAGTGCTGTACAGGGGGTTCTGGTTTTGTACATGGAGGTCAGAGGTTTTAAGATGGAGGGATTTGGGCCTGCCCTGTCCTCCCTCTTTCTCCTTCCTTACCTCCATGTTCTTGGTGATGTTGGCACTCACAGATTGGTTTAGAGTAGAAAAGCACCATTTAATATAATGAGTCTCAATGCCAGGAAGAGACGTGTTTGAATACCACATACCGGTTTTTTTAGTGGCTCAAGAGGAATATGAATACAAAAATGCTTTTCTGAAAGTGCAAAAGGTTTTTTCAGGGTTTTCATTTGTTTGCCCTGCGTGAATTTAGTGTTATTGGTGCTATACTGTCACGTACAACCTAAGAAATAAGCATAGTTTTTTAAAATCTTCCAATATATCTTTAAATGGACTCAGAGGACAGATTTTTGGATATTTGTTTTAAAAATCAGTTCTTTATTTAATGATTTCTGAGAATACAGCTTGTTATTGGAGTGGATGACTGAAAGGATTTTGATATACCTTCTCAAAACTTATAAACCCAGTGCACCCAGCCTACTGGAAAGGGTTGTATTAGTGAAATAAGCTAGCTTATGTTTACTCAGAGTAAACAAAGCAATAAAAAAGAGCAAAACCCATCTCTTAATATCTATTTTAATATGGTAGAAGTGTCTAGTGGCTAAATCCATCAAACATAATGGATCAGAAGAGTCATATCTGTTAGACCAGTTTGAGGCACCTGCTGGGAAAAAGAGCCATGTAAATGTACTGTTTCTTTGTTTATTTGTGCTTTGTTTTCAAGGGATGTTGTACTGTGCAGAAAGTCTTTCCAAGGCAGTCTTTTCCTTGGGCAGTTATTTGTTCACACTTGTTTTAAGCCTGTTAAGGAGTTCTGTTTGCTATGTGCTTGATGTGCCTAAATAAACTGGGAGGGGGGCAATGACAAGTAAACCTCAGAGTAAAATCAATTGACAGCTGTGAAGAACATTTCAGTTGTGGATATTCATGGCTATGCAATTTAAGATACCTGTCACATCCTTCAGTATCCTTGTTGAACATCAGTTCCATGAATGCCAGCCATTTGCTGTATTAACAGAAGGAAGAGTATTTGTCACTGGAAAATTGGTGTATGGATTAGAGTTGCCAAAAAAAAAATGCCTCAGAAGATGTTTCATGTTCTTTTTTACATTTATGTATGCTTGTGTCTCTCTCTTACAGCTTTGCTGTGTGGTAGCCTTTCTTCCTTGTTTTTGTTTCTAAAAGCTTAGCTGAGAATCTGAAGTGAAAGCAAATGGTAGTGCTGATTTTAGTACAGCTCCCATGTATCCTATTCCTGGATTTTCAATTTGCTTTGTGTAACAGCAGATGGTCCATCTATTGTTTCATTTTTCTTTGGGGAGTCTGACCTTCTATAAGTGGGTGTGTGCTTTAGTGGAAAAAGAACAAGTGAAGTAGGTTTTTTGTGATGGATGTAACTCACTTTATTAAACTGTTGATGACCTCTGCAATTCTAGCTGTCAAGATTTATTTTTATTCGAATGCTTGCTGTTGTGTGTAAATTCTGTCATCAAGGTGGTTTTTTCTTTGTTGAAGTGTCAAGGATAGTTTTGTTTCAAAAGGATTGTTCACTGCCATAAGTGCTGTTTTGTGAAATGGCATAATTTTACCATATGCCTTGGGTTTTGTTTGAGATACTATGAATAAGCAGTGTGAGTGCTTTCAAAGAGGCATTCCTGCTGTCCCACATCAACCATGTGGGCTTTCAGCTCAGCTTCCCAGGAAGACAGCAACATATGTGTACACAATGTGTGTATTATACTGGCGCCCACTCACAGTGCTAAAGATGTGTCAGCATTTCCAGAATAGTTCCCTATTTTAAGAGCCTTGTTTTAGCCTGCATGTGAAAGTTGTCTGTGGTAGAACTTTACACACAGTCTCAGCCATTGTAGTTTTCAAGTGTAATTTTTTGCCAGGTGAATGTAAGCTGATTTAAATGACTGTATGCAAATTGGATGGAATACATCTAGAGGCCTAGTGTCATGATAGACTCTTAACTCTAAAGCAGTACCTCACCATTAAGTGTCCTGAACCTATAGGGAATGCCACTATTTTGAGGAATTGTAAGGGATTTGTGGTGAATAAATATTGCCTTGGGCTTGTGACTGTTGTCTAAGCTGAACAGCAATTATGTTTCTGTAGTAATTGAGTATGGGGAACCTCCAGTTTCACTGAATTTCTTTCATCTGATTGAGTTTCTATCACTGTAATAGCCTTGAATTAATTGGTGTCTCCCTTATTTATAAAATCAGTCTTTTTTAACATACTGAGAAACGGGGTAAGTTTGAACTGTGACAGTATATAAACTGTGTTCCCCCAAGTTACGATGTTTTTTTGCTGGAAGCCTTTGCCTAATTAAGAAAGCATCTTGTTCCATACATGCAGCAGGGCAAGCCATGGGGCAGGATGTGCTGATCTGTCCTGTGTGGGTGGCTGTGTAGGAGCAGAGTTCAGACTGGATGTTGAAACAGGCAGACTTCAAACATTTCAGTTTGTGTGCAGGAGCAATAACTTGCTACTACAGCTTCAAAAGCTACATGCTGTAAACAAAATGTTGTGTTATATCTCGGGATTTACTTATGTGTGATTGTATTTGCTGGACAGAAGTTTTATTTTAAATGAATGTGTTTTCAGCCCTCTTTAGCTGAATGCCACCTACAAGCCTCCATATAAATGGCAAATGGTTTCATCTGAGCAGCAGTGGGTCAACAAGACAAGCCTGCAGTTTGAAGATAAGCAAAGCAATGTTCTTCCACATTTTGAAATCCCAGTTGAGAACCCCTGAAAAGAGCTCCTCTGAGCATCCCTGATAGGAAAGATGGGTGGGTGGGACATTGCTGTAAAAACACTTCTCTTGTGCAGCTCTACACATCCAGTGGTCCCACATTTCTGCAGTGGTAGATTATTCTAATTATTGTTTTCTATGGAATGAGTCCTGTTCATGGCTTATTTGAACCTTTTGACAGGAACTAGATGTGCAATACATCAGGCAATATGCACAGTGACAGCAAGTATGCAAATTGCTGACCTTAATTTTTGTGCCTCCCTTAGGAAACACCAATCAATGTTGATAAAGGAATATTGAATTGGCAGAAACCTGAGACTTTCTGTTCTGAAACCCTGTCAGTGCACTCCCACCAGTTAACCATAACCCCTCCCCAAACTTCGAAGTATCTTCTGAAACCCAAAACTTTGACTGCAAAGGACAATGAGCCCAGATGTTGCAAGAGCTTATCCTGTGTGAGCTGGAGTGGTTCAGCCCTGAAGCAAACCCTGGTGTAACCTTTTGGTCCTTTCTGGGCGTGGGTGGAACTTGCAGGGGAAAGAATGACCCAGGTGATGCCCTGCTCTTGGATATAATCAGGTAGCTAGCAGTGCTCATAACACATTTATGTGTTGGGTATGCAACCCAACTGCTCTGCTGGTTAGATGAATCACTGTAGTCTGAGTTCCTTTTAATGTTAGTCCAAGAGAATTACGTGTCTGCAATGAAGTCTGCAGGTCACTAAGGCATTAGATCTTGTGTAAAGATCTAATTTAGAGTGCAATAAATATGCATAGATGATCAGCCACTACTGTGTCCTGCAGTAAATAGCTCTGCAGGATGATGGCCATAATTTGTCATTAGAAGGTCTGTGTCCTATTTTCTCCATCTGTAAATGTGATTGTTTACTTAATCATGCTTGTAAATGCTTCTGTCTTTTTAGCATCAGGCTGCACTGATGTTGGATTAAATTCCTATGGCTGATGCCAAAGCTCATATTTGCATGTTTCCTCTGAATGATCCACATCAGAGATAGAGGGAACTTGCACGAACCTCAGACAAAAATCAAAATTTCTTTAGGCAGTTACTTTTTAAGATACCATCTAATAATACTTGAAACAGTGATGAGAGCCTATGCAAGTCTGAATGTTTGATGATATTCTGGACATTTGAGGGTAATTTAAGTTTCATATAGATTTGATTCTGCTTAATAAGGTGTATTTGATAGCATTTTAATTTTATGTACCCTTTTGGAGTTTTTCATGAAGACCATACACTTTCTGGGTTTAATATTACAAAATTAATTTTCATTTATAACAGCATACTCATTTCAAGAGTAACTAGATGGATGATAAAATGCACACCAATCATGATAACAAAAAAAAAGGTGTTTGAATAGCCTTGGATTAATCATATTTCTTATTTTGCAACTACTTTCATTTCTGTGTAAGTCCTACATACCCTGGAGCTCCCACTGTAATGGTTCTACCTCATTTTCATAATTAGCCTTCCCTCCCCAGTGCAGTGTTGCTAAAATGTCCCCAGGGTTCCTTCTTCCACAAGGCTTGATTCCCCTGTGAATTTAGGATGAATGTATGGCCCCTGGGGAGCAAAAATAATATAGTCAGCAGATACAGCTGTCCATGACTGCAGTGTTATAACATAGTTTTACACTGACAGCTGAGATTTTAAATACTCTTTAGCTTATAATGGAAAGAACTAAGTAATAATAATGCTGTCCCATCAAGGACTATTCAAACAATCACATGCACTTAAAGAGATACTCTTTCATCTTTGAATAATTAGAGAACATTTTTATTTTTCCAGTCCAGCAAATGTTCACCAGACCTTCACAAAAAGCTTACTTCATTCTTTTTGATGTTGTTAATGTTTGAATGGCAGTTTCATTTGTACAATACTTTAATTCTTCAAAGTGGTCTTACAAAGGGTAGTTAGTTTTTTATGTTCAGAGGGATTTATTTTTAAACAACCATACTTTAGCTTTTTATCAGAGATACGTGATTACACTGAGAGTTTTGCTTTGCCTCACAATTTGGTGTACCCTGTCTAGTATAATTTGTTTGAAGAAATCTGCACATGAGCCATTAGAGGATAGGTACTTGATACTGCCTGAACTTGTGCTTTCTAAATTAAATAGTGGAAACCTTTTCTCACTGTTCTGTTCCTATTCTGTTGCAAAGAAAATATTAATAAGATTTTAGCTGCAAACTAATTTGAAATCTGGTTTGCAAATTGTGGGGAAAAGCAATGCAACAGAAGTGAGTGTTAAAAGAAGCCTAATTTACTTCTTCTCATTAAGTTAGTGGATTGAATTTGGTGCAGTCAGAGTTGGGATATATTGCACTGGGCTTTGTGGAGGTCTTGTGACACTCTTAAAAGGTGTTAGGTATGGCCAGGGGGGGTTGGAAGATAAAATCTTGCAGAGGAAGAGTGAAGGAGAGGCAAGATTCATGAAGTCCTGACTGACCCACCCTTGAACCTGCTATCTTTGTGGCCTCTGACTTTTTGGCAAATTAGTAGGCATGACATGAATAAATATTCTGTTTTCTGTTATAACATTTAGTAGCACATGATCAGTTGTTTAGTTTGTGTAAAAGCAAATGACCCCTCGGATTTCCTTCTCTTTGAATCTCTTTTTATGGATAGAGGCATAGGCATTTAGAGTAGTTAGTCAAATTTATTGAGAGTTCATGATAAAAACACACACAATGCACATGTCTTATTTCTCCTGGCTATATATGACCTCAGTGTTTTGTTCCTGAGAGAATCAACATTTAGTCAATAGCACTCTCCAAGGAGTGCTTCAAGTGTGTAATTTAATTTGATTCCATTTGGTTTATGGTACCTACTTAATTTGGAATTTGTGGCTAAATTGAAGACTGAACTAAGTTCATGTACCTCTTTTAAGTCAAAGCTAGTTGGAGTATTTGAGTGTTCTTTGCAGTAAAGAATTAAGCAAGATTTATTAAACAGCTGAATGTCTATTCAAATCTGATTTACCAGCAGTAAGTTCTAATTTGTTGTGCGTTCATTTTAACCTAAAGCTATCTAACTAAACTGCTTTGGTTTCATTTTCTCTGTCCCTTACTGTAAGTTTTAAAGGAAATGCTGAACAGTGGCTGCTGTCCAGAAATCTTCAGAATCGTGAGACCCAAAACTGCTGATTCTGCTACTCGTGCCATCATTCCTTCCAAAAACAGCTAGTGCATGCTTTTGGATGTCAGTGCATCTGCTGCTTTGCAGGATGAAATGTGCTCATTTTCAGGGCAAAGGCTGCCTCAGGAACAGAGCTGAAGAATACGATGCATCACAATTTATCAACACACAGTTTTGTGTCTGTGGAAGGTGGTATTATCCCAATGTATTTGTGTTAGTGAAGTTATACTCTGTAATGCTGACACAGGGATCAAGTTAAGGATGAAAGAAGTTGAGCTTTTGCTTTTCTCATATGGAAGTGTTTTGAATTGGAGTGTGTAGGGAAATAACCCACACACTCCAATTTTGAGCTGGCTCAAAATATATCAAAACAGAGCTGTATTCTATGGTTTTTATTATATTACTTACCTCACTGTTGGAGATGCAACTGCTCTAAATTTTAATATCTGACTTAGCAAAATAGTTCTATAATTCTAAGGTTTTTTGTCAAAGAAACCCCTCCTGTTTAATTTTTGCATTGTTATTTTAATAAGCTTATATGATAAGACAGTTTATATCAAAGTTAATATATGTTTTCATGCCTGTCTAAAGCTTGACAGAAGATGAATGCACTTTAAGACATTTTTTTAAGCATTATTTTAAAATCATTGTTGCATTGTGTTTCTGAAAGTTGATTTAGAATCATATTCAGTAATGTTCTAATGTGTAGATAAAGACTTAGAAGCATTTGATTCCCACCCTCACATGCCAGTGGTTTGTATATTTTACACAACGACTGACCTCTTAGTGTTACGTGTGAAATAAGTACAAGTGGGATTTTGGCCATATTCCTGACTTTTATATGGTATTTAGTTCCTAATACAAAAGTGCTTTTAGATTTTTCTTCAGCTAGAAATTGTGGAAATTGAGATATAGAGAGGTGTGAAAGCAATTTTCCTAGGATTATCTAGCTTGTTCAGAGCAGCGCCAGGAAGAGTGTCTCCAGCTCTTCAGGCTTTTGCTTTGATTCCTGTATTATATCATGCTAAAGATTTTTCTGCTTCCATATTGTTACTGAAAAGGGGAGGATACTTAAGAAGATATTTGCATTTGTTAGATCCCTTTCTGATCTAGGGATTTGCTGTAAGACCAGGGTGATCTTTCCTGGAAAAACTAGCACATTGGATGTAGAGTTACTAGGACAAATTTACTTTTTATGTGGATAACTACCAATCTGGATTAAAAACTCTTTAGACATTCCCTGGCATCAAGTATATACACAGTGGATATAATGAATAATAGCAGAACCACATTATATAATTAAATTTCCATGAAACGTTGGATTTTTCTGATTTTGTTTATTGAGCAAAGCTGGAGTAAGTGAACTTAATCAGTTGTAAGCATTTCTTTTTAGCTGCTTGAGAACAGGAGAATGGAATTAGCTTCTGCTCCAGTAACAGGAAATAGAGCATTTTGGAGTTGGTTATATATAGTACAGGTAAGATGCAATGATTTGCACCAGCATGTGAGAAAGGTGCCAAGCTGAGCAATAGGCATCAGTGACTCACCCATGATTAAACCTACATTCATATTACCACTCTTGTGTCTAAGTATTCAGAAGTTTGTGATGAGGACGTGGAGGTTTTAAAGCTAAATTGATCAGTTTTTATTTCCAAAGGTCACCCTGAATTTTGTCTTCAGCTCTAGTGAATGAAGAAATGCTGTTCTCAAAATGAGCTTGCCCTTAGAACAGGAATGTTCTCCTGCAGCTGGCTGTTGTTGCTGTGCCTGCCTGAGTGTAGGGAATGCTGCAGCATCTTCTGTCCAGTGTCTCCATTTTCAGTGCAGAAATGCTCCCTCCCATCTGAACTTCAACTCTTGAACAGGTAATACTCCAGGACATAGCTGGGGACACACAGAAACTGGTTTTAAACTTCAGTTCACCACACAGCTTGGGAATTGTGCCTTGTGGGAATCTTATCTCTTACTCCTTTTTGAGTTGGTATTTATTTATTTAGCTTTCTATACTGGAAATTCAGTCTTTTTTCTGAAAAAGCGATATCGTTAGCATTGAACAGTCAACTCCTCAATTTTATTTCGTGTTAGACTTGGATTTCCAAGTGGGCATGCTGATCTTAGGATTTGCATAACTGAAGTTGGAAGGGACCTTTGGAGAAAATATGGTTCAACCCCTCTGCTCAAGCAAGGCCACCTGAAGCCAGGGAGGAGAGAAATAATTAATTTTCTTCACAAGTTTGAGGGAAGGTCCATGTCCTGTCTTTCATTTTGGTTCTTGCAGAGAGCAGTCATATATATGTATAAATAACTGTCCTAAAATATTATCTGTTTTAATGTTGTAGCAGCTGATATCAGATAAATTTTTTTCTTTTTTCTTTTTTTTTTTTCTGCAATAGACTCTGGTTTCAGTTTAATTCTTACTGAGTATGTATCACATAGGCTCATGTGAGTGAAGTTAACAGGATGTTTGCTGATAACAGAGATTTCCAGTCCCTTTCTCCCCCTGCCACCTTTTTTTTTCCCCTTCTTTGGAGGAGGAAAGCTGTGGGGAGCTTTGGGGTATGGATACATCTAATGCTGCCTTTGCTGAGCTATAGTCCACTGCATGTGTTTAATAGATACCAGCTGGATGACAGTAGAACTGAAAACAGAGCCACAGACAAATTTGGTTGTAAATGACTGGAGAGGAGACCTCCCTGCACACTTTAGTTTGGGTAAGGTGACGTATGAGAATGGAGCAATGTTGGCACAGAGGAGGAATGTAGTGTGAGAGAAACTCCACTGAAAAAGAAGTTCCCTGATGATGTGGGAGTGGCTAAGTCACCTTGAGTTCTATTCAGTTGTTAAGCTATAAAAATTGTTAAGCTAACAAAATTCCATTTTGGAGGGAAGAAAGCAGCTACCATGATGCAAGGGTAATTGATTTTTGTCTACTAACTTATATGTATGTTTTATACAGAAGGACGTGTACAGTTGAGCTGCAAGGAAGCAGATTGTAGGTGGAGGACCAAAGCCTTTACCAAAATGATGTAAATAGGTAAAAACTCATAATAAAATTCTCTTTTTTCTTTTTCAGCCATTCAGTAGGCATAGACTGTTACACCTGTTAAGTCTAAAAGCAGCATGTGACTTTCAAAATAAGAGAGCAAGGTCTTTGAGACAGAGCCACGTGGCTTTCTCACCCCTAGGCTGAATAGGGAAGAACCATGGAAGCAACCTGTGGCTTTGGTACGTTTCAAGAGAGAGCACTGTTAGTAATATTTAGACATATGTAAGAAAAGGTAGAGTTACAGGAAGTCTGGAGAAATCCTATGGCATTTCCTGGAAGGGTATGTCTGAAGATTTGGGACTAGCTGTACCTCAAAACTCATCAACCATGCAGACTTTTAAGCTGCTTGGTTTAGTTATGCTTAGAAAAGCAGAATATTAATTTGCTGGGCTATAAATATAACACAGTGAGAGGCTGACATTTTAAAGCTCAGGATGTATTCTGATGTGTAAGACATGCTTATTTCCTTGAAGAGCTGTTAATGAACTCAGGTCTCCAATTCACATGTACTTCCACTGATTGGAAATAACTCCAAAGATGTTCTTGACCAGTCCCTTGTTTTGGTTCCCAAGGGTTTAGTTTATCATATTGTGTTCTATGGGAAGTATATAATGCAAACAAGTCATCAAGGAAAGTTAATTAAAGACTAACTACCTGAGCTGCTTCATTATGTCTGCTGACATAAGAGTAGGTTTCAGTCCACTAGATCACAAATAGTGAGATTGTAGCCTCAGTGACACAATTTACAGGCTCAATGTCCTTCCTGAACTGAGGGGCCAGAACTGGACACAGCACTGAAGGTGTGGTCTCACCAGTGCTGAGTATGGGGGAAGAATCACCTCCCTACTCCTGCTGGAACCTCCCTACTCCTGCTGGTCTTTTGCGTTTTCACTGTTTCTTGCACTATTTATTCACTATTTATTGCACTTTGGCTTTTACAGTCTGCCATTCATGTTTTGGGCTGTGAAAGGCACATAGTCAGTGTATAGAATCCATAACAGTTGTGCCCTTCAGCTCAGAGTGAAGGCCAGCTTTCATGAAACTGGGAAGTCTGCTCTGTAGACGCCAAAGTTGTGCCAAGCAGCAGCACAGAGCACGTCAGTTCAACAACTCTACTGCCAGAGAGCTCAAAGAATGACTGTCCTCCTGCTTTTGCTGAAAATAGTAGGCAGGTTTATACCTCACTGTAACAGCTGTTCGTCTCTAAGTATAGTGCCAGTAAAAAGAAATATTTGTCATGGTCTGCTTCCTCCCTGTGAGATGTTTGGATGAATTCTGCTAGCACAGCAGTCTAAACTACATTTCAAATACTGTTGATTAAATCTCGCCTTGACAGGGGCAGCCCCTTATTGAGCTGTTACTGACTGTGTGCTGAGCAGGAGCCTCTCCACAGTTCCAAACTTCCTCTCCCCTTGCAGACCTGCAAGACAAAAGTCAATGGACTGCAGTGTTCAGGGTGCTATTGTATACAAGTCTTATGTAGGGAGGGATTTTGTAGGTTTCTAACTGTTTAAAAGAGAAATTTAAGGTTAAATTAGTGAAACTTTGTAAGACTTGTGGTTTCCTTTACCCACACCAAATGTAGGATGAAACTTTGTAAGCTGTAAAAGTTTAACCTTTTCTCCCCTTTTCACTTCTAGGCCAGCTCTCTTGTGTCTGTTAAGCTGATCAGTTTTTCTCTGTGCCTATAAGGAAATGTTGTTGGAACTCTGTGACTGTATCCTGAGTACAATTCTGTCAGGATATTTGTGTCCTTGCTTGACTAGCACATTGTTTTGAGCATCAGGCATGCAAATAACCAGCCCAGTCTTTGTAAATACAGCTAGTCACTTCCCAAAGGGATTCTTCTGTTTTGCTTCAAAGTTAGAGATGTGCTTTGCTTAATCTTGTGTTTAAAGCAAGTAACATTTTCTGAAAATTGAGATACCAATCGTATGACATGTACTGGTGAAGACTGAGCAATTAATTTGAGAGTATTCAGGCATGAGTTTGTTTATAATAGTAAATGACAATCAACATGAAATGAGGCTATTTGATATAATTAATTTTCCATATATAAACATTGTTTAAATTTTCCTACATGGTCTTACTTTGCCCCAGTATTCTTCTATACTGCTACTCTGTTCTCTGATTTTTAATGTAAATGAATATGTATATTTTGAAACTTTCAGGTCTTTCACAGACTGACCTGGGATCAGGACCAACTAAACTACGAATAGATACTTACACCTTATTAAATTAAATGAGGCATAAACTTCTGGTATTACATCAGCGTTGTTCTTATATTGCTGTCACAGTGTGACGCTACTGATCATGCATTTATTCTTGGAATTAATGAGTCGTGTGATTCCTTACATTATTACTTATGTTGATTGAGTTTGCAGAATTGCAGAATTTGTTGTGGTTGTAAGGGACCTCTGCAGCTCATCTGTTCCAACACCCTGCTCAAGAAGGACCACTTAGAGCCAGTTGCCCACAACCATATCCAGGTGGCTTTTGTCTGTCTCCAGGGATGGAGACCCTGCCACCTCCCTGGGCAACCTGAGACAGTGCTTGGTTACCCTCACAGGAAAAAAGTGTTTCCTGATGTTGAGAGAGAACAACACCTTGTGTTTCAGTCTGTGTTGATTGCTTTGAGCTCATATCTTTCCTCCTTGCACCCTTCATTTAGCTATTTTTATGCAGAGGTGGATGAGGTCCCTCAGTTCAGAAAGGACATTGAGATGCTTGAGCGCGTCCAGAGGAGGCAACGAGGCTGGAGAGGGGCTGGGAGCACAAGCCCTGTGAGGAACGTTTGAGGGATTGGGGTTGTTCAGCCTGGAGAAGAGGAGCTCAGAGGTGCCCTCATTGCTCTCCACAGCTCCTGAAGGGAGGCTGCAGACAGGTGGGGTCGGTCTCTCCCACCGGGCAGCGCTGACAGAACAAGAGGACACAGCCTTAGCTACGTCAGGGAAGGTTTAGGTTGGATATTAGGAAAAAAATTTTCACTGAAAGAATAATAAAATACTGGAATTGTCTTCCTAGGGAGGTGGTGGAATCACCATCTCTGGATATGTTTAAAAAAAGACTGGACTTGGCACTTGGTGCTATAGTCTAGTTGTGGTGTTAGGGCATAGGTTGGACTTGATGATCTTAGAGGTCTCTTCCACCCTCATTATTCTGTGATTCTGTAATAGATACAGGGCAAATATTTCTTAGGCATGTGTTTCTCAAATGCAATAATGATCCTAAATCTGTTTAGACTTGAATAAATGAGCAGCTCTTCTGTCTTCCCACCCTCAAGCATGTAAACAGGAGATGTAAGATGGGCATCTTCATGTGCCTTCCAGCTGCATGCCCCCAGCATGTCCCCCTGCTGCATGGGGTAGCATCTCCTCAGGTCCAGGGCTTGGCATTTCTCCTGAGGTTCTTGAGAGCCCGTGTTTGAGCTCCTCTGGCTGGAAGCACAACCCTCTGGTGTCTCTGCTAGTCTTTGTGCTGCCTGCAGTCTTGCATCCTTATTTGAAAGCCTTTAGACCTTCCTGTTCTGGTTTGTACAGAGCCTGACAAACAAAGGGCTCAGTTTTGATTGGGGCTCTCAGTGCTAAATTACTAGAAATAATAATGTCTTCATAAGACAGAAGCAATGATAATCTCACAAATTGATGTTCAATGCAATCTACTTCTGCAGATTGTGCTAGTGATGGGAACTGGCCAGCAGAAGAAACTCTTCTTGCTGAAATGGGCTGATGAAGTAAAACTTGTGGTGATGTAGAAACAGAAGTTCAGTGCAAGCTAGTCTGAGATTTACCAAAGTATTTCCAGTTTATTCAGGGAAACTTTTGGCCATTAGATAAAGGGGGTTTTTTGTGCTGGGGTTCTTTGGGAGCACTCTTTTGCTATTATGTCCCTGCTGAGTTATTTTATGGCGGGTGAAATTTTTTTGCAGCATTTGATTTTGATTTAGCTTTCTAGACTACATTGTTGTCTAATAAATCTTTTAAGAAACATGTGTGTTTGTAATAGAAAACTACAGCTACTTGCAGTTTCTGTAAATATTTCTGGCTAGTCAAACAAAAACATCAGTCAGTTAAAATGAGAATTGTTTTTCAACAATCAGGAAGGGATTTTTCACCCAGAGGGCTCCTGGAGAATGGGCTCCCTGGGGAATTTCACAGCATCAACCTGACAAGAGTTCAGGAAGCATTAGGGTAACACTTTCAGGTACAGGGTGTGACTCTTGGAGTGTCCTGCACAGGGTCAGGAGTTGGCCTTGATGACCTTGATGGATCCCTCCCAGCTCAGCATTTCCTATGAGTTCACGATTCTGAGTGATAAACCAAAGTTGTACTGTTACGTGAGCAACATGAATTGCACCCATGACTTGAAGCACATGTACTAAATGGAGATCCAATTCAAGTACAGTGGTCTGCCTCATTAGGCTTTCTTCAATATTATACACATATTTCAAATTACTAATGTGAAAAAAGAGAAAAAATACAATATTTTGGTCTCTATAGGAAGGACACAATTTCAGGAGCAGTATTTATACAACCTCATGACTGAGTTTTTAGTAAAGAGGTAGACTTGAGCTCAACACACTGAAGTGATATTCAAGGTAATGGTAGCAATTTTTTCTCTTTTAGTGCAATATTTTATCATTGTGATAATTATAGTATAACCAGTAATGTATTTGCAATACTTCTCTATTCTATTTATGTTCTGATTCCACAAATACAGTCCAGGAAAGCCTGTTATTGTTCTTTGCTTTATTAGACTCCGTGCTAAAATATTGAGAACTTTGAATAGTTTTAGAACCACTGAAGATATGATACCAAGTATTTAAACTTTAAGAAAAGCAAGCATAACTACTTTAGTTGTCCTTATGAATTTGGTACAAAAGATTGGAAATATCTCCCACTTCTTTCAGGAGATGAGACTTTTATTCTGAGGATCTGCATGATAAAATACCTCAGGGCCCCTTTTGTATACATGCATTTGGATATGGTTTTCATTTATGTCATATTCAGAGTTGTATGTTATTGCACACTATTTGCATAACCCCAGTGTTTCCTAACAAATTCAGACTAATTTGGGATTTTTAATTTTACTTATACATTGTGTAGTCTGAAACTGCTTTCTGCCTACTTGCCTTATTCATGACTGAATATTAAACTCTTAATTTCTACTATGGCATTGGTAAAACTGATTTCAGCAGTGTCTGAGTGCTTTGCAGTAATGATCTTTACTCAGGGTATTTGCTGGAGGATAGTTCTTAGTGGGAAAATTGAAAGAATAATGGTGAAGTTAAGCAGCCATTGATTTTGTTAGTCTGATTGAAACATCTCTTAAATAGTCAGAAAGAGCTTCATGAGTGCCAGGTGAGTTTCAGAGGCCATCCTTTTTGTGTCCTGAAAGAGCAGGGATCTGGTCAGATCTGCTGTGCTACGCTGTTGAAATTGAATTGAATTGAAACAACTTTCCTTTCTCTTAATTTTAGATTAGTAACTTCAGAAGCGGCTGAAAAATTTTGTCATTTGTTGAGCTTTAATTCAACTTTTTGTGACTTTTTGTTTTCTGATGTAAGCATGTTAGAAAGGGAAAGGGAAAAATGACCTTAGCTTACACAAAGCTTCTGTAAAAGTCTTGTTTAATTTAAGTAGAGCACTGTTGTAACTTAAAGAAGAAGAGCTGGCAGGTGCTTCTGGGAGTATCTTATGTTCATATTGCATTTGAAATAGTGAAATTGTTCATAGACCTCTGAGGTATAGTCCAAAGAACAACTTTGTCTCATTAATTGCTTAGCCAAATGGCAGAAAAACATGAATATCAGTATATGTCTTTAATTTGCAGATCCCTTAGTCATTGTTTATACAGTCACGGGCAACTGGTACATATTATTTCTACTGGTATTACTGGGAGCTTTATCATGAAATATTTAATCTTTTTAACACAAAAGAGGAAGATCAAGCTGAAAAATTAATCTAAAATAGTGTGCCTAAATATGGGCAAGAAAAACTTTTGTGATATTTCTGATAAATGTGGTATGTGCAGAGAGCAAAAGCTTTCAGTGTTTCAGAGAATTGCATTTTCTCACATATATCACAACCATTCACTAAAATCTTACTTGCTGTCCTCTAAAGAAATGCATTTAGGGTATGTTTATGTAGGAGGATCTATTTTTGTATGCCATGGGTTCTTAATTTTCTAGGCAATGCTGTCATCAGTGTACATCTTCTCTATGTGCTTGCTGGTCACAACACAAATGATTTTAAGCTTTTAGAGGAGCAAGTAAAAGATTAATAATTCTTGAAAAATTTTAGAATCAGGAGGAAAAGATCTGTCATTTGGATTAATACAAAATTTAATCTAATTAACTACTATACAGAACAGCTTAAAAAAACCCCAAATTGTCATGAATAAAAAAATTAAATAACCTACTTTCCATTTTTCTACCAGAATTATTTTGAAATAGGCTTCATTAATTATATCAATCATCATAAACAAAAAGATTAGACCTATTTCTTAGGCAGCCTTTGCCTTCTCTGTTTTCTGTCTTTGAAAAATTCTGAACTGGTTTATTACAAGGATGAAATTTTGAATTACTGATAGGTGGTTTTTAATCACATTTAAAATCCCATGATATTTAATCATTTCTCAAAAATTAATTGCAGCTAAAAGTGAGATGAAGCTGACATCTTTCTGTGTCTAGAGATGTAATTTGGAATGAAAACTAGGCTCCATCTCAAGGTATGAAAATGTCAAACACTGTATTAGGAACAGGCAAAATAGAATTCCAGACTTTGTATTTGTTCCTTAGAGAAAATGCTTGCTGCTGGTGGCATAAATAATGGATTTGATAATTTTAGGGAAAGTAAGTGTTCAGAAAGAAATCATTCCATTTTTTTTGCATGCAGCAAATAAATTAATGAATGAAGGATGTTTCTGAGGGACTCCCAGGAGCAGAGCAGCACTTTGAACTTCTGAGATGCATAATCAGGGAAAAAAAAGGCAGGAGGGGAGCAGCAAGGTATTTGTGGGAAAGAAAATTATATCTATTAAAGTAACCATGTGAAGTACCCCAAAAAATGTCATAATGATCTTAACATATAGTGAAATAACCTAACAGTTACAAAAATGGCTTTGGATTTGTCAGTGTTTCCATGCCATGGTAAAAGCTGCTGCTGTGACATTTCTGTGGCCAACTTGCAGTACTTGTTATCATTTGAGAGATTCAGTTCACATCCAAGGAGCAGCCATGCTATGTAGTTGTGTGTTATGTAGTGCAAAATTCCAAATGTGGCAGGGGAGATGTACAGTAGCAAAGTAAATAAAAGGATTACTAATATAAACTACTATCAGAAAATGGTGAATATGCTGAAAATTGTTGCTTTACTTGATATTACCTGATAAATGTTTGTCAGGATTTTCTTGAATATTTAAATATTAATCAAATTTAATCAACCTGTAGTAGTTTTAGATGCAAACAAGCACATGATTATTTTATATTTTGACATTGGTAGTTTTCACATTCTTACTGCTAACCACTGAAGTAAGAGGTTTTCATTGTTTCTCTGTTCATAGATTATCATTTTTGGAACTGTTGCCAGTAGCCTGATGTTTTTACTGTTTCATCTTATTTGTAAAAGTACTATGATGTGAAGAAACTTACTGAAACAAAGGGTTGCAGTTAATGCATAAAGACATTTAAAGAGTGATGGTATTATGGTATTCCTTATCTTCAGTGCTTAAAAGGTGGCAAATATTATTTCTTTAAAAATTGTGTCAATCAAATGGTGAATTTCCTGACCCTCAGAATATTGCATCAGGAAATGTGATAGTACAGTTGGAAATCTGATTTTGAATTCAGTCTTGTCTTCCTATAGTGTCACGCTTCTACCTACCATTTGGAAGAGAAAGAAAATTAAACAGAAACTTTACAAAGTATTTTTAGGAATACCCTTGTCCTGAAAACTTCCTTATTAACTGAAACAAGAATTCATTCATTTTAGCCAAATTTTTGGCTACTTAGTTAAAAAAACAAACAAAACCCCCAAAACTCTTAAGGTCTCACACATACAGGAAGCTTTCTAATGCTAATAAAAAGTTTAGTGCTCTAGGTAAAAATTAATTCTCTGTTTATGGTATAATTTTAGTGTTTGGGGTGTGGTTGTTTTATGAAACAGTTTATTTGCCAACACCAAATTATGCCAAAACAGATGCAGGCAAGGAACAAGTTGTGCCAAGATGCCATTTCTGAAAAGTTGTGATAGAAGAAATCAATTAATTGTTTTCAGTAATGTGTTTAAACCAGCCATGATTGTGTTGACAATTCTGCCTTTCCTTTCCTCCTGTAACCATAAAAATACCTGAACCCTGAGCTGATGTTATTTCTCAGCAAAAAGAGGAAAGTTCCAGTGTTTGATATTATTTGGCAGGTTTTGTTACAGTAGTTTTAATCTGGTTTTAAGCAGTTGCAATAATCCTTTGGTAGCTTTGCTTGAGTTTTAAAAGTAACCTAACTTGGATTAATTGTTTAACAGATTTAATGAGATGAGTATGCTGTGGCATTATATGCTCTGTACAGTCCTTCTTTTTTAATTTTCCATTTAGTTTTGCTAAAATGAAAGCAAAGATCTTCAGAGTGAAATATTTTGCATAGGAAAAAATATGTCGAAATTTTAAAGTATTTTTAACCATTTAATCTTTCCATGGAAGAAAAATGTATTTGTAGAGAGCTAGAATTTAAGGTCTTAATATTGATAAATTTTCATTGGGAAAAGTAGTATTACTTTGTAGTAATGTTTGTAAATAATGTACTTTATGAATAGAAACCAAGAAAAACACACTTGAAAATTGTTTAGGCAGAAATCACTGAGGCTCACTCAGATGTTTTGGGTAAGAACTGTGAGCTCTGGATGTGAATCAACTGTGGACTAATTCAGAAGGTCATCTTTGATACTCTGTTAATATGTATGTATTCTGCTCAAAGGAAATGTTGTAATGCACAGTTTTAATCATGTCTAATATAGTGCAACTTCTGTGGAAGACTTTTCATAGGCATTCTAATACTTGGAATATGGCTAAATATTTTTGGTTCAAATGAATGGTCATCCTCAGGGCTCTGAAGAGCTCTTTGGAAAAATGTGTATGTTTTGCACATGATGATATTTGCTCAGTCAATGAATAGCACACTCTTTCTGATTACTGTGCTGTCTGCTGTTTTACAATAGAGCCAAATGATCAGTGTTTTGAAAGCAAAACTAAGTGGTGCTCATTCATGTGTTAAGAGAGACTTTGCTGTTGTGTGATTGAAGTTGTTGACATTTCAGGCAGTGTAGTCTGACTTCTTGGTCATTGCACTGGAATGAAAAAATAAACTTAGGGAAAAACACTGAGAAAAGATTATAACTAATTAATAAAACAGAGGCACAGAGATAAAGAAGAGACTGAGAGAAATTTTAAATTTTACCCTTTTGATCGCAGAGATTCTGGAAAGGAATAAATAAAATAATTGGAAAACGTTACTTAAAAAAAAAGGTCAAAACATTGGCACATGTAGAGAATGTCTCCATACAAAAGTATTTGAACAAAAAAAGTTTTAATTAAACTGATAATCTTTTTTTTTTTTGGTTTTTGTCTGCTTGAGTGTGTGACTTCTCTCAGTGCCCTTCCTGCTGTGTGTTATCTCCTCATCTGTTTTCCCAGCCTACTCTGCCAGATTGTGTAATCCCTCCACATGCCAGTGCACAAATCTTCATTCCTGAGACATCTATAAAATAATTCCATCATTAACTCCTCCTTGCTTGCAGAATACAGTCCTTAATTTGTCACTTACAAATATTTTCCCTGCTTTTCTCTTTCCCCTTACTCAGTGACTGTCAAGCTGCACAGAGGGGTAGCAAAAAATAACCATGTAATTTATGTGGCTTTTTAATTAATTGCCTCTTACTCTGCTAGTTTGCACTTCAGCCAAGTGGAAGGATAATTATTCTTTTGAATGGGACTTCAATGGTGTTTGGATTGAACTTTTTTTACATAAGGTCTGTGGTCATTATCATCAAATGAGAAAAACTCTGGCAGTGTATTTGCAGATGCAGTGACTAACCTGCCTTGCTTAGGAGAGGCTGAGCACTGATCTACCACACCTGTTGTAGTGGTTATTTTTTTACTAAGGCCACTGTAGGAGACAGAAAATATCAGCACGAGGATATTATGGTCTGTCATACCCATCTTTCAATTTTATGGCGGTACACACTGGGGAGCACAGTGGTCTGGGCCTTATTTTTGGGGTGTCTATAGAGAAACTGGGTGCACAGAGCAGCTGGAGAGCTGGTTTTGGAATGGTCCTGACTTGGAAATGTGAGTTTCCTCGCCTTTGGATTTCTTACTGCTTTCTGTTTGAACTCGAGCCAAGCCACAAAACCATGCTTGGGCTCTCTGCCCATTTCAGGCTTTACCTTAATAATGTTAAATTTAAAGAAAATTTTGTAATGCCAAACAGATTGTGCTTTATAAGTAGAATGGGGAAATGAAAATATGTGAAACATGTTTGAAATACCTGAAATCAGAAATTAAAACTTTATCTAAGATGGCAGGTGAAGATATCAAGACTAGGCTCAGCTGTTATTAAGAACTTTAAGCTGTTTAAGCAAATAGGTGGAGAAGGGTCTAAGTTATGTGAATAATATACTGTGCTAGTGTCAGATGAAGAGTAGTTGCTTCATTTACTGCAGGGTTTTTGGCAAATAGGAGAGCATTTATTTTTCCCATGGCAGAAATAGTTCAGATGAAGTTACGGATTAGGAGGTGGCAAGGAAGCTTTTGCAGAATATCAGAACTCCACCTGTTCTTTAACTGCTTTGGCAAATACCAGTGGTGTGGTATTTTAGTCCACCTATGGTACACTTGCTCTGACTTCCTGTTGGGCCGTTTCCTCTTTGTAAAATTAGGACCCTTGGCAGGGCAGGGCAACATTTCTTAATTCTATAGAGGGTACTGACAGAAAGAACTGGCTTTTCATCTGAAGAATTTTCATTTGTTGAGTATGAATATGCTATAGATAACAGTATAAAACAGCATGCATCATGCTAATTGATTTTTATCTAGAGAATGTGGTTTCCATTCACTTAATCTGCTGTATGTAATTCACAATAGTGACTTATTTTTAAAGCATTTAAATATGATGCATCTTTTTAGGGGTGGATGGAACTTAAAAGGTCCTCACGGGCTTGCTTGTACAGATCATACTCAGTAATAGTTTGCTACTATGTTTTTATTAATGAATGAGGACCTACAAAATATGTATTTCTATAAGTGTTTCATCTACTGGAAGCTGAAAATGCATTCAGAATTATTTATCAGCTCCAGAGGTGAAATGTCTGCTTAGTAAACATGAGTAAGCTGCTTTCTGTATGTATCCTGTGGTGTGGGTTAGCCTTCTCCTGCTTTCTCAAAATGATTCTGCTCCTGATGATGATAGTTTCATTCCTATTCATGGAGGAGGAAATCAGAAAGAGATTTGTAAACTAGTGCACAAGGTAAGAGAAGGGAGTGAGGTGAGATGGTGTTGAACCTTTTGGTTTTGCTATGCTGTTGTTTTTTGATTTTTTTTTCCAGACAGGAAGAGAAGAGAGTGGGAAATTATATTTGGGTGGGGAATATGTATTTTCAGTACCTCTGTTTCAGTGGTGAGATAAAGCTTCCAAGCAGTTTTCAATTTGCTGTGTGTTTATATGATCAGAATTTCAGTTTGATTAAAGTTCTTACTCACTTTGTCTCCCTTTTCTGCTCTTCATGAAAGGTAAAAACAATAATTAAACCCCTCATCATTCTCCTCTAATTTGTTGCTTAGTGAAGGTGAACTCTGGAGCTTTTCTGTTTACTGCATAGCTTCTCTGGTTATTTGTGTAAGACAAGTGCTAACCCTTTCCTTACCCAGAGTGTAACTGATCCACCCCTAAGGTGCACAAGAGGAACACAAGTGTGTAGCATTAAAGGAACACCAGTCTCAATTTGTGAAAGTTGAAAAGGTAGTTAGGTATTCTTTGATGCAGAGAAGGGGGAAAAAAGTAAAATCACAGTTTTCCTCTATATTTGATGATTACAAAAGTGAATTACATTCAAATATTATAGTCTTGCAAGAATCAGTGGGAAGTCAGGAAAATAACAATTTTTTTTTTCAATTGGAATAGAAGCAAAAAGACTTGCTACCTCTCCAAAAACATTTAAAATACAATACTACTTTTGGCACCAAAGTATCTACGTAGGTCTGTATATCATATGGCTTTAGGCTGGTCAGTTAAGCCTTTTTTCTCCATTACTTCAACTGATATATACAAAGTTGTTCCTGCTTTCCATTTTCACTTCTCACCTTGACTTGGCAATGTTTCACATGTGCTGGATGCAAAGTAGTTAAGTGCTGGGCATCTGCCTTCTCTTAGCCATTGGAGAATGCATTCATTTTTCTCCTCCAAAAGAGAGAAAAAAGACAGTAACTTCTGTAACACAAGAGCAACTCAGTGATTTTAAATAGAGAGAAAAAAACCATCCCAAATATAGAATTTTGCAGGAAAATCATGTATGAAAAAGTGAAATGCTTTTAAACAGCACTTGCATGAAGCAGTATGGACTAGAGCAGCTCTGAGCATGGGTCAAAATTTCCATTAGATACCTCTGTGCTGAGGGATTTTGTGAAATGGTAGGGGAAAACAATTGGCTGATTTTTTTTTCTGAAAAAAAATGTAAAAATTAAAAATTAATTTGGTGTTCTGAGTATAATGTGTGGGGGTATCATGTTATAGAGTTTTGATGCATTTTTTTCTGGTGGCTTTGTGAAGTTTCTCCATGCAGAAAAGAGTCTGGCAGTTGTGTGCTTACTTTGCACGGAGGATGTGTTGTATCCTACCCACTGCTTAAATTCTGACCATATTGAATTGGGTAGAAATTGCTGTGCTTTCATTGGGGTGACTAATTATCAGTATGGAATTTTGAAACAGGGGAATTTGGAACAGGTTTTTCACAAGAAAAGGAGATGCACACACAAATCTTACTCTTGAGAAGTTCTGTGGTTTTTCCCCTTCTAGAGGACAGATTTTTCCCTATTAGTTTCATTTGAGCAAAAGTCTAATCTTCGTGGTGGGAGAGTTCAGCTGAACAAAGTAGATACAAAAATTCCACAATTTAAAATAGGAAGAAGGATCTTCAAGTGGTCTCAACAAGTGCTGGGTATCACTAGAATAAACAAGTATCAGTTCTCCATAAGGTTGCTTTCAGCTTACAGGTAATCTTGGAGTATGTAGCATTGTTCTTTAGCATTGGGATTATGTTTTGTTTTAAAAATACTATGGTCCACTTTAAACAAAATATGCAATTTCTTATCTATATGGAAAGGGGAAATTCTTTCATACAAACTCTCATGGTTTTATATTTGACTACTTTCATGTAAAAAGGAGTGCTGGAAGTTCCAGTGGACTCCATGACATTTTATGTTTCTCCCTTTTAAGGGTCTGTCTCTTTTTAGAGCAAAATTTAATGCCATATAAACTCTAGAATAGCTCAACCTTTATCAAAATCCGATGTTTGCCTTCTGGGTTTGATATTCTCATGCATACCATCTTTATATACTTTAGATAAAAGCTACAGATGTAATTGTATTTATAGTTCTGTATATTTATGTCATAGTTACCTTCTGAGATAATGCAGTGTTTTCAACAACTGCTGAAATGGCTTTGTGCTTTTGAGAGTGAATATTCAGGTTTTTACACTGGAAAATTTCTGGTACATTTTCATTAGAAAATGCAACACAGAGGTTCCTGAACCCCTCAGTTAAGTTATTTACATAATAAATGGTCTTTTGTGAAAGAAGCAGCAAAGACTGTGTGGTGTTGATGGTTTAACTGGACTGGGCTGTTCTCCCTGTGTGATGAGCACCACCCAAGCTGGAACCCTGCTGGAGGCAGCAGTGGATCTGATCCTGCCTTTTTTTGAGTTGCTTTGTTTGCACAGAGCTGGGAATAATTTATGGTTAGTGCAAGGGAAAGCTTTTCATTCCTTGGGTGACAAAATGTGTAATCCGAGGCAAGGTGTGTACATGGATTATTGGTGTCTGATTGTAACGTGTCATGCATCTAAGAAGTCTTAATTGCCACTGAAAGCATGAAAGGAAATATGGGATGGGGGCAGCACTCAAAATGTGTCTGGGGTATGAGTGTTTTAACAAACAAATGTCCACTTCAGTTTGCCCACAGTGTTGGAGAGGAAGTAGCCTGCTGTTGTAGTGTCATAGAAACACAGAATGGTTTAGGTTGCAAAAGACCTCTGAGGTCATCGAGTTCAGCATTTAACCCAGCACCACCTTTTAAGCTAACTGCCAATTATATATAAATATATATATTTTTTCACATGTGTGTGTATCTCAGTGCCCTGTGGTACCAAAAGGCATGCAGGACAGAACTAATTTTTTAGTTATATAGATAGCTGATACTTACCTCACCCCTACTTGTAGTGGAAAATACCTTTCAAGTCAGCTGAATAAATATTAAAATTAATGCAAGTAATCTAAAGAAAATACCAAAGGGCAAAGGTGAATGTGGTAGACTAGGCAGATAATATAAAGTTAGGAATAGAAGAGAATGTTATTTTTGTTATGTAATGTGCTAATGTGACATTTACCACACTGAAATAGCACGCTGTTTTTATGACATGGGTTTCAGGTAAATCCCACCATATATTGCATATATTCTTGGTATTACGGTTTGTATGAATGTTGTAATAAAAGGATCACCTTGTCCCGTGTAATGAAGGATAACTAATATCATGTCTTTTGTTCTCTGTTGAAGAGATGTTTTGCCAAGCTGCACTGTATCCAGAGGGTAAAAGATGCTGTGCAAGGGGCAGTAATTGCCCCAAGGGTATTCCAGAAGAAAATCACTTACTCTGAAGAGCTTTCAGGAAGCCCTTTCAGGATATCTCTCCCCTCACCACAAGCTGAAACTTCAGACGTGGAGAAAACTAATCCCAGGAAACCTGTATGAATACTGAAGCTTTAGATGAGGAATTCTTAAATTGAGGAAATGTTTTTGGTCTTGGTTTTCAGGTTTCCTGTCACTATCTTTAGAGGAACCTTGTTACTCTTTCAGTGTATTACAATGGAAGCTAATAATTTTAAAAGTCAGTAGTTAAGGATTCATAATTAGGGAAAGGATTTATTACTTGTTGTCAGAAGACAGATAATAGAGTAACACTTTTTGTAACCTCTCTCTTTTTAATCCTTGTTATGCAGTGGGCAAGTTTTCAGTTGATAATGCTGCAGGCTGTAGTCCTCTGTGAAAAGGTTTCTGTTTTTTGTTTGAATCTACATAGACGGCTTTGCTGTTGAGGGAGTTGGTGGGGGATGCTAATGAGCTGATGGAAAGTTGTTGTGAGATATTTGCTTCACATAAAACTCTGGTGGAGGCAGGGTATCTGCAATGAAGTTCCTTGTCAAACAAAATCAGCACAACCCTTGCCTGAGGTTGCCTCATAGTTCAGCTCATTAAAATTAGAGATTTGTATGGATTAGGAATTTATAATACAGTAACTAATGCACATTAACTCATGGATATAAGACTTGCATACTCTTTGAATACTGGAGATGAAGTGTTTGTCCCTTAACACTTAACCTGATGGATTTAGGGATCTTGTGTCTCCTATTAAAATAGTGCCACTTTAAGTGCAGGGTCTTGGAGTAAGTTCTTGCAGTCTGAGAAATGCTGAGTGATTGTCTTTGGACTAATGCTAATGAAACTAATGCTTCAGTGGCACACATTGGTGTTTGTAAGCCCTATAACAGCAACTCATATGGTGATTTATCTTCTGTGTCTTTCCATTATCTCCCAAATCTGCAGGTTGAAAGGGTCTCATCTTTATGGTGTCACAGAATACTGTCAGCTCTAAGTCAAGTTTTATAGAAGCTTCTTTCTAGCGTTTACCTGACAGATACCTGATCCAAAGCTTTTTCAAATCTTTAATTTTTAGACAAAAAAATGTAAGTCTGGCTTTATTTTAACAGAGAAAGTTGTTGAGCAAGCAGAGGGAAATTTCTGTTTTATCCTAAGTGGATATATTTGGAGTTCTGTAGGTTTGTGAGATAGTGTACATCTTAGTAGTAAAAAGTCAAAGACTATTAAAATAATGTGCTCTGATATAATAATTATTGAAGCAAAGCATAAATGCATATGATTTTATTATTTTTTAAAACAAGGGAAGTCTTTTTTCTATGAAAATCCTATTACCTGGACAAAAGGAAAATTTTAGATCAAAGGCATGTAGTGCTGTTTTTTTTTTTCTGGGTTTTTTTGATTGTTTGTTTTTGTTTGTTTGGTGTTTTTTTTTGTATTTTTTTTTTAAATGTTATTGTAGCTTCTCAGTGGGCTTTCCTATCTTGAATTTTCAAAAATAAGCACTCAGAAAGCTAGGTAGAATTTAGGCCATCTATTCTGAATATAGCACCAGATTTATAGTGGGATGAACATTGTTTTTAGCCAAGACTTGTTTATAGCACTGAGTTCTGTGGATTGACTGTGAAATTCCTTCAGGACAGCTTGAAAGCTCAGGTTCCCCATGTACCAGTGGGGTGGATGTTTTTATTGAATGCTTCCAGCTCCCTCCCTCCACCCCCAGCCTTGATGACAAAAATAATGTAGTATTTAAATAGCCATTGTAGAGGAATTGACTGTGAGCTGTAGGAGGATGAAATGGTGGTACAGGATCATGGCATTGAACATGCTGACCCTGAGCCACAGGGAAGCAGCACTCACTTGCAGCTGTACAGAGTTGGAGCTGATGTTTTACACTTGTTGGTGGTTAATTTGCACAGGCACAAGTGTGGAAAGGTAAAACAGAGCATGACAGGCTCAAATCCCCAACCTGCAGCAAAATGTCTGTGACCTCCCAGCCCCTGTGCAGGTTCATGCCTGTTTCAGAGATGCTCTGCAGTGTTAATATTCTCCATTTTGACTGATTAAACATTGTAGTTGTGGGCTCAGCTTTGGTCTGCAGGAAAAACAATCCTCTTGAACTGCATTGCTTCATTGTCATTCAAATTTACCATTAAGTGAGCTGAGAGTTTAGGTAAGAAATGATTTATTTAGCAATGCCCTTTCTTCCAAAAGAAGCTTTGTTGTCCCTGTGGCATTCTCCTTAAACATACTATGAAAAACATTTAAGGGAAGCTAAAGCAGGCTCTTCAGAATTAAGTACTTCAAAAACATTTTCTTATTTTCACAGTTGTGATTCTTTGAGTAATGTTGCAAATTGAAACTGCTGCCTAGCACAGTCTGAATCCAAAATTATTTATATTGTTCCTAACACATCCTAAGGGCTTGCTTTTGGAAAGAAATAACTTTCATATTCTCCTAAGAGAATAATGTACAACTAGTGTGAGATGTTGATGGACTGCTCAGTGTTAGTACATTGTTGCTGTTATTACTAGACCATTTTCAGCCAGACTGTAGAAAAAGCAAGAAATAGAAAAATCAAATTGAGAGTTATTCTTCACATACTTGTGCATTTTGACTGAAATATTTTTTTCAGATATACTGAGGTCTTAGCTATTGAAATTGAAACTTACTGTGCCTTCTTAATCATGAATCTTTTCTTACTAGCAAGGGAGCCTGCTGTGAATCATATGTGCAATAAAGGTGACTAAACCTGGAGGAAAATATGAACTATAAAGTTCTTAAAGAAGAATTAGAGACATATATTTTGCACTTTTCATTTCTACCTTTTCATCCTTTTCTGATTTTCAGCTTTCAAAGGGTTTTATTTTATCCTCCTTTAATCCCCACCTTTTATAAAAATGTATTTTTTAATGTCCTCCTCATTTTCTCCTTCTGTGATTTTTCTCTCAATACCTTCTCTAGATCTCTTGACCTTTTAATTAACATCACTTATGTCAAAAGTAAAGTTTCTTCTGGCTAGCTTATCTTTTAATATTCTGGATTTAAGCAATGAGTCACTATGACATACTAGCCAGGCCTTTTAATCCTCAAGCTCTTGGGAGAAGTCTTTGGGAATTTTTGTGTCAGGATATTAACACAGGGTAACATTTCTCTTTCTAAATGTTTACCAGTGGGCTTTTGACTGGTATGAGCACATGAATGCAATATTTCATGTTTTGCATCAGTCTTTTCCATGGATGCACGTTCTGTAAGAGAATGCTCCACGTCAGATGCTATTTTATTTTCTGTAGTAAAGGGGCTCTGTCCCTTGTGGGGCTGTGGAATGTCCTTGGTGGGTGGGAAGCAAGAAGCTCCAGGATAGTTATTTGGCCTTTGCCTTCTCTATTTCCCCTTTCCTGCCTGTCTCTCACAGTCTTTCCTATCTCTTCTCTGGGAGCCAGATGAAAAATTTACTTTTAGCCATCAGGGAATAGAAGGAGTTGAAGAAATACTGTGGGACTTCTGGGGAAACTGGTGGACAGGACATTGCTTTTTCTGGGAAGCTGTCCAGGGACTGAGCAGGCTTGGGGTACAAAAACTTTCAAGGACTGTCTTTTTGCTGATACAGATTGAGATGTTTTTCAAATTGGCTTCACAAGCTTCTCCAGCATTATGTCTTGCAGTTAGCTGTAATTGTTCTTTTTTTGGTAATGATCCTTTTTCAGTCACTGGAGGATAGAGGCATTGTAGTTTGTTTGACTGTAAGAGCCAGCAATAACTATTGATCACAAATATTTCTTCTAGTAACTCAGATATTGCTTATTACAGCAATAGTACTTGTCATCCACTTCATGTCAGATGTATTTTATGTGGGATGAAAACTGCTAATAAGGGTGAAAGGTCTTCCAACACCAAATGTGCCACATCAAGTGAAGCCCTTTGTCAAGGATATTTCAAACTGTGCCAAACCTCAGCAGTCTACCTGCTGTGGGACCTGGTGCTCTGAGCTTCCCAGAGATGGAAGGAATGCAGTTTTAGTTTTCCAGTTCTGTTTCCCTTCAGATCTAAACAGTTGTCTCATTATTCATAGTATCAAAGGGTGATTAAATACGTGGTGTACTTTGGTAGCTAATGCTCCTTTCCTATCCCAAGATGAACAAACAGAAGTGGGAATATGTTTTTGGCTCTGAATGTTTTAGCTCTTAAGAGTATATTTATATGTTTAATTTAGCTACAGCATTCAAGCAATTAGAGAAATTGAAGTGTTGGGAAACTAAACCACACTAAAGATAGTATAATTTCATACAATCTTCATATAAGTATTTTCAGGTGGTGAGGATATTTAGTACAGTGGTATTAAGGATGATTAATGAAAAAAAGTGTGATCAGAAATTTGCAGCTGGATGTCTTAATATCCAGAGATTTTTGTTTGTTTCAATTTCCATCTCCTGTTCTTACTTGCTCTGGTAACAAGAGCTGGAATGCTTTGGTGTTTGAGGGAAGAACAGTATTGTTTTTAGGTTTACATTCCAATCTTTGAGGGAAGACCAGTATTGTCTTTAGGTATACATTCCTGTTTCAAAGCAATTTGTTTTCAGAGACTGATGGATTGTTCCAGGAATCCATAATTGCATAAAGTGTTTACTTTTGCAAGCAGCAAAATGAACTGTCTTGCTAGGCAAAACTGCACAAGTGGTGTCTCAGGGGAGTAAACTCTTAAGGTGTGACTCCTGGAACCTTCATGCCTTAAAAACTATTTTTACCAGAAGGAATTTTAGTGTATTTTGTGTCAATTTGTGATTTTATTCATGTGTATTGTTTTAACGGCCTGCACGGGATAAAATTTAGCGGTAAGTAAAATATAGAGATTTTCACATCGATGCTCAGAATTTGGAAGTTTCCACTGCAGCTGTGGTGTAGTAACCTTTTCTCTTTGGACACTTGCCCTCTATGAGCTTCTTCATCTAATTTTAGGATTGCTATCTTACTTGGCTTTCACTGTTGAATTATCTTGGCATCTGTGATTCAGTTTCACCAGCAGCCCTCTTAGCGCTGCTCACAGCGTTGGTGAGGACCCTTGTAGGTCCTTGCTGCAGTGAGCATTTTAAAGCACAGAACAGGGCTCTGCTCCTGACCAACTGTCCTGGTCTGAAAAGCAAAACCAGTGAGAGGCTCTAAGTCAGAAATACAATTTATTAGGAAAAAAGGGAACAAAGAAGCAACTACATACAATAGCACAAAAGAAGAACCACCGACAGAGTTAGAGATACAACCTGACACTTGCTGGCTGGGGCGGTGGCAGCAGATATTGTTCTGTCCAAGCCATGCTCCTGTAGACTGATGGAGTTTCCCTCTGGAGGTCCAGCATAGAGAAGGTCTCAGCTGTTCCTCATGGAAGAGGGGATCTCCTTGCTGTCTGCACAACCCCATTTATATCCTTGATGGCATCGTTTGGCTCCTCCCTCTGGGCGGAGCATCTCGCAATAAAACACTGTGATTTTATCAGCCATGTGGCTAAAAGAACAGCTCCTCCTGGAGGGACTTATCTCTGAGTCATGAGATAAGGAAAGAAAGGGGTTGCAGCTGGAGGTGGTAATGGAATACACCCCAGTATTATAACCTAGGACACCAACCCTGGTCCTTCTCTCCATCTTTCCTGCTCCACCTCCTGCCCTTCCCTGCTGCCAGACCTTGCCAGGCCCCTCTCCTGCTGACACACATAGCCACACTCAGGATACAGGCTGGGATTTGGGCAACTTCAACTTCCTAATCTCTGTTACAGGGGTGAAAAAGAATCATTGTCAACAGTAGAATGCTTCCATTTGCCAAGGCATCCAAAATTAATTTATGAGTCGTCAGGTATTAGAAGTTCTGTGCAATCAAACTGCATGAGTGAAATAGCTTAAGAGCTTTGGGGGTAACCTATGAACCATGTGCTTTGGTTCTTAACTCCTGTATTGTGTTTTTAGGTCAGAGCCTGATCTGAATACAGTCATTGTTGTTTTCAGTGGTGAGCATAAGGAGACACCTAAGGAAGAATAAATGGGGCAAACAGGTATAATTCAGTATGTTTCCCTAGTACTCTCTCAGTCTTTGGCCATTTTTAGCTAAGGGATTTCCTGAAGCTGTTGTGCATTGTTACTCCAGTAACCTTCAGTGAAGCAGCTCTTCCTGGTGTTTTCCCAGCTTCCCCTCAAACCTATTTAAACTTGCCTCCTCAGTATCCTTAGGCAACAACTTCTGTGCATTAGGGATTTTTTGAGCTTGCTTCCTGTCACCTTCACTAAATGTTCTAGTTACTGTCAGTCCTCATCCATCTTCCTCATGTCATCTGCAATTTATAGATCTCTTATCTGAGTTCCTCTGTGGTTGCTAATCCAGCGTGAGGAGTCCCACCATACTTCATCCCTCCTCAGTTTGTAACCATTTCTTACCTTTGGTGACCTCACTTACCAATAGAAATACACTTCAGTATCTCTGTTATCTCTGTTTCTTATATATCTGGTTTGATAGCAGTTGACTGTGTTTCTACATGGTGGCACAATTATGTTTTCTGGGTTTTTTCCTCTCTTCTTTTGATAATAATTCATGATATTTGATGCGGGATTTTATTGCTGATGAGCACGGAGCAGATATTTTAATGGAATTACCTATCATAATTGAAAATTTTGCTTCTGAGTGACAATGGACAGTTCAGAGCCTGCCACTTTCTACATCAGGTCAAGATTTTTTGTTCAAATACATTATACCTTCACGTATATTGAACTACATCTGCTACTTTTGTTGTGCACTCACTCTACAGCTATTTGCAGTTATCTGTCAGCCATATAGCCTTTGAATAGCTTCATGTAAAAAAAAGAATAAGCAGATCAGAGTATAAATTTCTTCATTGGTTATTGTACTTTAGACCAAAAAAAAAGAAAGTAATTTTTTGCAAACAACATCTTTTTCATTCTGTTCTCTTCCTTGTCATAGGAGATAAGGAGTAAAGAGGCAAAATGGTTTAGTTTGATTTGTATGGACAGCTTATTTTTGGAGATTAGACATCAGTATTTCCTGAAGGCAAAGATTCTGCCTCTATTTACATGAAAAACACACCTGTCTGTCTACCCATATCCTTGTGGGTTTTAGTGCCTGCTTTTACTGTCCAAATTACTGATGAAAATATTTCAGCCAGTTCTAATTTTTTTCTAGCTAGTGTGAAATCACACATCTTACAAAATCTGTTAGACTTTGACCAAGGTCTGTGCTGTATTCTGTTGATGCCAAAGTATTCCTGTCTTGTTGGATAGAGGCTGATCCTCGAGGGCCATAAGTATGTATGGCCATGGCATCGTTTCAAGTGGCATTTTGGAACCAAGGATTTGATTTTTCTCTCTGCTGTTCTGTACAGATAAAGTTCCTGATTTATCTTATTAATTTATCAATGTGGCAGCAATGTATCTGCATTTAAATGGTTTAGATGTGCTCCTCATGTGCAGGAGGACAGGTGACTGAGTGCCTCAGGGTGTGTGTGAAAGGGAACAGGGTAGGGTGTTCACTGTTTTGGCCAGGGATGGTCCTTTTCTTCTCTCAATGCAAGTCACTTTACAGTCTCTCTGTAAATAAACCCCCAGTGATTATTCTGAGACCCACATACAGTTTCAGTACTTCATAGATCTTATTTTGTATATTTTTGTGCCACGTGCATGTTTCTGACACTGCTCAGCTATGGGACACAGATTTCTGTTACCTGAATGTTGCAAACTAGCTGCATCTCAGCTCTAAGTAATGTTGAAATTATTTTCAGTGAATGATTTCAGGTGGATTTGATTAGAGTGCATCTAATGGAAATTTTTATTATATGTTTGATAGGACTTCAGTAACTTGAGATGTGGTTTGAAAGCTGATTATTGTGTTTTGATGGGTTATGTAGCTGTCACTTGGATTTTCATTTTGAATAAATAACATGTTTTCATGTGGTCTAAAGTACTTTTAGAATGCTTTAGTGACAACATTTAGAATGCTGTAATGAGAGTGTCTGCCTACATGGATTCTGCTTTCAGGGCTTAGGGTCAAAATTCCTATATACTTGAAGGTCTGTGAAAAATATATTTGTTAAAGTGTAGAGTTGGAGAGTTTCTCTACTCATTCAATGGTGATACAGGAAGCTACATGCAATGAAGAGGGTTAGTTTTTGTGAAACAATTCTGCTTTTGATGAGAGGCTTCTATCACTGCCACGGAACAAATAAATAGAAGCGATGATGCACAAGAGGCTCAAAAAGTAAAATCCAAGGACTTTTTCTGAAGTTCAATTCTAGGGCAAAATGTGCAGCTCAATATTTTCTCTTGATCAAGTCTCAGAAGCAGCTCAGCCAGGAAAATTCCTTTTTGGCCAGGCTCTTAGGAATGCTGGGACAGATTGTTGACTTGCACTCAGTGGAAATGATGTGTGACATATCAGGTACTAAGCACTGCAGGTTACAGCACTTCTGAAAATACAGCAGTTTTGGTACTTCTATACACTCCTATACAAGAAAGTGATGTTATTTTAAAACTTCTCTTTAGATCCCTTATCTGATCATTTAAAATACTACTTCACTTCTTACCACTCATACAAACAAGAACAAAATCATAACTGAAAAGGTAAGGTGTAAAAAGAATTGCCAGGAATAAGATTCTGTATGTGGCTGTGGTTGATTCCCTTTGGATTTGTACATTTTGACTGTCCCTAAGTACAGTATGAGACTTTTTTTATTCCATGGCTTTGTTGCCTGGATAGGCCTGAATGCATAGAAGAGATGTTCACTTAGATAGCAACTGCAATATAGGTACATTTGTTCCTGGTGTTTAATGCATCTCCTTATAGTTGAATTTTTTCATGCTGTTCAAACTTCTACAAAAAAGTGTTGCCTTTTTTCTCATGGACTTTCCTATGCTGCTCTGGATTATCATTAAAAAAAAAAAAATAAAGTTTCTCTGAGCACAGTGTTGCCATCTATTTCTTTCCATGCCCTTCTCTATTTTATGTCTTTGCTCTTGATTTAAACACCTCATCTTTCTTTCTGAGTTCATTGTATCTCCGCCCTGCCACAGAATTGTTAAAAGAGGTTTTCCCCCATCAGGGGAGCCCCTGGAGCCCAGGGAGAGGGGCAAAAACCAATAGGCTTTGCTGAGAGAAAGGGAGAATTATATTCTGATTCTATCTCTTTGGTGTTAAAGGCCCCCTATGTAAGAATCAGAGTTGTGCCTCACAGCTGCAGGCTAGCTCAAACTTAGGTTTTGTCTGCAAGTGTTTAATATATTTAGTCATCTACCATGAGCTCAGAATTCAGAGCTGAGAATTTTGAATTTTGTTTTGTGCCCTCTTGGATAAGATTTCCCTCAGTTTCATCATTTAGCCAAACTTGTCTCACCAAGAGTACTGGGGGCAAATAGGCTCCAAAGGCCATTTCCTATTAAACATCAAAAATAGATTAAGATACTTGAGAATCATATAAATGGAAAAAGATGTGTATGAATATTAGTTTGCCAAAAGTCCTTAATGTCAGAACGAAGTATTTACCAGTTCTGCTTTCAGATATGGCTAAATTGTATTGCAGATTTTTTCCCACAGTCATTTAGTGTGATGAGCAGTAGACCTGATCAATTTTGGATTCACTCTCTAACAATCAGAAATATTTGTCTTCATAAAAAAAAAAACTATACTGTTGCAAAATTTGGTAGGATTGAATTTAAAGTACTTTTTGCCTGTCACTAAGAATGCTCATGAATCTCTTTTTAGTTTATTTTACTTAGAAAACATAATAACAGCATGTTTTAAGGTGAGATAATAGTTCTGAATAAAAAGCCCTAGGAGAAGAAGCTCGAGTCCATGATTTGGGTTATTTCTGTGTGGGAAATGAGCAGACTGCAGACTGTTGTATTTTACCCTTTGTGCACATAGTTTGGCTTGGCCTGGCACAGATGTGCTCTATCCATGGTGCAAATAATCTTCAAACCAAGTGATCATTACAAGAATTATGAGTAAGATATATATGGGGAAGTATTAACACCTTTTGGTAGGATGTTATACTTCCTGTACATGGATAATATGGATAATAAGTGACCTCACTTTGCTGTGCAATTCAATATTATGCCAACCACACCTCTGTCTTTAAGGCTGCCTATTTTGGCCAAGTGTTGTTTTGAATATCCCTTCCACTTGAAGCCTTTGGAAGATGGTGACAGGATGCTGATTCAGTCTTCTAGGTTTCACATTAATTCATTCACCTTTTTTAACAAGTTTTCTGTATTTCTGTGTTCAGTGAATTAATTCAGCTTTTCAAAGACGGAGTTTACTGTCGTTCCGGGGGAATTCTGTGACAGCTTCAGTTTAATTTATAAATATATTTAAATATATAAATATAAAGATATATATATATTGAAATTATTTATTTAATTTATTTATATATTTACATATATAAATATAAAGATATTAGGCTTTGGACTTAAGTCAGTGTTCAGATAAACAATATTGGACCATTATGGACACACAGAGGTTGGAGAAAGAGGAGGTTGGAGAAAGCAAACACTGCTTGAACATGTTGTTACTGATGAGTGGAACTACAGTGCAAAAGCAACAGACTGTTAAAAAGTAGAAAATAAAACTAAACAGCCAGTATCCAGCTCGGTTTTTAAATCTCTGTATGTGTTACATTAGGGATAATAAATCATGTATTTTGTAAGGATGAACTAGTAGGTCCATTGAAAGTCTTGGTAGTAAAATCAATAAGTCTGTTAGCTCTTAGGTTATGTTGCTGCTTAAAATGTTATAGGATTGACTATCCTTCACAATGTATTTGTACTTGTAAATATTCAGATCAGTTTTATGCCAATTGTGTCAGAGTTGCATTCTCTAGAGGGGTTTTTCTTGTAACCTCTATTCTTCCGCATAAGTAATTAGAAATAATAATTAAGAGCAAAATTATTAAATCTTTAGCTTGTCAACACACCTCTTTATTTTTGACAACTCACATTTTGCTTTATGTAGACTGTGTTTCGTTTGTTACTTCTTACTCCTGCCAGCACTCCTTAGATTTTCATTTCATGGCTATATTTGTTACCTCATATACCAGAGGGCTAGTGAGGAAAGAAATTAAAATGGTTTAGGAGTACCTTGAGACATTTATCTGTGTGGCTAAGTGCCCCTTGGACAGAACTGGAAGAAATGAAATTTTCAGAACTTGGACTGTAAAGCCTAAATAAAGCCCAGCTGACAAGAGCTGTTCATGGTTGCTGCTGTATGGAGCATTTGTTTAGCAAAAAGCAAACATAATCCTTGGATAGAACTTTGCTCAGGAGATGCTGGTGGCACAGTGGCATGCCAGTTCACAAATGAAAGAGTGAGCAGACAGACTCATCAATTTGTGGAGTGTTATAGATTGACAAAAACCCTGGTCTTCTTCCTTCCTCTCTGTTTAAATAACACTTTCTTTACTAAGCTGCTGTATATTAAGTTAATTCTCAGGTTTTTTTTATAAATTGGGCAGTAAATACCTGCTATAAAAGCAATGACAGCTGATAAGCAGTTTCACAAGATGAAATGAAATTTTGAATTCTTCAACATTGCCTTCTCCCATTTTAATAACTTTTTTAAAATATGAGAACAAAAGGAACCAGGCTGCTAGTGAAAGTTGGTGTATCGATGTAAAATGATTTCTAAGCAAAGGAAAAGAGGGAGGAAAATTCAAGGTGGCATTGGCATCAGCTTTTTGTGTTCCAAATCATCCTTGTCCAATCCTTACCCAAAGGATTTGCCATTTCTTCCTTTTGGTATCCATTGTGAATAGCACAGACTTGTACCACCATCCTTGTGTCTGACACAAAGGGGCTGATGAAGAGCCATTCAAGGAAGGATGCTGCTTTCCTACCCATAATAAACCCAGCTCCTGCAGGACTCAAAGAAATCTAATAGTTGCCTCCAGTTAGTTTCTTACAATTTTATAATTTTTTTTTTCCTTAATATATGATAAATTGAGTTCTTGGCTGAAACTTGCCATGTTTAAGGCAGGTTTTTAGGTTTTGTTTGTGGAGCAGCTCTTACAGATGAGGTATACTACAGCACATCAAAGTTTAGTTGTATATGTTCCTTCCATGAGTCAGTGGCACAAGTAGGAAATCGAGTTCATGATTATTGTTAGTCCCAGGGACATTTTATCCCAAGAATAGGCTCATCTACTTTGGTCCCTGAACAATACCCTGTCCTTATATAGCTTTTAAAAAGAATCATTGCACAGCAGCAGAGTTATCTGATTGCCAAATATGATGGTAGGCATTTTTTATCTCTGCAAGCATGTTGACAGGAACCTTTGGTTTCCTTTGCTTCCTCTAAAGTGCTGAGGAATACTCCATTGTTCACATTATCTGACTGCATTCTACACCTGTAGATTTCTAAAAAAGAAATGTTGGGGTTTTTGTTGTTTGGGTTTTTTGTTTGTTTTTTCTTGTGGAAGTGTTATTGTTTGGGGAGGATTTTTTTTGTTGTGGATTTTTATTTTTTTTTGTTGTGGGCTTTTTTACTAATTTTTTTTCCTATGTTTCCTGTCTCTGAGAAGGGAAGTTCTGTAAGAGGAAGGAGGGTGAATGAGTCAGGGTTATACTGGATTATCAAGAGTGAACCACTACCAGCATATATAATTTTTAGTCTTGATCCTATGTCTTCTGGAGATCTTAAAAAATTCACATATTTCTTCTGATTTTTTTTCTCTTCTTTGTTTTGTGCATTGACTTAGTGCATTCTTATTTGAGTCCCTTATCAGTAGCTAATGACAGAAGTTTCATCTGTCAAAGGGGTTTTATGAGCAGCTCTGATCGTCCTCATGGTGGCAAAATACAAATGGGAAATAATTTGTAAAGAGCTTTTTTCACACAATGGAAATCTGAATCACAAAACGTAAATTCTCAACTGTGGAGTGACAGAGCTCAGCACATGGGTCTTCATTTCCTTCTTTTGTACCTGAATCACAAGAGTCTGTTCTGTTCCTTTGGATTAGTAACATGTATTATGTAGAATATTTGTGTTTTACCACAGTCGAGCATATGGATCCGAAATCTGTTTTGAATAGAACTAATTAAGTGAAATGACTCTGTGCATATGCTTTGGATTTTGAGGCTTTAATATTTGGGGGGGGGGGGGGGGAAGTGGATTTTTAGCAGTCAAAATAAATAATTCACCTTATGAAATTCACATTTCAAACTTTCTTTCATCTTAGTTCCTATGCAGTTTTGCCAGCTGAGAGAGCTGTCTTTGTATGATTACTCTGTAAAATGATTATAGAGAAATTATCTGTTATTTAGGAGTAGTTTGCTGTACTTATGTGAAAGTTCTATCTGGAAAATATTCTTAGCTGCCAAACAGATTTTATTCTAACTCTAGAGACTGTTTTTCCATGCCCCGTGATTGAGTTATATATTATGAGTTGGAAAGTTGGTGTAGTGCTTATTACAGCAGGTGATTGTTTAGCAAAGTGTATCAATGTGGGTGCAGAAAGATTAAACACTTCCTAGAAGCAATAAAGAAGGAAATCCAGCAATAACCTGATTTTTGGAATGACATAAGTAACTGCAGAGATGTGCATAGTCCTTTGCCAGACTGGACGGGTTTTCTTCAGAAATAGTTGTAGTTGTAAAATTATTATTTTTCGTGGGCATAGTAATATATAGGCATGAAAGCAGAAATTATATGTACATGTAGTATGTAGGTAGATATAAAAATTTTCAAGTTTTTGCTGGAGTAACAAGTATGTATTGCTAAAATGACTTTGTCTTGGTTATTGTCTGTGACATCCAGTAATTCTGAAGAACCAGGGCACAGGTGGATGCTTTGCTTTGTGTATTTATGCACAGGCTGGATCTGCTGTGTGGTTTTGTTCAGAGCTCTCCAAGTTTGGAGCTCTCTGAGCGTTTTGTTCTGCTCATCCATGTCCTGCAGTAAATGCAGGACTCAGGTGTTCCTTCCACCTCGTCACTAAAGCCAGTGGCAGAAAGAAGTGACACTGCCTAATTCCCTGTCCACTCCTGTCTGCTGGACCACACTGCCTTCCAGCAAGTAAAATTCACTTCATACAGTGATTAAAAAGTTGACACAGCCAAAACTTATCCGTGCTGTTACATGCTGATCATGCTTCACTTGATTTTTCAGTAGATGCAGGAGGGTAGGGCTGTTTTCAGACCTCCTACTACTCAGCTGCTGCTGTTTTGGTTTGGCTGGGATGTCACAGGATCTCATTATCAAGCCTGGTTTTCACATTGCATATGACTGGTATTTAAAAAGTCCTTCAGTTATCAATTATTTGCTGTATTCTCTAGCCTGACCTCACTTCTGACAGTTGAAGAGAAAATTGATTCAGAATGTAGTAATTTGCTGAGAAATGAAGAAACCCAAAATTCTTGTCTTCAGGCTTTGTTTTCTCTATTTAGAAGTCTTGCTGATGAGGTATAACTTCAAAAGACAGATTCATTTTGAAATGAAAAAAAAAATGCATTTTTCTCATTAACCGAAAGATGCTTACTGATTCAGTGGATCTTTACAAATTTATACTGATTCAGTAGATCTTTACAAGTTTATTCAAATTTTTACTCTTTGTATCTTAGGTGTTCTGGAGTTGATTCAGACCACGTTGGTTCTTTAGTAGATCTGTCATGGGCAAATGTCAGAATCTGGGGTATTGATGATTCTGAGATTGTAGAAAGTCTCTGTCTCTCAGCCCCGCTGCCAAAGCAGAAGCCATAATTGGTCTGTGCTGGTTTCAAGGCTGTTTATTCTGTTTATCTCTAACATGTTCTGCTGCCCTGCCGCAGCTCTGTCCTGCAGGGCAGCGTGTGGGGCTCTGCCCTCAGTGGGATGGTACAAACATTAAATACCACAAACTACCTGTGCTGGATTTACAATAACGTGCCAATATCTGTCACCTACGTTGGACAGTGTGTCCCCAGCCTGAACCAACAGAAAAATGCCAACACCACAGTGAAACATGGAGGGCATGAAGAAGGAGAAAAAGGACAAGACACACCCAATTTCCTCCATCTTGTCCCCTTTGGACCCCTTATCTAGAATCCTAAAATTTTACTTTTGCACTCGTGCCACACTTAATTATTACTCTTATCAAACACTCAGAGCTTGTAATTGATCCTGTAAGATTGAAAACTCTTTTCCATGGGCAGAGATCACAGACAGTGTCTCTGGGGGCTCTGTCCAGGGGGGTTCCTGACCCCTGCCAGGGTCCCAGACCTGCCAGGGCAGCCAGAGGGATGCTCTGGATTCCCACAGTGGGACACTGGTTGTTCCAGGCAAGGCAGAGCTCTGCTCAAACTCGCACCGAGTCGTGTTCGTGTTTAATCTTGGGTCTAGGGCAGGCTGAGGAAGCCACATGAAAAAAGCTGCTGCTTGCTCCTCTGCATCAGGCTTGAGTTCTGAGGAGTAAAATAATAAAGAACACCTGGGTGCAATTAAAATACTAAGGAAATAGGAAGGGGGATAGCAAGGAACTATTGAGCATCCTAATTATAGACATCTGATTTTACTGAAGGAATTAGAGCACTCTGAATGACTTAGCCCTATAGACATTCTTACTCTTGAGTGAAGTAAGTGTATTCACTCACTTTTCTTTCTTTATTTTAAATTACCTATGTTTTCACAACAACTTTAACATCATCTTCTTGGTAGTAAAACCAATAGTAAATCTGCAACACAGCTTCCACAGAAATCTCTACTATAAAGTTCACAAAAATGTAAGTGAAATAATTACCACCTCAGTGCTAAATTGAGTGTTCTTTTAGGAAGATCCCAGGAAATATGTTCAACTAAAATAAATGTCTATCTTAATACTTCCACATGTCAAGGAACGTAAGAATAAGTTTGAATTTATTTAAAATACTGTCTTTAAACAGACTATGAACTACATGTTTGATAAGCATTTTAGTGTTTAATTTCATTAAATTACTTGAGTTATTTTCAAATAATACCTGAGATGGTTAAAGCTGAACCAGCTTGACATACATGGGTTACTTCTAACACATTAAAATACTCCAGTGGAATTCACAAGAATACTTCATCAGAAACTGCTCAAGTCTCCTTTATTTTGTATATTAGCTTGGGAAATGGCCCTCTTTTCCTGCAAGGAGCATCAAGGAATCTTCAGGCATAAGCTCTTAAAAAGTTTCCTTCATTCTTTTCTTCTCACAATTTCCTACAGATTTTTCTGTACAAAAGGATTATTTGCATTTAAGGATTATTTGTTCTTTGCAGTATACTAGATGGGATTTTTGTGCCAGAAGCTAAGTAATTTTTGATTAACTGCTACAAGCCTGGAAAATGTATGAAAATGAGACAATAGCAAAAAAGCTTGATTTTTCTTTTTTGTTTTGTTTTATTTTCAACAAGTTAGATTGTTTATAATATGCTAGTGAATGCAAGTTTTAACTAGAGAGCATTTGAAAGGAGAACAAGAAGTAGATACACTAAGAGAAAGCTGAAAAAAATAAAAATAATAAAACTATCATAGGAAGAAGCAGTAAATCTACTTCTATGCCATGTTTATATTTCTAGAAACCTAGAATGAAACAGGTTTGTTGTCACATACAAAACTATAGTTTTAGGTTTTTGAATGTGGGGTAGTTTTTCTTTGTTCATATGGGCTTTTTTTAAATGTGTAAGCTGTCTAATTAGTATAAATTCTTGCTTCTGCAATGAGTAAATGAAATAGAAGCACGCAAGCGTAATGCACAAGAAATGTATCTGAATATGAAGTTGAGAACTCAAATTTTTCTGTTGCCAAAAAGTGGTTTTATATTCATGGAGACATGATAAATATGTCTTCAGAAGCCCATGGAAACACAAACCACTGATTTGTATTTCTTTGTGTTTTCAGTTGAAAGCTCAGTGGGGTTTTTTTTGTGTGTCACACAGTGATTGTTATACAAATACATGGGATATGCGAAATACTGAAAGATTGATTAAATTTATTAAATTTGAAGGAGTTGATGTGATTTTTTTCCCCATCCCAATTCTATCTGCAGGAGAAACCTTACGAAGCTCTCTCTCATCTTCAGCCACATGTTAGCAGAAATCAAGGCTATTTTTCCAAATGGACAATTCCAGGGTGACAATTTTCGTATCACCAAAGCCGATGCTGCAGATTTCTGGAGAAAATTCTTTGGAGATAAGTAAGTAACCTTTGTATAATCCTCAATTCTTTCTAAACATAAGCATTAAAAAATGAACTTTTCACAAATCCAAATAAGGGTTGGTGGGTGTTTTGATGATAATTTCTCATCTAGATCTTTATATTGGCTGAAATTGCTGAGTTCATTGTTAGTGTTTTTTTTTTCTAATGCCGTAATTTACTCAAAGGTTGTTTTGTCAATGGTATTTAAGTTGAGTATTACTGCTAGAATTTTATTTGTTCCATTGTAGGGTGAAGTTAGTACATTGTTCTCATAAAGTATATGCCAAATAATGTCCTTTCATATTAAATATATATATATTTTACAAACGAATACTCTAAAGTTTGAATTAGGAACTTGATATTAGTTTCATGGGCAGTGTGTTTCCTTATCTCACCTTTCCAACTACGACGTATTTGATGGAATGAAGTGTGTGAAATGTAGATATGTGATTTATTCCATGCAGGAAATGCAGTAGTGAAAATGTAAAACTAGGCAGGTGTGGGATTTTTATTGTTTCTGGGAAAAAAAAATCAATGTTGAATACACATATAAGCTAGTAGAAGACGTGCAGCTTGTTCACTTTCTCCTATGGAAGGTTTTTAAGTGCAGCAGTGACATAAGAGGAATGCCTGGGGCAATAATTTGGTGTATTTTTCATTATAACAGAGCAGTCATTATGGTCATCAGCTCTGGTATCTTGCACAATGTAGGCAGAATAATTTCTGCAACAATCTGTTGCATCTTCTGAGCATAAACAGCTCTTTAAAGTAAGTAATTTTTTATTTAGAATACCAGCGTAGTAGGTTGGCACTTTTGCAAATCAATTCTGTTCGGTGTGAATTTGCGAGTTTCACTTCCATGTTTTTTGGATTTTTTTGGGGGTTTTTTTGTTAGTCTAAACACACTCACTGTCAACTTTCCTCTTTCTGGGTTCATGGTAGTGTTTTCTGGTGATTTCTTTCCCAAGTAAGTAATGTCAGAGTGTGATGAAGTTGCTATATCAGTCCTCTGTTTTGATAGAGAAAAGGAATTTAACCGTGTTCTGTGTTACCCATTTTAATGTGAATATAATTTTCAAAATAACTTCAAAAGTTCAGCTAAAGTTTTCTGAAGGATTAACTTAAGTGACATGTAGGGTTCTTTATCAGACAAGGCTTTTCAAAAACATGTCAGTCAAGAAAAGAAAAACAGGATCTTTGATAAAATGACTAATGATCATGTTTGTTCAGTATTGCTATTTTTTCTTCCTCTCTTTTTCCCCTTTGCATAGGAACTCACAGAATTTAAATGTCTTGGTGGTACTTCTCTTTTCCTGTTGGGTTCTGTCCTTGAATTACCTTTAGCAGATGTCTTGATTGCAAATTGCATTTCTGCATTAGAATTTACAGCTGCTGTTTCTTTCCATCATTTCATCTGAGCCAATTTTCCTCATCTCCCCTGTTCTCTGTACTCTTTTTGGGATTCTCCACTGACTTCTACTGGCTGTGGGACTTTCAAGAGATTTTTCCTTCAAGTTTCCTTCCAATTCTCTGCTCCATTTAGTTTCCATTGACACAATGGATAGGTGTTTGAGGTGTCAGGCAGTGGGATTCTGTAACATATTAATCAGTTTTTATCAGAACAAGGTTGGTAAGGAGAGTCTTTCAACTGCATCGCTTCATCTGAACAACTCAGCTCTGCCCTTCTCTTTTTCTTGCACACACTTAATCTCTTCCCACTCATCTCCTCTTATTTCCAAAACCTTTCATTATCCCAGAGTTCTTGCCATGCCTTTTCTAGGCTTTGTATTTTTCCTGCTTATTTAATTTTCTCTATAGAATGCAACTTCACATATGAACTCTCTGACCTTCTCTGCTCTCCCCTATGTACTTTGATAGTTTTTTTGGGGTTTTTTTTGTTTGTTTTGTTTTGTTTTTTATTTTTATTTTTTTCCTTTGGTTGTTTCTTTAAGGGAGGGTGACTGGATGTATGGATTTTGTTGGCTTTTTGCCTGAGACATCAATTCATCCAAAATGTTGAAGAATCAAGGCACTTTGGTGATATGCAGTTAAATATATGTCTTTTGTTTTATAGTGTAGCCTGAATTTTTGTGGTTTTTTCTGAGTTATTTTTGGTCAGGTGCTTTACTTTCAGACCAAGTAAATAAGAATTGTTACTGGTTCCAGCTTTTCACCAATAAAGTGAAGCTGGTTTTGATGCCTGTCTTCCAAGCAAGGAGCAGTAGATCTGTGCTTGGCAGCCTTGCCATTACCTCAGGTTTAGTTAACTGTGCTTAAGTAACTATAAAACATGTAGCAGCAGATATGTCAAACAAACAGACAAGAAAAAAAGTTTATTTGGCATTATGCTTAATCTCTTTGTTTAACAAAATGCCTGAAGCTTTTTAAACATTAATTATTTTCTAATCCTTTTAGAAATATATGGCAGTTATACCTGTAAGCCACATCTTTACCATGGACCTGTTGTGACAAATTAGTTTGCAAATATGCTGGTATCACTTCCCTAAAAGCAAAGCCTGCAGAAAGGTTTTGCAAATGACTCATAATACATTTCTCTCACCTAAAGGTAGGCCCCTAGGACTTTCTGAAACCCCCAACTCTCCTTTGGCATTGCAGGGAGGAGCTGGATTTTGTGTTCCTGGCTGTAGCTCTGTCTGCAGGGCAAGCCTGGACCCCTCACTCATTTCTGAGCAGCAGCCCTTACTTTGGGTTACTAATGCTGCTCAAGATTAGAGCATGAATAAAAAGTTAGTTGTGCTGGATCTTGGCTTCTGATAGTAAACTGCAGTACAAAAAATATTTCTATTGCAGTTTGATCTGATTGGAAGGAGGGAATTTGAAGTATTAAATTAATTCATGATTTTTTCAACATAGTATTATCATAAAAACCTTCCTGTTTCTAAACGTAATGAATTGGATGCTTTTTTAATCAAATCAACTTTTTGCACTCATTTTATTCTGAACTAATAATTTTTTAAATTTTTAATTTGAAATATTTTAAATGGCAATAAGGTCACAATAGTAAGTTATATTTTTAAGTTGACTGGCTTTCAGTTATTGAAAATGTGACCTACACTTCCTTTTACAGGAAGCAGCATGTTACAGTTTACTGAAGACTGAAATCAAATCATACAGTGTTCATGAGTCCAGTTTGTACTTGAAAAAAAAAAAAAAAAGGAACATTTGTTTTTTCCACTGCTCTTTTCCATCCACTTCATTCCAGTGAATAAGGAACTTTTAATTCTTTTGGTTATATTTGTCTGTCTGAACACTTGCTGCAAATTGTGCAGCTGCAACTAAGTTTATTTATCCTGTTACTAATAAGTGTCATAGTTTGCAGTCTTTCTTTTTGTGTTTAGAGCTAGTCAGGTGTAAATTCATCTGGCTTCAAACTCATAAGCAAAACAAATATCTGGGCTATTTGGATCATACCTCTAGCTGCTCTTTGGAGTTCTGTAGAACTCAGCAAGCAATTGGAATGGCTCCCTCAGAGCAAAGTGCTGAAAAAGCCACATATTCTTGGCATTTGAATGCCTTCTCAGCTTTCACATTGCTGGTACAACCCTAAAAAACTTCTAGACAAGGCCAGAAGTTGGAGAAGCTTATCTGGGAAAGAATGCTTTATGAGAGCAGCAGATATATCAACAAGGGAAATCATCAATATCAATACATCATAATATATATCAATAAGGAAAGCCCTCACACAGGAAGAAAGTGTAAAAGGAGCACACAGTCAGAGCCTTTACAATTGTGAATTTTTTCCAGTATTGCACGATTGAGAGGAGAACGGGAGACCCTGGAAGTTACAGGATGCTTGGAAAGGATCTGGAGACACAGTGTGGAGTTTAGGAGTGTATAGTGGATACCAATACAGAAAGGTGGGAGATAATGAGATTTTGATTGTCTGGATGGAAGGAGAAGGAATAGCTGTATGAAGGAAAAAGTGGAGGTATTGATTTCTCTGCAAAGACATAGTAAAACATGTACCCAAATTAGGGGGTAGGTGAAGGAGTCAGCAGTGTTCAATAGATGGCCTGGGATTATTTTGGTGTATGGATTTTGTTAAAGGAAGGGGACAGAGAAAAGATATCAGGGAGATGTGGACTAGACTATTTGGATTTGCTTTCTGAAAGCAAAATTCAGGAGTGAGTGAGAACATTCCAAAGGCTGAATGCCTGGAATCGGTTGTCTCTAGCATTTTCACAGGCTATGTGGAAAAAAGAGACCCTCTTGAAGAATAAAAAGGACCTGACTGAAGGAGAACTAAGAAATAAATTGGCACAAGCTTCATCTATAGCAAGAAAGAACTTGATAATGTCAAAAGCAGGAGAGTGGTTGAAGTTGAGAAGATGTGATTTTTTTGAATTTGTAGTGATTGCTGGAGTACCAATTTGAGCAAGTGGTTTCAGGGGAGTGAATCTTCACCCCTGGTTCACCATTACAGCTGTGCTGAAGCAAGTGCTGGTTGCATGTTAACATTACTGCTAAGCAGTAATGGTCAGTGCAACTGGGGAATTGTAAGGCATGTAATCACTTACATTTGTTTACAGATATTTTAGTAACCCCCCCAGTGGGTTGTAAATATGCATATAAAACACAATCTGATAGCATCTTCATTATTTTATTGCTGTATAGTGCTTGATGAGAATTTCCCTTGATTTCTCACTCATTTTGTTAGCACTTTACATCTTTTACTGTTTTGTGGGGGTTTTTTGTTGGGTTTTTTTTTTGTTTTGTTTTTTTGGGGGGGTTTTTTCTTGTTTGTTTGTTTGCTTTTCTGAGTAGAAATGTGCAAAATGCCACAGGGAGCAATCCTGAACAGAGAAGGAGAGTAGGCAAGACGACCTTTCAACTTCTGAATTTGAAAACTACAGAAGTCATGCAGGGCTTGGTAACTATTGAAATTTGTTAGACAAATTTGTGATTTGTGGCTGTCTTCACATTGCAGAATGAAGCAGAAGCAAAATGTCAATATTCTTAGATTTACATTTTTTCCATAGTTCTGACATTTATTTATCTTTTAAACCTTTTATTCTTTATTGTGGAACTTTTAAAATGTTAAAGCATTTTTGTTAATGTTTTCAGGTAAATTGATTTCCTACCTTTTAGTTGCTGAGGAAATAGGAATTCTTTCACTGTTGGGATCAAAGACATTACTATTTTAATGCTCCTGTACTTTTCTCCAGATGAAGCCTGAAATTTATTTATTTTTTCATTGGAATTTATGAAAAAAATGTGGCTATTGATTTCTCTGTAGCAGTGAAATAGTGCATTTCAAATTGATATTCTAAACTTTGAGTAGCTGTGGTTCTGCTGTGGTCAGTGCTTTTTGGCTCAGGGTAGAGCAGACACAGCCTCAGTGGTTTGGGTTCACAGAAGAAGCAATAAAACAGGCAGACCACAATGCACAACTTATCTGACAGTTAAATGCTTTCAAGTTCAAGAGACCTCAGATAAGCTAAATTTTAACACCTTGTTAATCCCCTTAATTTATTACTTGATTTTCTGTTCTTGCTGCTGACAGTGCCCAAGAGCCCCATTACTGCCTAAAAATACAGACTGAAGAGTTGGTCCTGGCCCAAAGAGCTTCAAATCTGAGTATGAACTGAAGTGTAAAGGGAAGCCAAAGACAGAGATGAAAGCAGAAGAGGCAGTGATCCAAGTGCCATCACCTTCATCACTGTCAAGACAGGTGTTCTAGCACCAGGAACTTTTAAAGAGGAGGAGAGCAACAGAAACGGGACTTTTGGGGTGTGATTCCTTCCTCAGCTGATCAGTAGCACAGGCTTATTGATAAAACTTGTTTAAACTTGAGCTAGAGACAGAAGGTAATGTTCTCTGGGTGCTCAGGAGGCAGGAATCTCTCTAGACCTCTTTCTTACAAATGCAAGAGGAAAAAAGTTTGAATAAGACAACAGGTAATGTTAGAGAGGAGAGCAAGTCGGTAGGAAGTTGCAAGACAGGATTAGAAGATGGAAAAGATCAGTCTTTACAGCTGTTCTGGATAACTAAGAATAAGGTAAAATGGCATGTGTAAAAGATAGAAAAAAATTCTGATACTTGGCACACGAGATGGTGAGACAGGAGAACACATGGACAGGCAGGAGAGGCAATGTTTTAAGCATAAAAGGATGTGCAAAAGCATGAGCGTGCTTTGGGTTTGTGGTTAGAGATCAGAATTGAAAATACAGAGAAGTGAATCCCTTTGGGGACACTTGGGGAAATAAAAGAGAGAGTTCCTGTATCTCTTAAGGAGCTTGCTGTCTCTCCAGCAATGTCCACTTATTTTGGAAGTGGCTTTTTTTTGGTGCTTTATTTTCTCCATTTCCTAAGGCTAATTTTCTCTCTTTTACCTTCTCTGTTTTCTGTTTTTCTCTCTTTTACCTTCTCTGTTATATTCACCTGTATTTGTTGGGAGTGATGTCACTATTTAGCAATTGTACAGGCATGATATGTCAGAATTCATTTTTTCCCTTAGGACTGAACTTCTCAAGCCTCCTGTGTGTCAAATATTTGCTTTGCAGTTCAGAAGCACTTAAAACTGGAGCAGCAGTCCTAAGAAAGTGCTCTTTTCAGTGGTGATAAGTCAAAATCCACAAAAATCAAAATCACTGCAGACTTACAAAGAATGTTGTTTCTATCTGGGTCAGTGTTCGCTTGAATATTTTTGAGATTGCTCTGGAAACATTAATGGCCTTTTCATGGTGTTTTTTTTTTTTTGGCAACATTTGAGAGAGTCTCTTGCAGACAAAAATGTTCACTGTAAGTGTAAGTTATACAGGTACATGTTTACCTCCCTAGGCATTCTTGTGGTCTGCTCTGGTTCAAATGGAAGCAGTGTCACTTGACATTCCAGGATAGCTGCACCTCTGCATTTTTACACACCTCTTTGTGCTCAGAAAATATATACTTCATATATTCCAGGTTTATTTTCATGCCTTTTGATTTTAAATAGTGTAGCAACATTTGAGGAGTTTAAGAAAAATCCCGTGTACACATGATCAGGGCAAGAGGGAAGAGAGGACAGAAATTCCTCTGCTAAATTGCTTGAAAATCACATGCTAGACACTAATCCTTTTCCTTTAAGCATATGGAAGTTGTGTGGGTGGTGTTTAAAACATTGTATTTGAGATTATAGAGTAATACTTTGCTTTGATGTGTATTTGCAATAGTAAATAGATACCACCCTATATAACAGTATTTTTTAAATCTTATGTTTCAGTTATAAAACTTTAGAATTCATTGTTTTTCAAGTACACTTACTAGATTTGCTATTGCAGAAGAAAGGGAGAGAAGAAGTGTCATTTAGAGAGGCCTGTGGAGAAATGGCTTATTTTAGTGTTTTTGAAAGGAGAAATGGCTTAGTTTAGGGTTTTTGGCAGGACTCTTTAAGAGAACAATCCCAGGGTAAATACCAAGATCCAAATAGTTTTGGTGATTTGAGAGATGCACAGAAAACCTCTTAAGGAAATATTTTTCAGCATCATTTGTTTTATTTTGTTTTCTTTCCTTGAACTGGCATGGGCTTGCTTCTGCTCTAATGATGAGGAAAGGTGGTACAAGGACTTGTTTTCTATAAATAATTTCCTAAAAGATTGGCAGGTAGAGATTAGGATTTCCTTGTAAAAAGTCCTTCTATTCTTTTACTGCTGTACATCATGTACACTGTGGCTTTCTTCATATTTTTGTTTCCTTCTAATATTATCTCTCTGAAGATATTTGAACTGATAGAGAGTTGCAATAAATTAATGTGGAGCTAAGTAACAATATGTACATGTAATTTAGTCAGATTTTTTTTTTTCCCCCAAATTGTATTATAAAAAGAGAAATTGTTACCAAAGCTCTGGGTGTATCTGTTTGTAATGTGTGCTTCTGCAGTAGTGCTGTAAAATTTGGGCATCAAACCTTTGAGGGAAGTACAGTCACTGTTTAGTGCCATCCTCTCCTGTGAGAGACTCCCCAGAACATTGTCTGAGCTGGAGTCACTCATGGGCACTTCTTCTGCAAGGGATAGCTTATGTAAGTACAATTAAATACCTGAAATACTGAGAGCTGCACTTCCTCAGCCTAATTCTGTAGACAGCTGATGTTGCCAGGACATCAGATCACATCTTTCTGATGAGCTGGGGCAGAGCAGACTGACTCACCCCCTGGACAAGTCTCCACAGGTTTCTAATGGCATGAGGCATGTGCAGAATAGCTGCCAGCCTCCAGGGCAAGGTGCCATTAGGACACGGTGCAACAAATACTACAAAGATCCCTGACAATATTTATAGGAGATGCCTTCTGTGGTTCAGGAGCTGAATGAGGCAGGCAGTGGCTTCATTGCAAACAGGATTTTATTTTTTAACTTTCTGTAAGGACGGGTATCTTATATATGTAAACATATGTATATATTTAAATAACAATCTATTAACTAGGACAGTCCTAATCTCAACCTTGGTCCTTTTCTCTTTCCCCTTCCACTGCCCCTGCCACCAACCAAAACCTGAATTAAAATAACTCTTTAGGCTGGAGTCATGAGCAGGCGCCTTCAAAGGCTGTGTATCCCCTAAAACACAAGCAAGCAAGAGCAGTGAACTATTAATTCAAACAGAAACTCGACTTGCCAGCCATCTCTGAAAGCTTTTTTCATGCTTGTGGCCCCTCCCAGATCTCTGCCAGAGGGTGCCTGAAAGGTCACTGGGTTTCAGTGATGCAGGAGCAGCATTGCAGAAACCTTCACCTTGTGAAAACTCAATAACACCTGCATTTAGTGGGTGTGTGCTGCCTGCAAGGTCTCAGAGTTCAGCATACGTGTGGGTGAACTGGAGAGAGACACTAGGGGAGAAATAATCCTTGGCTGGTGCTGTTTCAAAGTATTTACGAATGATAACTCTATAAAATAGCTCCTGGGAAATAGGAGTTAACAAGTTTCAACAACCAGTTCACACCTGTATTTAAAGAAAGCAGAAGATAAAAGACCTATCCCACCAAGCTGCAGAGAAAACAAACTCGCTGAATTTAGTGTATGTTAAATTTGGGCCACCATTACTCCAAATGCTTATTCTTGGAGAAATCCCAAAAAATAACTTTAGATGTTATTTCATTAGCTGATCACTCATTTTCCAGCATCTGGTTTGTGTCTCAGCCAAAGTACTAGCCAACAGAGCCCTGAAAACCTACTGTCCTGAAGAATTTTCTTTTCTGTGTTGCTGGTGGAGTGTGCAGGGTGTTGGTGAATAGATAGCCAAAGATCCTACTTATTAATTGCATTTAGGAAGCTGCTTGTGCAGGGCATGAAAAACCAGTTGTTAACATGTACACAGCTGTGATCATATCTGATAAATGCTCTATTGTTTTTTTTTTTTTGTTTTAGGGTGACCTTAAAAAAACTCAAAGCAATAAAATTAATACCTCCCCTGCAGGTAAAACTCCAAGAAATAACAACCAAACAAAAAACCCACAGTCAACCCTGAAACTTTTCTAACCCCATTTCAGCATGATCCCAGTGCTGTAACCATTTATCTCTTTATAAAGAGAATCAGAAAACATTTTCAAGCCATAGTTACAGGAGCTAAATAAGCAGTAGGTGCTTGAACTAAGATGATTTTAACACCACAAAAACACTGACTTTTCTATTTTTTTTTGTTTCTGGTCTGAATTTAATGCAATGTTTTATTCTGTCTTTACCCTAATGAAAATTTAATGTGCATTCTTTCATAAATGCCATCTCATGTGGTGTTTCTCTTCAGCTCTTTGTGGTTTCCTGTTTTTCACATACAGATGAAAGTATCTGCTGAGATCTATTAAACTTCCCATTTTGTCATCTATGACTTTCTCAATACAAGCCTGCATGTAACAAGTGGATTTATTTGCACTTAGAAATGTAGTAAATATCTTATGCAATAGAAATACAGGAGTGTGTCTTTAGTGTTGTAGTTCCAATTACTGCTTGTTTTAATTTAGGAAAACTGCATAGCATCTGTTACACAGGACCAACTTAATACAATTGGTTTCTCCCAGTCATACTAAGTAATTTACATTTTTGCATAAGAAAATACTTAGAAAAACTAAGGCAGTTTAAACTAATAAAATTTGCAGGAAATACTACACTGTGTTTGTGAGGCCTGTCTCTTTTGTTGAACTATTACTGTGAATGTGTAAGATCTTGTCCTGAATAGTTATGCATTGGTTATATTTTGGTTAATTAAAATGTTTTTAAAATATCATATAATTTGATCTCAATATGTGGCAGAACATTTTTAGGAGATGTTAAGGCTTGGTAAAATTTTGATTTGATCCTAATGACACAAGAAGAATTGCTGTTATTGAGAGTGATAAGATGGAGCACATTGAGGTGATCAACCTCATGCCAGTTTCTAAATATAAGTACTCAGTAAAACAACTAACCTGCATTATCTTCAACTGTGCAAATAGAAACTGAATCTGACAGAACATGGCTTTGTGTGTTAGGAAGGGTAATTCTAATTTCCTGTCTATTAAAGTTAATGTATCTGTCATGGCTTATGACAGGGCTTGGACCACTCTTGGTGGTATCTGGTTGACTGCTGTCATGTTACTTGACCACTGTTCATGAGCTTTAGCTATAGCAAAAATCACATAATTGTAGATATTAAATTGATGCTTATCACAGGGAGGCTGTGAAGAAAAGAGTTCTTCTACAAGCACAGAGCTGGTCCTTTACATTATCTCTGAAAGGATGTGAGACTGTTTGCAACACCTGCTTGGTGTAGGGTATTTTGGTTTCTGTGCTGTTCTTTTTGTTGTACTCCTAATTAGGGAAGCTTGAATATTTATCCCTGTGAAGAAAATGACACTTCATCTGTGTTTAAAGGAAGGTAAGCCATTATTGAATTTGCTTAGGCTGCTTTCAGAAAACTTAATTTGTAGGTGTTTATTTCCTCTGTAGAGAAACCAAGTTAATGTTACAGTTCACTCCTTTGAAAGTTCAGTTTTGATGTCTAAATGAGGTATCAAGTCTTAAGTATGTTATTTCATTGGATTTATTCTTTCTACCTATTTAACAGAACTATAGTGCCGTGGAAAGTGTTCAGGCAGTGCCTTCATGAAGTTCATCAGATTAGCTCTGGTTTGGAAGCAATGGCTCTTAAATCTACTATTGACTTGACCTGCAATGACTACATTTCAATTTTTGAATTTGATATCTTCACTAGACTATTTCAGGTAAGATTTGAAAATTATAGGTATTTGTGTGAATTTGAGAAGCTTAGTGCCTTGAGGCAAGGAAGCAGATTAAAAACAAAAAAAAACCAAAAAAAACCCTGTAAAAACTAAACCATTGTGATTTAGCAATAATTTGTGCATTTCTTTTAGTCCTTCAGAGGTGTTTCAGGCAGCAACACCCACATCTGAAAAACTGAAAGCATCCAGCAACACCTGCTTCGTTTCTGGATGCATCTAGTGTTACTACAATAGCTGTTTGCTGCTTACTTTTCACTGTTTTTAAATGCATTCCTAGAAATGAAGACCTCTGATAATCAGAGTTTAAGTTGTGTTTTTTGTTGTGCATTTGTATCTACATATATGAGATGTTTCTAAAATAAGGACAGTTAGATATTACTTTCTTTTAGGCTAAATGTAGGCCTCTTTTCTTTATCAACATATTTTTGCCATTAATGCTTATTTACAACAAGGAACTGTATTTGGGAATAGCATTAATTGTTTTACTGTTAATATTTATCTGAAATAAGCTTTTCCTATATGTTATGTGTCTTTTTCAATGTCATGTCTCTACTACAGAACATACTTAAAGTATTTTAGTCAATATAGAGGTCTGTACTGGTTTGCATCTACATTAGATGTGCTGTTTCTGAATTTAGCACTTTAGATATTTCTTTTGTATATAGAAACTATTGAGGTATGCAACCATTTATTTGATAATTTATTTTATTACCCTGTACAGTGGTAAATTAGTTCAGAGCCACAAGTTAGACTGGGGAGGTATAGACTGGACATTAGGAAAAGTGTCTTCACTGGAAGGATTATCAAACATTTAGGGACATGATTTAGTGGGGGACTTGACAGTGCTGGGTTAATAGTTGCACTCAATGATCTTTAAAGTCTTTTTCCAACCTATAAGAATATATCGTTATTCTTTAGCCTGATGGAGATATGTTCAAAATATCAACTTTACATCAAACCCTGGGTTGATGTTTGTTCTGTTTTCCACATTGTCCTGTGCTAATTGTTGCTTAGATGTCCTAGTTTTGCTGTTATGGGAAAGGGTACCACTACTAAGTTAATAGTAAAATCTGGCAGGAGGGGATTAATGATTTCAGTATATAGAGATTTGATTTTGATTATCTCTTCTCCGTGCTGAGTCAAAGCAGTGTCACAGTTGCAGATGTTAATGGTGTCACTAAACTCTTTTTAATTGAACCACAAATATTGGTCACTTATTTTCTTTGTGGGGCCACTGCTGGTTTGATTCATTACTGTGCCTTGTGCTAGAAGATGGGGATCAGCAGGATTGATACATGTCAAGAGGGATGACTGGTAAGGGTTAACTTTTAATTCAGCAGAGAGGCAGAGAGAGATGTTTTGCCAAACAGATTAGGTGCAAAAGCTGTGTAACTGTTGAACTGAACTTGGGCTGAACTTGGTCTGAGAACTTCTCCCAGGAGGTTACAGTTTACTTCTCTAGTTTTTAAACAGCTTCTGTAACTATGTGTGCATACACCCACGGAGAGAAAATCCCAATTAAGTAATCAAAATACTGTTTTGCCAACTGTGGGTTATGTTACAGAAAAGCTGCATTGGTAATGGTGTTTATTCACAGAAGAAAGCACGACTCGGCTTTATGGAGATCCTGTGAAAGGGAAGTTGCTCCCCCTGCCTCCCCATTGTATTTATGCACAGCTTTAAATGCTGTGTTCCCTGACCAGAGAGCAGCTTAGCCAGCAGAATATCTGGATGCTCTGCAGGAACTTCAATCTGTTACTGTTAACATGTCCTTTGGTGTGAAAATTGAAGAGAAAGGGATCAAATCTTGTCCCATTTATCACTTCTGCTCTGGTAAGACTCTGTACACGAGGCAAGCTATGGGTTCTTGCCTTTGAATGGTTTGGGTTGGAAGAGACCCTAAGGATTATCTCATTACAACCCCCCTGCCATGGGCAGGGACACACTTCCACTAGACCAGGTTGCTCAGAGCTCCATCCAACCTGAACACTCTCAGGGATGGGGCATCAACTGAAATGTTGTGGATCAGCTTCCCTGGGCAGCCTGTTGCAGTGCCTTCATTACACCTACACTGAAGAATTTCTTCCAAATATCCAGTCTAAACCTATAGGCTTTCAGTTCAAAACCCTTCCCCTTGTCCTATCACTCCAAGCCCTTGTCAAGTCCCTCTCCAGCTCTCCTGTAGACCCCTTTAGGTATTGGGATGCTCTTCCAGGTTTCCCCAGAGCCTTCTCTTCTCCAGGCTGAATAATCCCAGCTCTCTCAGCCTGTCTCTATAGGAGAGGTGCTGTGGCAAGTACATTTCTCTCCCTCTCAGGATTTTTCATAGAGGTGCACAGAGAGAAATGAAAGAGAAAACAATTTCTATTTCTGCTCCTTGTTTTTCCCGTGTGGAATGTGTTTGGAGAATTGTTTACCTGGAGTGAGTGCTTGGTTGGATTCTGGTGAGGATTGTTTGAGCTGATGGCCAATCCAACCCACCTGGGGCTGGACTCTCAGAGAGGGTCACGAGTTGTGTTAGAGATAGAATTAGAGAAAGTATTATGTAGTTTTAGTATCCACCTTTTATATAGTATATTAATGTATTTTAGCATAGTTGTAATAAAGAAATCATTCAGCCTTCTGAATTGAGTCAGACATTGTCATTTCTTCCCATTGGGCTCACCTGCATTTACAATAGAGGTGCTCCATCCTCTGGACTTTTCCCAGCAGGTCCATGTCCTTCCTGTGCTGAGGGCCCTGGAGCTGGATGCAGCTGTGACAGCCTATCAGGCATGTTTCACTGAGTTCTCTGAAGTTAAAGTTAGCAAATACTCAGTGAAGTGTCAGTATTTGTTTTGTTTTCTGGCTTTAATGCCATTATGGTGACTGAAGAAATCAAGAAGTAGAGAATAAAAAAGGAATGCCAGCTCGAATTAGCAGCTTTATTATGATTCATTTGTTAGTGTTACTTATCATTAACTGTGAAAGTGCTTCAAGACATTTCAGGCTTAATTGTGTTTTTATTAAAACATCATGGAGTCATACTTTCCAGATTCTAACTAAATATGATGTTTAATATTTTATGTAGCTATGAATAGAAGGTCTCTTAAATTCAGGGTCTTCAAAATCTCTATCCAAAAAGCTGTGCTTGGTGTTCTTAGAATAATTCTTTTGAAGGAGCACTTGTAGCAACGTCAGGTATATAGGAGAGTCCTTTGTACCTAAAGCAAAAGTGTGTATTTTTCAGCTGAAGCTAAAACACTTCAGGGGTGTCTGACATACAGACTTGAGTTTTATTAGGAATACAGAAGTACCTGGCTTAGTCCCTTTACTGGTTTGTCTTCTCTCTGTAGCCATGGGGCTCAATCTTAAGGAATTGGAACTTCTTGGCTGTGACACATCCTGGATATATGGCATTCCTGACATATGATGAAGTGAAAGCAAGGCTACAGAAATACAGCACTAAACCTGGGAGGTGAGAAATTTCACTGTGTATTGCTCTCCAAATAAACCTGCTGTCTCAGAACCTACATCATTATGCTAGGTTCATACTTCTAATTTGCGTATTTTTGCATTTTATTTAACACTCACTTCAGCACTGAAGAAGTGAAGCAAAACATATTATATTAGTAGACTGAAGTCTAAATATGTAAAAATAAACAGAAAGAAGTTGAAAATAAATTGCTTTTTCTTTCTTCTTCTGAATCAGGTAAAACCAGCAATGCATTCGTGAAAAGCATATTTTAAAATATAATTTGATTTTCAAAATTTGCATTGAATTTTTACTTAACAGTAAAGCAAAAATCATCTTCACATCTTTCATGGCAACATTTAAGCTATACATTTAATCTGTGCTTTTGTGCTCCTTAAGTGTTTAATATCTTTCTTTTTCCTTTGCCTGTATCATTCTATATCATAATTTCTTCACCTAGAAAAGCAATCAGATTAAAGAACATGACATGTAGAGTTTTTAAATACTTTTTGTGTGGTGCTGTGCATAGTAAATTAGTTAAACTGAGCATTTACCACTATGTCACTGTTGTCCTGGGTCTTTTTCCTCACCTGGGAGAAAAATAAAATCAATAATGGATTTAATCCTATATTACTAGTTATTTTGCTAGTTTTATCTTACAGTTATGAAGCTTTTTCCCTAATGTCTTCTTGTTGAAATTTCTGCAGAAGCACATTGTTAAAGTGCATTGCTTTGAAACTCATTAGTGAAGCCTACCAACGGTTACACTCATATTCTGTTCTTGGTTTCTTTCAATTTTTAACAACATACATAATGTATCTTAAGTTAGCCTAGTGGTCAAGTCCATACATACAAAAATCTTGTGTGGTTCCAACAGAAAACTGCTGATTTTTAGCTTGATAGTCATGGACACTACTACATAAGTCAAATAACTAGGTGGATTTTGAGAGCATTTGATACGTTCACTATTTTCTCTGTAATTGATCCTGATGTTATGATAGAGAAATTACCCCATGTACCTTTTATGTTCCTTGTAAATAGACAGTTTTAAGACAGATTTCTATTGCATATCAGAAAATTGCTTTCTGAGTTGCTTAGGTGAAATGCTGGAATGTGAAAGAAGGGATATGAAGTGAAATTCCTGCTTTAATCTGACTAAAACATCCTGCAAATTACAAGATTCTGTTCAGATGAATAGTTGGCACTTCAGTGTAATGTGGGCCCTACTGAAGGCTGGAGGAGCTCTGCCAAACTTCAGAGAGGCTTAGATTTCTCATCTTAGTTTGGAACAAAATAAAATATTGATGTGTAATTAAGAAAAGCTACTCTATGGTACAGAATTGAGTTTGTGGTCTTTCACTGTGAGATGCTTTTCTCAGGTTTTCTCATGTCTGACGTGAAAGGGAATAGAGTTTTTAGTATGAAGCTCTATACATGCCCAGGCCTGTTGCTTGTAATAATCTTCCTTGTCTTCTGATTGTGCTCTCTGTCTACATTATGTATGCTCTGAGCTACTTGTAACACAGAGAAATATTTAAAAATAAGTCCAATTGTATAGTTAATATTTGATTTTTCTGAAACAGAAGTGGTATTTCTTTTGTTCACCTCCACAGGCTCACAGAAAATTACCATTTTCTAGTAGATCAGGTTTTATCATTCATATTTCCTGTGTTGTACCTAAAGAGGCTTTATATCTTTCATTCCACTTGTTCAGGTGATTGGCCTGCACATGCACAAAAGGTGTCTGTTGTAGCTATGGAGACTGGATAATATCCTGTACTCTTCTTGAAAAGGTTTATGGGCATGTCTGAGTGAAACGGCTCACGGTGGATGTGCAGCTTTCACTCTGAGAACTAAAACACAAGCAGATGAAAAGCAGGGGTTAGGCAGCTGCTCTTACTTTATTTCTGCCCATGAGAAACTTGACAATGTAGAAGAGACAGGTTTATTTAGGATTCTACAAAGAACGTGGCAGAATTGGGAATCTTACCCAAATCAGAGACCTAATTCAGTGTGTGAACCAGAGGCCATCATTGCTCTGTTCACTTCTTTTGCTGAATTCTGACTTTTCATTCATGCTGTTTTTGTCAAGCTACATTTTCAGGCTGAGTTGCACTCGCCTGGGCCAGTGGGCCATTGGCTATGTGACTGGAGATGGGAACATCCTGCAGACCATTCCTCACAACAAACCTCTGTTTCAAGCTCTGATCGATGGCAGCAGGGAAGGATTGTAAGTACCAATTCTTACACCACCATGGCTGAGAAATCCTCGTGCCCTGTTCCCTTAATGCTTATGTGGGTAGTTAAAGATGTTCAAAACAGAGAATCTGCTGTGGTGATTAGCATTCTTTCAGAGTTTAAGGACCATTCATTTAATATATTTTAAAAAAACCACTTGTTTCTAGTTAATTCCATTAACCAGGGTTACTGAAAGTTAACCAAAGTCATATCTCATAGCAAATAAATTCCATGAGAAAATAAAATGAGACAGCAGTTGCATTGATCCCTCCTTCCCCCCACAGCCCCCCAAGAGTCCCAAATGCACTTAAGTTTATTGAACAGTTACTACTTCCAGTTACTCATGTGTCCAACCGTGGACAATGATTTGAAAGCTATGTAATTGCTTTTTTATATATTGTGCAGCCAGAACATTTTCTACATTCTAATAGTTTACTGAAAAGATTTATAATTATTAGAGAATGTAAGTTTATAGGGGAGAAGTAGTGCATTTTTGCTAGGTTGGCTGAAGTAATAGACAAATATGTGGTGTCTTTTTACTGAGATACATGTTTTGGTATACCCAATATAAATAAATACAATGTGAAAGAAAAAGGAAAAGCAATTGATCAATCCTCAAAAAAAAAAAAAAAGTTGATAAATCTTTTGCAAACTCATAATTTTACTCAGTCCTAGACAGTCTAGTATTTTTTTTTCAGGCATGATGATTTCATACCTGTAATAAAAACACACTTACATTGGTAGTGTTTTTCTCTGACAAAAACTGAGCAAACGAAAACTGGAGCTGAGAATATTTTATGCAGAGTGATATTTTTGTGCCTTATGACTTTTTCATTATGTTGCTGAAAAATATATGACCTTTAAGAAACTGTTTCTGAGTTACAGGTAACATAAACCTGAATACAGACCAACTTAGGGTTGCTGTGATATCATTTAACCTATTGTTAGTTTCCCACACAACTGAAATGATCACATTGCTTCTTGCCTCATGTCCAGTGTCCATCAGTTGTAGATTCTTGTCATAATATACATAGATATGCACATATGTAATGTTGTGACATATATAATATTATATACATCATAATACAGATAAATACAAATGCATTACCTTCTTTTCTGCAGCTTTACTTGTATTAGTCTAAAGAGTCCAGGCATGATGCTCCCAGTGGGGAAATCACTGGGAATTATGAGTTCACTGTGAAACAGAGATCTGAAATAATATTTTTTGGGCTACCTCTAGAAGGTTATCTGCTAATCAAGGCTCAGATACATGCTGGTGGTAGCTGTCCAAGTGATGTCAAAATCTTTCCTCTGTTTTTATAAATACACTTGAGCACGTGTCAAATTGAATATGTAGCAATTCAGTCAAAAGATAAAATAGATGGCTGAGGAAAGATGATTTATTTTAGTTAATGTCCACTGCAACTTATTCTGCCCCCTTGATATTTTATAAGTATGATTTAGCTAATAAAGCTAAAGAGATGTGCATATTTCTAACAGTCTTCTTGTGATGCAGCTATCTGTTCCCAGATGGACGAAGTTATAATCCTGATTTGACAGGATTATGTGAGCCCACACCACATGATCACATTAAAGTCACGCAGGTATGTTGGCAGAGTTTGAAGTTACTTTATTATCTTCACTTCCCTTAGTATTTCACCTAGCACTAATAATAAGGTTTCATTAAAATGTGAGTAATAAGTTCATAAAAGAGACAATATGCTGTTGATAGAAGGGCTTAGGTGAGGAAGAGGATAATAGTTTTTTAAACTGTGGAGTGGATGGTGATGCAGATGGCATGTCTTGGAATGCTTTTGTTTATTGTGAGCTTTTTCCAAATGAGAGGTGTTTCAAACAGCTACTAAAGGTTTTTCTGATATTTATGTAACAGATTTATGTAGCTGGTTTTTTCCTTGCTAATAACAAAGGGGAATACAGAAACAAAATGAGGATTATATGCATTATTAAATAATAGTTTTGAAGCCTGAATAGGAATGGTATAGTTGGTTGGCAAGTCCAGGATCAATACATTGCAAAAATACCAGTTCCAGGGTATCCAGTTTTCTCCTTTTCTTTGTCTGTTGTGCAAAATGAAAAAGAGATCATGGAAAACAACAGAAGTAATTAAATGCCTAAACAAAGTCACTTTGCAGAGAATTGCAGAGAAAATTAGAATATGTAGTTCTGTTTATAGTTGTGTTAAGTGATGTGATTAATTCTGCAGATGTTTGATAGTCACATAGTAGGAAGTAGCCACCCCAAGGCAAATGCTTGATTAAAAATGGTGCTGAAATTAACACTAGAAGGTTAAGGAATGCTGTGTAGAATATTTTTCCTGATGGAAACATCTGGAAGACTTGAGGATATGTTCAAAGAAAGACATCAGACTAGATACAAGCCGTGCTGTTCCAGGTCTTCTGTTCCTTCAAATCAGACTGGATGACCTGCTGAGTCTTCTGCACTTCTGTGTGCTCTATGTGCACTCCACTCCAGAAGTATTTTAGAAGAGAAGCATTCTTTACTGTCAGAAATACCATTACAAATATATCTGTTTTGTAAGTAAGAGAATTCCTAAAAACTGAAGAAAACCTGAATACTTCCACTTCTCTGACTTCCATCTTTTCCCTCCAGTCTTAAGATAATAATGAAAGAGTAATGGAGATTTATCAGGTATTTGTGTTGTGCAGAGCAATGCTCCAGCCCTTATCTTCACTTTTTCTCAAAGAAAGGAGAAGCAGCATATGGTCAATGACTACCTTGCTCTTCACAGGCCAATCATATTTTATTTTGAATTTATTGAATGAATAAAGTTATTTCTGCACATGTAGTTATGAGGACATTATTAGCTAATTCTGGTGGTAATTCAACAGAGTCTGAATTATGTGAGTCTGCCTTAAATAATGTATAACTGAAGAGGTTTAAAGTTGTCACTCTACCTGCTTAAACTATGAAAAGATGGTATGAAAGTGGCTGCAGGGCTAGATTGCTGCAGATGGATTCTTTACTAGAGCTCCACCAAAAGCATCTTTAGTACACTGACTACAGCTGCAGATACAAGCTCTCTTTTGTTTTCTCTTTTTCTTAGCCTCGTGTCCCCTCACTTCTCTTAGCAGTAGCTGCTTATTTTCCCATGATATGGATTGTACTTTAGGCTTTCAAAATTTGGTTTTTCAAGGCTAAAAAAGCTTATTTCAATACAAATGTATTTAAATGTCAGCTCCCCAACAATAACTAATTCTAGAAAACTGTTCTGGACTTGAGTTTTGTCTATTATTTATTCCTTCTAATGGTGGTGTTCTACCTTCCTGTCACTCTTGTAAGTCTGCAAAGTACTGAATAATCTGTGCATGACTGTTGCCAAGTTATCCTGCAGGGTGCTCTTGGAAAGGAAATCCTTCCTTTACAAGGATTGTGTAATTCAGCATACTGCTATACAGCATCCTTGCTGTAGGTAAAAAAGCCCTCTTGCTTGTCAGTTTTCAATCCAATAATTTTTGTAGTCCTAAATTCACACCTAGAAATTAAAAGCCCAGTTGTGTTTCCATTCTTCACTTAATTTTTCACTTAGAGCCATATGTTCATTTTCTTCCTTTTAGCTGCAACCAAAGAAAAGCAGGATTTGTGCCATGCATAGCAGTTACATATGACAAGTCTACAAAATCTAATTGGCACAGATATTTTTAACACTTTTTGGTATATATTGTAGTATATTACAGGTTGAAAGAAGCAAAAATGTAAGCTGTCTCAGTAACCTTAGTGTGGCTTCTAGACAGAGCAGTAATAAGAGTTTCCTTGATTAATAAGTAAAGCAGATTGGAAAACAGGGCATTTGGAGAAGTATATATTCTTTGTGAACAAATCATTGGAAAGAAATAATTGCTTGACTTTCTTTTGTTCCAGGAGCAGTATGAATTGTACTGTGAAATGGGTTCCACTTTTCAGCTGTGTAAAATCTGTGCAGAGAATGACAAGGATGTGAAGATAGAGCCTTGTGGACACCTTATGTGCACTTCTTGTCTCACAGCATGGCAGGTACTGTCACAGTTTAGTTGGTGGGGAAGAGGATGGATTTCTGTTCCCTTTGTGTTTACAATGTGGCTATATGTTTACTTTTCCAGGTGCAAGGATATATATATTTAAAATTATAAATGTCCTCATTTTTGAAACCAGAAATCTGTGAAAAATAAAGTTCCAGGAGTCTTTGCAGCTTGGACTTGTAGTCTTGCCAAGCCATTTGCTGACTGCTGTTGAGTGGAATTTATTTCCTGAGTCCAGTACCTACTCAGACATTACAAGCTGGGTATTTGGTGCCAGTTCAGTCACTTAGGTCACTTCATGATCTATTTAAAAGGCACAAAGAGGACACATAGCTGCTGGGAGTGGATAACTGACTAGACAGCATTTTATAAGAAAGGATGTCTTTGGTGAGAGAAGGATTCACTCAGCAGTAGAGGTCATGAATTTTACTGACCTGTGGAAAATTAAGCTTTTAGGATGCCTGTGTTTCACATTAGTAACATACAAAGCACTGAAACACATAAATGGCTTTAGATAATTGTTGGACTAAGAGACTGAAAGGAGGGGAAGCTCCTTTCTCTCAAAGTCAGTTATGAAACATCCAAAAAAACCCAGAGCCTTCCTGGTGTCCCAGGTTGGTGTGTTTTGTCCATCTTGTTCATGGATGGGAAAAGGGAGAATGGGCACCCTTAATTCAGTGCAGTTGACCTAAAAAGTAACATCTGAAGCTGGGATCATTCATCTTTACAGCTGTGCATCATCCCTGCCCCTTCTTTCGTATATGTCATTTATGGGAAGAATTAAGGTTCATCCAGTTCTCAGATAGGACTTTGCTCCACACTTTAAATCAGTTTTTGCTTACAAATGTAGTGAGAAGAGTAAAAAGAATCCAGGAGTCTAGTCCATTTTGGACCTGTTTTTAAATTAGTTCTTCCTCCATCAATGTGTTTTCACTTTTACATTTGTGGCATGTCTTCAAGTACTATAATTTTCCTTTTCTAATTAGGACATTTTCTACCTAATTAAGTAAGCCTCAATGGTAAACCAACACAATATATCAGAAGTATCATTTCAGTTTTTCTTCCATTAGCAATAAAGGTCTCTTGAAAACAAAGTTTCCAATTTTGTGTTCTTTGTGAAATTTGAGTTTGATGTTCCAAACACAAATCTTTCAAATTGGCCATAGGTCAGAAATTCTGAGGAAATTCCATTTGAGGAATACCCACAAAAAGATATTTATTTCACTACTAAGCAGCTGCTGAGCTGGAACTATGTTTCTCATTTCAGGGCTACCCTTTCTCTATTCTTTCTTTTTTTCTGAATGACAGAGGTCTGACCACATAAATTATTGACTTTAAAAATTGTGAAAAATTCTGAGAGGTGTATAGTTTTGTTGGTTTTGTTTGCTTGTCCATTTGTTTTTTGCTCAGCTCACAGGGCTGAGCAGAAGGACTGAAATCTCTGTGATCTTTGGCAATCTTGGGTCAGTGATGTGCTCTGCTTGAGAAGCTGAAGGTCCCCAGTACTTGGCTGGGAGACAGAGATTCAGGAAGAGAATGACAAAGCATTTTAGGCTCAGAAGGCTGACATGTTTCAATGCACCAGGTTTCATCAGAACACAGCTACCAGCTGTAATTGGTCAGGTACATTTCAGACTTCATTACAAATTTAACTTTTGTATAATTAGTGAGGCAATGAAGAGGTATTACACTGTGGCAGCATCAGCTGTTGTGAGCTGCTGGTGGGTTGTTTAATTGGCAGCATAATGGCTCGTTAGGCGTGCCTCAAGAGATCCAATACAGATGTTTTCACTGAGCAGAAGAAAATTGGGTAAGCAGCATCCCATCTGCATAGAATACTGAGGATGATTGAGCTGTTCAGCCTCTCAGACAAGGCTTGGTTTACTTGTTTCCTTTCTGTATTATGCAGCAGGAGTAAAATGTCATTTTATACCACAGAAACCTATTGTCTGAAAATGACATGTTTTCTAAAAGCATATGGGCATATAGGCTCTATTGTAAGGTTAATACCGTTCTAAATAACCTTTCTGAGGGCATGGACAAGTGTGTGTATTAATATAGACATCTTGGGTATATATTCATACTATTGAATACGAGTCTGCTGATATGTTTGGTTACAAAGGCTTTTCAAAAGAAAGGGTGGAAACTGCTAGTGCAGAACACAGGTATAAGGCAGCCTTGAAAACTAAAAGCTCTGTGCCTCATTGATAAGGTTTTTTTTTAGAAAATGAAACTGTAAGGAGTTGTATAGTGAGGAAGGACTTCTGTTCACCTGACCATGGACCATTTAATTTGAAGATGTTTTTTGACATACTAGAGTTGACTAGCTAGTTGTACCTATGGTGCTGAAAGTAGAGTAGATGTGTCTTTCCATACAAAATGAAAATCCAGTGCTAATCCTGCAAGTGATGTCAGGAGACAATCATTTATACTTATCTGACCTTGTGATACAGCTCATCCAAGAACTGTAAAATCATCTGTCAGTTTAGTAAGACTGCCAAGTGTCAAGATAAAAATAATGCTAGGAAAAAGTTAATGTTGTTTTTGCATCTGAGAAATCAAAAGCCTTTGCTTTCTTGGTTATATTTTGGTATAAGTAGGTTGTTTAGAATTAATTCTGGTGTTCATATCTCTTTAGCTATCTGTCTGTCTCCCTGACTGCAAATACAACACAATGTGATTTCACTTTGAATTATCTTGAACTCTCAAAACTTCATGGTTCTTCTGGGTGGGGGTTTGTTTGTGGTTTTATTTCTTTGGGAGTGGGTTTTTATTTTAATTTTTTTTTTTTTATAATTCAAGTCTATGTTTTGCTTCTTGATGGAAATATTTCTATAAGTGCTTGAAAGACTTCTGATTTTTGTTCATTAGTTGTCTGAATCTTAAGGCTTTTTGTTTATTTCTGATGAGAAAAAATACAGTTCTGAAATAAGTAAAAGGAATTGAATATGGCTGCTTGAAAATCATTGAACACATACTACTTTAAAATTAAAATTCAAGTAGTTCTGGTTTCTGATAATATGTGAAAATAATTCCATGTTTTATATAATTTATTGGCAATGTAGTTAAGTCCTGATTTTTTAATGTAAATGTGAAGAAAACTGTAGCTTTAGGTGTTCTGAATGCTGGTAATGCTGCAGCTGTGATGGACTGAATTTGTTTTTCCAAGAAGAGCTACATGCCATAAAACTTGCCTGCATTTCCTAACATCAAATGAAAAATAAATACTTAAGGATTAATATAAAAGGTATATAATAAAATGCATTATCTCTGCCTACACACCTCACCTTCTTTCTCTTGAAGAAATAGCAAAATGTATGCCTGAAAGAAAACGTGTTACTTCCTGACCTGTAATATTAAGACTGATTTAGTGCTTTGTAGAGATAATAGCTACATTTTGATTAGTCATTTTTAAGTGAAGCTTAGTCTATTGAAGAGGGAATGTTTTAAATCTGCAGTCATTTTATGATTTACTATAGTTAAATATGTGTTAATCTGTTTCCTGTTTACTCCAGTCCTCCTTTACAAGCTTTTAGAAACCAGTTGAGGATGTTTCTGTGTAAAAGGTGTAAATCCTACTTTTAAAATTATTGCTGGTTTTGTTTGTTTTTAAATTTATCTACGTTTTTGTCTTGCTGCAGGAATCTGATGGCCAGGGCTGCCCTTTCTGCCGCTGTGAAATCAAAGGGACTGAGCCAATCATCGTGGATCCCTTTGATCCCAGGGATGAGAATTCCAGGTGCTGCAGTATTTTGGATAGCTTTAGCATGCCCATGCTGGACTTGGATGATGATGATGATAGAGAAGAGTCTCTAATGATGAATCGTTTGGCTTCAGTCCGAAAGGTAACTTCAAACTCTGCACAGCAGCTGAACCCAGATGTTTGTAAGCAAAGTGAGAGGCTGCACTTCATGCTTCAGCTCACAGCATCTCACTGAGCAGTTTTGGAGTTGAAAAACCAAAATGTATTACTACAAATGCATTAAGACTGAAGTTGAATCGGAGGGAAAAAAAAAATCCAGCTTTTCAGCTGATGTGAACTGAGATAACAGTTTATAATGGGCAAAGCATGAGTTTGCACTAGCTGAAACTCTTATCCAAACTATGCTGTATGGACAATTCCCTGAGCTTTTATTTGTAAAGAACAAAACCATTCCTACATGCATTTGTTTTCTGCACATGTGTGTACACGTGCACAGAATGTTTTAGGATTAAAGTTGAGTTTCTAAACAGTTTTCAATATTATTGCTTTATAAAAGTGACTTGACACCTAATTCATACTGCACACAAGTATCTTTTAGTTATGTTTCATCTGAGTTGGCTAAGTTTTTTTTTTCTGTAATTTTTACTATCAGATACTCTTATTGGGAAAATTATTTTTGAGATTATCCATAGTGACTTTGTGTTTTCGGATGTTTTTTGTCCTGAAGGGGCTCCATGTTGAATTCTGATCTCATTGCAGGAGATTTTACTACTGATAAATAAGCACTATCATTGACAAAAGTTTATTTTATGGTCATAGTTTTTACTACTCTATTTTAGCCTGGAATAGATATTGTCAGAGGCCCTGTGACACTGATTTTGACAGAGCATTTACCAGATTTTACCTTATACTAAGGTCACCTAGACTGAATTGTTGCCTTGGAATTAATTTTGTAACATCTTACTTTTCCATTTCCTTATCATTCTATTTGTTAAAAAAAGAGTGTTCTTCATCCTCATATCTGAGAATATCTGTCAGTTAATATACATGCTTCTGATAGCCTCCCTAACCTCTTAAGGCTTATGAATCATTCTGGTGTTGTGTACATAATACAACATGCTCTACCCTTGGGAACAGTTTATCCTTCCTTCCTGGACTTAAATTGCAGTCTGCAGCATGACCTCTGTGAGATAGCCTTGAATTGATGGGCTTTTATAACACTATCACTTCCATGATAAGGCAAAAATGCATTATGCCTTTATCAAAAGAAGGAACAATAGGTTTACTATAAGAAGTCTTCTTTTAGGTATCCACCAAGTTCTTGAGTGCTTTTGTGCCTTGCTATTTTTGTTTCATTGAGTTCATTGTTCACTGAAAGAAATCTTCACTCCTCCAGCCTCCTGAAGTCTATTTGGAATTGTTGAATTATTGCATCATTTGGTGATTTTTAGCTGCTGTTTTCTTAAAATTGTTGCCATTGGTTGTGCAGTGATGGTCTTAACCATACTACCTGTGGCATTGCTCATATATATTTTTTGTTAGCAATGTCTTCATAAGACTTGCCTGTTTCTTTAACCATTATTTATTTTTCCTGCTAATCACTGTATCTTTGGAGCCTGCTTAAAGAAATTATACTTTTCTCTGTGACATTATGTAGAACTTTACTCTTAGTGAAATTTTCTTTTGTTTGTCATTAATGCTGTTCATATGAACAGTGTGCTGCATAGTGACAGGGGTAGTAACATAATTTGTTGAAATTATGGAAGTTAGGTGGCAAAGACAATAATTTAGCTCTTGCAGCCAACCTGCTGGTACTGTTATGACTTTGTAATTTCCGTGAACAAATTTTTCAATTCTTACTTTATTGCGTGGACATGTGGTAAGCTTTCTCAACATAAATCTGTTAATCCTTGAAAATCAAATGGGATATGTTTGTGTCAAATCACCTGGCTGACCATTCTAAGAAAAATCTGGTCAGTGAAACTCATTAGAAGAGAAGAGTTTCAGGGACATGAATTTTGGATGAAAGTGACTGTAGGGCTTCACAATATGTTGTGGAAATACTCAATCAGAGATCAGAAAAATTCCAGTTCTGCAGTTTACCTCGTATGCCTGAACTGTTGTCAGAAACTCTTAAGAGGTGTCTGAATTAAGTCTCTGAAAGACCTCAGATTTGAAATTGCTTTAACAAAAAGAATAATCACAAAGCTCCTTAGACATTCCTTAAAGGAATTAGTAAGTGGATGCACATTAAGAATAATGAATAATTCTTGCTAAGTGTTGTGTATGAGTCAGCAGTAGCACAGATCAACCCTAACAGAGGCTTTGGAGAAATCCACTGCAGTGAGGCTGTTTATCTGCATCATCAATCAGCTTTTTTTTTATTTATTTATTTTTATTTCCAAGTTGTCTTCTGATATTTCTTAATGAAAAAAAAAAAAAAAAGAGGAAGAATGTTGCCAAAAGCCTCTGTTAATTGTTTCCTCACTGAGAAATTTCAGCCCCATGGTATCAGATTAGCTAATGCAGTTATTGCCCAAAATGTTCCTCTTCTAAGCTTTTGTTCTAGCAAAGCACAACATTATTAAATGAATATTAAAAAGTGGAGATTACAAGCTCAGGTAAATATTGAAAATAGCTAAAATAGTTTTTTTTTTTTTTTAAATTTTTAAAGCAGGCATTTGAATCTAATAGAGTATGTTAGTTATTGTATAATGTTTAATATTTAATTTTCCTAATGAATGAAGAGTTCTCTGTCACTTTACTTTGTTACAAGACATAATTTGATACACTTATTTTAAAAAGAAAGAAAATAAGGAAAATAGGTAATGCTAAGAGCAAATAATTTTGAGACTTAAGTGCTTACAGTAATTGTTTGATCCAAATAATATCCCATGGAAACATAGACGAGGGCTCTACCAGTATAGGAGACTATGAAGTTTTCAGTACCCTAAAGTGAATTAACTGTCTATAAACACTTTTGTCTAAAAGTAGATGAAGTTACCACATCTGGGGTGTTACTGTCTTCTCTGAAATTATTTTCCTTGTTATCTGAGTGTGCAAAACCCTGATTGATTGATTCATGCTGTACTTTAAAATAATGATAGGAAATGGTCAAGGCTGAAAGACAGTTTGCCATGACTGGGCTTCTTCCAGCAGGTGAGTTAGGTCAAATTTGGCCAATAACAACAAATTACTTTGGCTCTCAAAATATGGGAGGAGGCTGTTTTCACTCATTTCCATATTATTAAGTTGACTTTTTTTTTCTGTTAATGGAAGGCATGTATTGTATAATGTTTTTTATTTCATCATATAAAATTTTAAAATATTAAAATATAAAAATAGGACTTGAAGTATGTATCCAGATATTCCCTTTGGCAGTACCTGGAACTCATATATGCATTTTACTTCCTACATAATGGTACACCTGGTTGGTGGAATGTGCTAAGATCATGTCACTTAACAGGAGTGACTTAATTAACTGATTACAGACTAGTAAGCTGGTGTGTAATCATAACTAGTTGGCTATAAATGCTGGGAGCAGTGTGCCTCCCCTAATTACTGATTCCCTTGGCAGTGTGCTGCTGACTCTGAGACCTAACTCCCTCTCCCTCCTTCACGTGCATTTCCTTGGATCAGCAAAGATAAAGAGAATAAATCTGTCTTTTTAAAGACATGTTTGCTGTCACCAGTGTTAAGTGATGTAAATTTATATCCTCATTTAAGGTTTAAGCCTAGATTATACAGCTCTGTATAGGTCACAGCTTATCTTAACAAGAAATAACAAATATGTGAGTTACTCTTACCTGATTATAAATAAACTTCAGAAAGCTGTTTCTGGTGTAGGTCTGCTTGGACCCTCTTAGATGTCTCATGCAGTTTGAGTTTGCTCCAAGAACATTAACAGGCAGGATAGTATTGCTCAGTGAGTCAATCATTAGGGTTTATGTTGAGTATGCTGTTTATATGGGTCTTTCTGGCATAAAATTATTTGAAAACTCTTGATTCAATAGCCGGGCTGTTAATATTTCCATCAGAAAAAAAAAAAAAAACCTTGACTAGAAATTGTAATCAGTGTTAGAAGCCGGTTTTTTCTTGAATTCACAACTGCTAGGAACAAACTGATACCAGTGTATCCCAGTAACAAATATATCTGATGGAAAAACACAAGTGTGGTCCCTTCTGCAGTACAACTGCAAAGTAAGTCCCAGCTGCTTTTCCCTTGGCAGCAGTCGTGCCAGCCAGATGAAGCCCATGTTGTTACAAAGGAGTCTGTGTTCTTCTCCTTAATTACATCTTTATTGCACAGGTCTCTGTGTGTGCAGCAGAGCCCCTTTGTACACTGCAGGTCTGTCTTCTGTCACTGCCAGTTCATTTCAGCTAGTTTGTGTCTTAATCACTTGCTTGTTTTAGCTTTTCGTCACTATTCTCTCTCACTGCACATTTTTTCCGAGCATATAAAAAACATCCAAAAACCTCCAGTAGGTGACAAAGAGGAATTTTAGGAGAGTATGCCAAAAAGAGTAGATATTATTACATCTGTTAATGATGCAGCCTTCTTGTTGGCCTAGCTGTCACTCATCAAATGATGCAGTTGGACAGGTTGGATGGGGGTGGACTGGAAAATATGGGATTTTCATATTGGGAGTGTGATGGAAATCTGATACTGAGTGCCAAGGAAAGCCTGTTTGCTGCTGTGGAATATTTGGTTTTATTTTATTTTTAGTATCGGTGGATCCAAACAAAGAATTATTTGTCCCAGCAAAGCTTTTGCTCTTACTTCAGCACCAAGTGGTGATATACAGATTAAGCTTCCTTGCAGGGGGAGAAAAGTTGCTTTTGCTTGCAGCTATTTAAGTTTTTTTTTTTTTTTTCAATTGTTACTCTTTAACTTGTTAGCCATAATCAATTCCCTTTTTGAAATCTCTGGGGTCGCAGCATGTTCTGTTGGCATTGTGGCTGTAGTATAGCATAGTAGTCCAGGGGACCGAAAAATTACTTTGCTATTTTAAAACAAGACATAACAAAGCATGGGTATAAGCCTAAATTCGTGTCCTCTCACTTACTACTTCGAAAATTTTCCATTTTGTTTTGTTAGTTGTGGTTTACTGTCCGTGGGATGTGATAAAGGTAGCCAAATACCAAGCTAATATATGGAACTAGAAGTTTTATCACATAAATTAAATTGCTTGCTTCACTGGGTTTAAAAGCATGTCAGGGTTTAAGTATCTTGAACTTTTAAATTAATGAGTTTTAAATGTGAATATTCTATGATTTTTGTCTCTGCAAAAGCTGTTGCAGCTGGAGAAAAGAAGTCTGACATGGATGGAGCAAGTGAGCACACTGAGAGAAGAGGGCATCACTTTGCCTAATGATTCTTTAGAGAGAGCTGTGTAAGAGAAGTTTGCCAGATAGAAACAGGGATGGATATTCTTAAAATGATGTCACTGCAGTGCTGTTCACTCAGCTGGGATTTGTACAATTCCATGCAATCTCCCATTTGAGAATCTCAGGTTGCTCTCTCAGGAAATTGTGTTAATTAGTTTGATGATGCGACAATTAGAACATCCTAAATTCCGAACAAATGTTTCCTGTCCAATAATTGGTTTTCAGTATTTCCTATCTTTCTTACTCTTTGTTTCCTACTCCTATCACATATATGATTGCTCTTCTGGAACAATTCCCTGCTGACTGAAATGTATTATGCTGTGCAACACCATAAAATGCTGTGACTTAACTATATCACTTTCATTTATTTTAAATAATTGAATCTTTTTGGAGGTGTGACCAGCTTATTTAGCTCTATTTCAGATAATTTGGGAAATAAATTCATTTTGTGTCTGCTGAAGTCAGTCCTTGGAGTATATTGTATTGCAAATCCTTGGCTTTCAGGATTGCTTTAAGGAGTTGTAACTAAACTTTGAAAACTACTGCTGTTAAATGGTACAATGTTTGTTATGCTGTTTAACTGATAGATGCCTTCTGATAAGGAAAATGAATTGACATTCAGTTTATAGTAATTCTATAATTACTGTTGCTCATGCATGCTTGCAAGATACACATCTTGCTTAGTTATTCAACTTCCCTTAATGTTGAGAGGCTAAATGCTTTGGTAATTTATGTGCTTATATTTATGGTATTCCAGTCAAGGACAGGGTCATTCACCAATGAAATGAAACAAATAAAATTTAAATACTTTATTCAAGGCATTTAATATTAATATTGAGACCATCTCTTCACTGAAGAGAGAAACTGAGAAACTTCTGGTAGCCACAAAAACCACAAATCTAACTGCTCTGCCTCTTGAATTTGAATGTTTAGTTGTGACATTGAGCTTGTACATGTAGACAAAGTGGGGAATACTCTAGATAGCAAAACAAAAATCATCCTGATGATGGAGTTGCACATTACCCTTCTAGCTTTCAACATCTTCTCACCCCTCTCCTGCATTTTCATGCTCTGTTGACAGTAACACTGTGGTGGTTTCTATTTTTGAAGAAAATGTAGTAGCAATCCCTGTTGTATAGAATGGGATATTAAACTAAGCTGTAGTTCAGAGCATTGATAAGGATCAGTGCTCTAGATCCCTTTCTTCACTCTGCTTTTGAATTTACGAACCTTCCAGTTTCTTTAAAATAATGATGGTGTGTAAAGACAGGTAGTGTCGCTTACTTGTTTACCTTGTTAAAGAACTTCCTACTCTCATCTCAGTTATCGCTGTGGATTTTCAGCATTCGTGGGAAAAGCTTATGAAGAGAGGGGAAAGTTTTTATCCAAGAGTTTTAGCCCAAAGAGGGGTGTGGTTTTGCCTCTCTAGAGTTGAAATCCTTGCTTCTGAAGAATTTGAAAGGATGGATCAAGGGAAAAAGAAATCATAATTTGTCCCTGGAGGGGGATGTTAAATGTTTGTGTTATTAGTTCATTGTGTTATTATCAGTATTTGCTTAAATGATGAAATTGTTCTAAAATGATTTTTATAATCCCTTCTTTTTTTTTTTTTTTTTCTGATTTCACTTCTTTCCTAAATGTCTTGCTGGTGACTTTGATTGGTAAATTTTCCAAAGGCATACTTTCTGTTTTGTATGGAAGTATGATTTGAAAATGAGCATAAGTAGTAACAGGCAATATCATGGATCTCCAGCTTTTAAAAATAATTTGTAGAACTTTAGATTGAGTACTTTCTGTTAATAAAAAAGCTATCAAGAGTAGCAATGCTATGGTAGAATTTATAAATTTTTTTTCTTCATGTTTGGCAGTGATTGTTAGGTTATAATACAAATTGCTGGAATATATATTAATTTTTTCATCACAAGCCAACACGGGTCTTTATTTTGAGGTAGAATGACTTGTAGACTTCTTTTTCAGTAGCTATAAGATGAGCTCTACTGTCCAGGTGTCCATTATGTAAAATTACTATTATAATTGACTCTTAGTAAGTATCTGATAAGTATCAAGCATTTTAGTTGGGGAATGGAAGTTGTATACTTGATCATCAGTTAAAAGGTTATTTTATTTTTTCTGTCCTGAAGTGCAATGATAGGCAGAACTCACCAGTGACTTCCCCAGGATCTTCCCCTCTTGCACAAAGAAGAAAACCACTTCCAGACCCCCTGCAAATCCCTCATCTTAGTCTTCCACCTGTCCCTCCCCGTTTGGATCTGATTCAGAAGGGAGTGGCACGGTCACCGTGTGCCAGCCCCACAGGGTCACCAAAGGTAAGTGTTCCTGGACCAATATAAGGATATATAAGAATATAAGAATTCTGAGAAATTGCATTTTCTTTTTTTTCCAAGGTTAGATTCTTGGTTTTTTTGTAAAGTGGACTGTTTCAAACCCTTCCATTGATACTGTGTTTTCAGGATTTTGCTCTGCCCAAAAGAGCTTTATTTCCTTCTAGTTTAAAGAAACTTTAGCTTAGATCTGTATTGATGAGCTCTCTTCTCTTTCTATAACACCTTTAGTAGCTAAATGTTTCTGGTTGTATGTGTTGGTCAAATATTACTTCAGTTTGTCTGATGATTATATTGTACTTGGTTATGGTCAGAATTTTAAAGATGTTGCAGTAATGGATCAGTTCTGTAACAAACTCTGATTAATGAAAATAAATAGAAGCTAAAGTTTCCTGAAAATAGATTTAAAGGTCATTATCTCATTAAAATTATATGTTTTCCTTTCATGAGGATTTATGTTCAATTTCCACAGTGTCCTTACAAGAAAAATATGTGCAGATACACTGCTTTCAAAACTTTAAATGGCATATAATAGGACTCAAATTTCAAAGGAAATAATAATTACTCTATAGCCAATAGGATTGTATGCTGTGTTTTGTAAAACTAGTGCTACTAAAGATTCAATGATTTTTTGAGTGGATAAGCATGAACAAGAACAAAAATACTGTTTGCTGCTCTCTGTAACAAGTTGATTGTTTTATTATAATTGCTGAATAGAGAGAGCGAGTTAGATTAAAATTTTTCACTTTTATATGATTAATTCAAATTCAAGTTCAGGACATGACTTGAAACCTGTGTGCTCATAATAATCCAGTTTGAAGTAGCTTGTTTCTTTTTTTTACTTGAAGGTTGAAAATCAATATCTTTTTAAGATTTTACTGGTTTATAAATTAGAAGAAAAAATAGAAGTTTGAATAGTTTCTTTAATCTTCTTTCTTATATTATGCAAAGGAATTTATAACACATTGAGGATATACACAAAACATATGCCACATCCATTAAAAATTAGTTTTACAATAGGGTTTTTTGCAGAGTTCATGGCTTTAAAAAAAATTAAACCAGGAATAGCATTAATGCTGCTTTAATTTTTTGAAGATGCTTGTTTTACGTTAAACTTTTGCTGGAAAAAAAAATTGTGGGGTTCAAGAGAAACACTATGGGAGTAACAAAGAATAATCTCATACATTAAAAAATTATATTTAAAAGAAAAAAAAGATTATTTAGCCCTGCCAAAACTATTCCTTAAGGAAAAAAATCCACAACTTTTCTATTTTGCTCAAGTTAAAAACTATAATTTATAACTATAAGGTATAACAAAAAATCAGGACCAGGCTATTATTTTCCTGTGTTGACAATGAAAAGAACTATTTTACTTGACTAGCAAGGAAGTTAAACAGTTCTTTATTTAGTTTACTTCCTTTTAATATGCATAGGCGTGTAGGTAAAATAACTTTAATTGTGGTTCAAGTCACGTGTTAAGGTACTGCTTGAAGAATAGTGCTGGGCTAGCCAGTGAAGTGAGAGCAAATGCTGTCTTAAAAGTTTGGTGACCTCCATTTTTTTAAGTGGTAATAATATGCAGGCTTACCAAAGTCCAAGAAAATTATACATTCCCAGGAAAATAATCTTCCCTGTATTTCTTATGGTAGCTGGAGATCAAGCATTTGTAAAGACCTGGCCCAACTGTTACTTTGTAAATTGCCATTAGTAATTCAGTCATAATGAAAATGTTTGGGTTTTGTCAGATTTGTGCTTGGATTTGTGCAGCTATGAAGTTTTTTTCCTGATAACTTAGGTTTCAGCTTTTTAGTAGTAGCATACATAATTTTAGACTACATTTAGCCATTTATGATATAATTCAATTCTTAGAAAGCAAGTATTCTGACAAATATTACTTGCAGATAAGCTAATTGCAAGTAAAACTACAAACTAATTAGGTTGCTACCTGTAAAACTGAACTGTAGTTCAAACAGATTTGGTACTCTTAACACAGTGCATGTCATGTAAAGATTTGAGTCATCCCTAGGTATATAATTAAAAATGAAATAATTGTTTCTTCTTCCCCTTGCTCTCTAGTCATTGCTTTTTTTGCTCGTTTGCTGTCAGCAAGTTACTCCTCTGGGAGTTTATTTTGTTTGGGGTTTTGGGTTTCTCTTCCACATCAGGAAGCCTGATGTGGAAGACACAGCCCACAGAATTCATTTCGGCAGATTAGTAAGTGATTCACATGATCAAAGCAGAGGATACTGGAAAAAACAACGGGTCAGATAAATCTGCCTGAGTTAGCTGTCTTTTCTGCTTTCCACTCCTTGCTTGGGTTACTCATGCAACATCAGAAATGGGGGAATGCTTTCTGAAGAAGGGCCAGGTTGTCTGCAGAACGCCAGCAAGGCCTGCATTCAACCTCCTGGCGACTACTGCTGTGGTGCCAAGAAAATACCTCAGAAACGACGAAGCCGCGCTTGGCCACGAGCGACGTTCATGCCTCTGTGTGACTCCTCTCTTTTTTTGTAACTTCCATGTGCCCTTTAGTCTTCTCCCTGCATGGTGAGGAAGCAGGACAAGCCTTTGCCAGCGCCGCCGCCTCCCCTGCGCGACCCTCCGCCGCCGCCGCCGGAGCGGCCTCCCCCGATGCTGCCGGAGAGCCGGAGCGCCAGGCACCTGCACCACGGGGAGAACCTGCCAGCCCGGGAGCAGCCCGTGCCCCTGGAGGCCTGGTGTCCCAGGGACGTCTTTGGGACCAGCCAAGGCTGCCAAGCCAGGGGCGACGCCTCCCCCAAAGCAGGACTGACCGCCACCGCCAACCTCAACGGGAGGCACGGCCGCGTCCCCTCCGAGCAGGGGTTTATGAGGAAGCACAGACGCCACGAGCCACCTGCAGAAAGTGCCAAGGTATTTCCAATGAGGTGTTCAATCCTAAATTCACACCCTCCTGCAGCATTGTCTTACATGCTGTTTTATTGGCCAGTGTTGATTTGTGGTTTCTGAATCTTTTCTGTCGATACTTAACATTAAGCTGCTCATAAAGAATGACAATCTTCATGTAAAACCTTTGAAAAATATCTTTGAGAGAATACCAAGCAGGGGTTTATGAGGAAGCACAGATGTCATGAGCCGCCTGCAGAAAGTGCCAAGGTATTTCCAATGAAATACTAAATTCACACCCTCCTGCAGCATTACATGCTGTTTTATTGGCCAGTGTTGATTTGTGGTTTCTGAATCTTTTCTGTCGATACTTAACATAAAGCTGCTCATAAAGAAATGATTTGTTAAATACCGTAATTTGTAAAGCAACACTACATGAGGGTCTGAGTGACAATCTTCATGTAAAACCTTTGAAAAATATCTTTGAGAGAATACCAAGCAGGAGTTTATGAGGAAGCACAGACGTCACGAGCCACCTGCAGAAAGTGCCAAGGTATTTCCAATGAGGTGTTCAATCCTAAATTCATGCCCTCCTGCAGCATTGTCTTGCACGCTCTTTCTATTGGCCAGTGTTGATTTGTGGTTTCTGAATCTTTTCTGTCGATACTTAATATTTAGCTGATCACCAAGAAATTATTTGTTAAATACCGTAATTTATAAAGGAACAGTACGTGAAGGTCTGTGTTGGGGAAGATGAAATAGGAAGAATTGGGTGTTCAGTCCTAAATTCACACCCTCCTGTAGCATTGTCTTCCACGCTCTTTCTATTGGCCAGTGTTGATTTGTGGTTTCTGAATCTTTTCTGTCGATACTTGACATTAAGCTGCTCATAAAGAAATGATTTGTTAAATACCATAATTTGTAAAGCAACACTACATGAGGGTCTGAGTGACAATCTTCATGTAAAACCTTTGAAAAATAACTTTGAGAGAATACCAAGCAGGGATTTATGAGGAAGCACGGATGCCACGAGCTGCCTGCAGAAAGTGCCGAGGTATTTCCAATGAAATACTAAATTCACACCCTCCTGCAGCATTACACGCTGTTTTATTGGCCAGTGTTGATTTGTGGTTTCTGAATCTTTTCTGTCGATACTTAACATTAAGCTGCTCATAAAGAAATTATTTGTTAAATACCATAATTTGTAAAGCAACAGTACATGAGGGTCTGTGTGACAATTTTCGTGTAAAACCTTTGAAAAATATCTTTGAGAGAATATTCTAGATTTGCTATATTCTTCTTGCAAATTATCCATGATAACAATGTATCCCTGTATGTCATAATAATACAGCATCTCAAGTCCACTTTGGAACTGTCACATGCCAAAACTGTGTATGCATTTTCTGATGGAATACTAGATGATCCAGTTGCCTCTGTTGTAGGTGAGGAGAATTCTGGCATTTAGCAGCTTCAGGCACTTGCAAAACCATTTACAGCTGGTCAGACTTAGCTTTGAAAAGAGATCAAATGGTGATGTCCTAAGAAAAAATTCCTAGTTCTGCTCTAATCAGTTTTATCAAAGCAGCTCAGTAATTTATTCATAGAGGTTATTAACTCAGAGCTGCTCTCTTTGTTTTCTTGAAGACTACACAGCTTGTGCAAGACTACAGAGCTCTTGCTTAGATGGATGGATTTGTGGTTAAGCCATGGTAGTTAGAAATAATTTTTTTCATCTATTTGCTTTTCTGAAGACCACAAACTATTTAACCCTTTTATCTCCAGTTAATCTGTTTTTAATGTATATACATATAAAGTATTTTCCCATAAATATACGTGGAGGTTTTGGTTATTTTGAAAGTACATTACTGAAATTCAATTGCTATCCATAAGGGCTGTTGACATATGTGATGAAAAGTACTTAAGTCATCTATGAAATTATATATAATTTAATTATTATTATATAATGCATTTCTCAACATTGAGCCAAAGCACCAAAATTTTACTTAGAGCTAGGCTGTTGTTTAAATGAAGCAGGTTTTCTGTTGATTTTTAAGAGGATATTGGGTTTATATCTTCAACTGTACCTTCATGTAGCGTTCCTGTTGTCTAGCACAGTACTGAAGCTGATGGAATGAGTACTTTTCAAATTAGAATACCTAGTCAGTGTGGAAATGTAGTCTGGAGAAGTTACATTTATAGATCTTTGACCAAGTACTGCTTGAACTGTCATCTTCAGGTTGTAGATATGAACCATTTGATTAGAGGAAGCAACCCTGAATTACCATTTCAGGCTGTATTTACAGTCATGGGGGAAACATGGAATGAATTTTCTTACCTGATGCATGTATCAATTGTAATATAAATTTTTTGCTGTTGGTAGAAGCCAAGAATTGGGAAGGCAATCCTGTGGGTGGAGGATGGATTCTGGCAAGCGCTGTATCACCGTTTTAATAATTAATATGTTTAGCATGATGTACCCATTGCTTTGCCATTACACTTCATCTCTCTCACTTTGCAATCTTGAGATCTTAATTTTCCCCCAAGCACTTCAGCTGTAACTGGTGGTCTGTCCAGTAACTGTCATGTGAAGCTTCTTTTTGGTGAAGTTTTAAACGAACATGTTCTACAGCTCCAAAATGGGGTGAGCTGAAACAGGCCTGAGAGTCACTTCAGAGACAGCTCTGTGGTGTGAACTCTTGGGAAAGCCTTTACCCACACCTAGTTGATGAATATCCATGGTGATTGAAGGAGATACCCATTGTAATACTTCTGTGATTTTTAGGTTTTTTCAAATGGTCATCTCATGAGTGAAGAATATGACGTCCCTCCACGGCTTTCACCCCCTCTTCCAGCTGGCTCTGTCATCCCTAGTATAAAGTAAGTTAACTTTATCTATTAAAGAAGAGTGCTAGTTAACGTTATTCATATTAGTCCTGAGAACTTTCTCATTTCATTTTTGTGTTCAGTTAGCTTAAATACAGAAGACAAATATATTTCAACATTTTATTAATAGGCTGGGTAATTTTTTTTTCCTGAACACTACAATAAAGGTGCAATGGAGGGTTGATTTTTTTATTTAAGAGCCTGTTTTCAGGTGGAGCAATTGCTGGGGTGAAGTTCTCCCTGCCTACTTCCAGTTCAGAAGAAAATTTTACAATATTTTCCAGGCATGCCTGTAATTAAATGTTGGGTTGTAACCTGATGGAGGTAGGGTTGGATTCCTCATGTCATCAGTGCCCTTCTAGTCTGCTTATTTCATAACACAATGAAAATCTGAAGAGGGGAATATTCTTATTTCTGTATTTCATAGCATGGAAAAACATCCTACTTCATGAGAATCCCATTTTTTTTCACTCAGATACTTGCAGTTGTAGCCTAGAAAAAAAGTACAGTGTATACACAGAGCATTGGAAAGTCCACACAATATTGTAACAGTATGTACAGGCACAAAATCCATGTCAGGCCAATCCAAAGCTAGAATGTGTGACTTCTGCTTGGTCAAAAGGAATTCTTTCATTAACCAAAGATTTCTGAATAGAAAACTGATGAATTCCAGGAAGAAGGAAAAACCTTCATTTGCAAATCCAAACTCCATTGATTTTTGAGGAAAAATTTTAAAAAATTGTTTCTGTTTTGGCTTTGTACTTACGCTTTTTAAAAATTACACAGGCAATTTTAAATTTTGATTTTTAAAGCATAAATTATCAATACATAACGTTAGGAGTAAGAAGTTCAAATTATCTAATTACTGAAATATTATGTGGAATGACTGTTAAAAAGTGATCATTTTATGTTGTTTCTTTAAACACTAATATGCCTATTTTCAATTTATTTAAGATTAGGTTTTTGTCACCACTAGGAAATATACCAGTAATCTATAATATTGTATGCTAATATTTAGGTGGAAAAACTGGGGAGGAAGGGGGAAAAAATCTTTAAAGACAGCAATTTCCACCAGCCACAACTATTGCTTTCAAAAAATGTAACTCAAATAATATCTAGCATGATTTATTTGGAAACGTCAGAGAGAATATTTTTACAGTCTATTTTTCCTCCTGTTGAATCGACTGTGCTCAGCACTCATAAATGTTGAACTGTACATGATTCAAAATACTCTGCTTTTCACAACTGTGCTACTCCAATTAATCTGAGCAAGTTGCTCATTTTTTTTCGTGCTCCCCAGTCTGTGCAGTGTGGTGGATTGAGAGCTGGTTTGTTTCATACAGCTCCAGGTGTTGAAGGTGAAGTCAGAGCCCCATTAATGCATTCTGTTCTTTCTGTTGTTATAATCAGGCTCTAATTCCTAACATTTGACTGAAGGGTACATTGATAATGTATGAAATGTCTTATTCTAAATAACAAAGAGGCAAAATGACTCTTACTTGAAACTTCACAATTCTAAAATATCCCTACTTAAACAGTTTGATCAGCTTTTACTGAATATAATGTTACAAATATGACATTTTTTTTATTAAAAAGCTACATTAATAGAAAAGCACTGAAGGTTTTTGTTGTTTTTTATATTTTTCCTGGAAACAGCTCTGATTTATTTTTGTTTTACTAAAATAGTGACTATAAACTGTACTTCAATAATGAAGTATTGGACTCCTGCTAACTGAACATCTGATTTTCATTTTCCACTCAGCTTCTATGTTTTTGACTGAACATGTTAAAATAGTTATTTTTAATTGGATTTCTGTAATTTTGTCAGACTTTTTTAGCAGTTTTGATCAAGTTGCAGTTTTATTCTTGAAAAGATATCTAAGACTCTTACGTCAAAGATACAGAGTGATTCTTATCCAAATCTTCAAGTTTTTAAATTTAAATAGTGGTTTGTTTTTTTTTTCATTCCAGTGAGTAGCTCCTATTTTTCTACATCAGTAGCAGACTCTTTGTCTCAAAAGCACCATAAACCACAGGGATATTTTGCATGAGGAGCATTCATTTTTGAGTATGTAACAGCGCATCCAATTCCAAGTGCCTTTCGTGGTCTGTGTACTCTGTGAATATATTAGGAATATTTAGTTGCCTTGAGGTAGTTAAGGGGGAAGTAGCACCAAAAGGTGTTTCTCCTCTTGTTGTCTGTCCCATCGTGCTACCAAAATGTTGAAGGTGAAGTCATAGCCCCATTAAGGCCAAGTGTGGCTTGGAATTCCTGTCTCCCTTGAGCTCAGCCTTTGGTGTGGCACTTCTCGGTGACAGAAGGAGCAGGGCTGATGGGCACCTTCCAGACATGTGAGAGGACATGTCCTTACTCACAGCCTGACAGGCTGTGAGAATGTCCTCTGCATCACTAAGCACCTTTTGTCCTGAATTAACTTTCATTCAGTGTTTTTGATAAGTGCAAACAGGCCGAGTCTTGCAAGTGCCTATTTGGTACTTTAATTCTTTGCAGCTCTCTATGTTGTGCTTGCTTAAAGTGACTGTTTAAGTTTTAGAGGGGTAGCTGCCCTTTCCTCTGTGCATGCTCAGTGACAAAAAGTCACTAACCTTACAAGTTGGTCATGGTGCTTTTGTCTCCTCATGTGTAGCAGACTTATTAAGGATGTTTGGGCTAAAGAAGAGTATTTTCAGTATTATCTGAGGTCAAGTACCTAACAGCTGAAGATAAACCATTATTTTTCTAATCTCCTTAGGTGCCCTGGTCCTTCAGCAAATTCTCTGTCTGATAAATCAAGGGAACACCTAGATGATGATGATGAATACAAAATTCCTTCTTCACATCCTGTAATACTGAGCTCACAACCGCCTCATGGTCATAATATAAAACCGCTTGCTCGGTAAGGTGATTTAGCAGCCTTGAAAAAATTTTTTTACAAAACCTCTGCTTTTTCCAAAATAACAGGATTCAATATCTGAAATTATGGTTAAGCTTGCCTGCCTCCTAAGCTTGGATTACCCATGCTTCTGTTTCATTTGGCCACCGCCACAGATATAAATCTATGAAGTTCACATTATTGAATCTGTCTTGTGTCAGAACTGTGTGGGTTTTTTGCCTTTGGATACCATTTCTATAACTTGGGGTCTTTTTTTTTCCCCCTTACACTGAAGTTTTCAAAACTTACCAGGAGATTCAACCCCTAAAACTCTCTCAAATTTAATTTTAAGGAGGATTGTGTGACTGAAATTGCCAGTCAGCTTTGAAATTCTTAGCTTTTCACATTTTATATAATTCAATTTAAAAGCAATGCAGTACTGAAAAGTATGTGAACTGGTAGCCGTATGTACATACTTTGATTCTCTTTTTGTCCAATGTATAGTTTTTTAGCTTTTTAAGCCCATTTGGTAATATATTTTCTTTGTGCTTCTTAGGAAGAGAACAGGTGGAATATGTCTCCTTAGCTTTAAATATGTTCTGAAACAATACCTCCAAACTTTCACTGCTCAGAATTACTAATGGATTATGACAAGGAGATTTGAAGCAAGGGACATGGCAACTGAAAGCTGTGACATTCCTGCTAAACTTTGCCTCTTAAAAAGATATGAATGGCTGGAATTAAAACAATAAGTCTGGAGTCACTAGGGGGGAAAAGGACATATATTTTACTGTATTTGTAGGTCACAAGTATGATATTAAAATCAAGTATTGGTCTAAAAAACTTGGACCTTCCTGTGATTAAAAATTCTGTGATGTATCGCTGTTTTTTCCCTCTCTCTGTCAGGATGTGGTGTTGAGGATCCACCATCAATAAAGCTCAACATGTCTCTCACCCCCAAATTAGCCAATAATGATTTTTAAACCTTTTAAGGTAGAATTTAAAACAGGCAGAAAAAAGCTCATAATATGATCACTCTTTGCATGCAGGTTAAAAATTCTGTCTTAGAAATCCTGGTCCAGGCTTCACTGCATAGACATGAATATTGTGCAGTTGCTAAAGCTTAATGAACTTAAGTACTTAAATTTTTTAAGTACTGTATGAAACTAAAAAAAATCAATGATAAATAAAACTCTGTTGGCTGAGCAAAAAAATGGGAAGCAAGAAGATTAAAATTCCAAGGTCCTAATCCTTTTTGCCTATGCCATTTTTATGGGATTGTGTTGTGCTTTTATATGGGAATGATGCAAATAGATTCAAACTGAAATGTTCTTGAGAAAATAAGCAGCTGGAGAAATAGAATCTTACAATTTTTATTTTACAGAAAAAAATAATTGAGTGCCTTCAGTTGACTGGTACAGTATTTTTCCAGACCCTTAGAGGCTATAGATGGAAAGATTTCCAAGTTTTCTCCAGTTTTTACTGTGCATATGGTGGGGTTTTTTACATGAATTCAGGACTTGCTACACATAATATGCCTCAGTTTGCTATTCAAGTTGCTCTATGGTTAAAACCACCAACTCCTCTTATACATTCTGAAAAGAAATTTAACTCAAACCATTCTCCTAGGCATTAAAAAAAATAGTCTGGTGTTCCACATACTTAAAATATCTTATTTTAGTTAATGTCACTGCTCAGATGTGAAAGCTGAGATAAAGTTTTCAAGAAAGAATCTGTTTCCTGGTTGATGTTGTGTTCTTTTCATGCATTTCATTAAGTAACATAGGAGGGATGTTTTGTTTCAATGAAACTTCTCATTATTGTTCATCAAAACTGTTATCAACTTTTTTTTTTAATGTTATACATTTTTAGTTCATTTCAGTTATTTTCCCTTAGTGTCACTTTCTCTTATCTCTTTCCAAAGTGTTAGTCCCTAACTTCTTGGATAGTACTTGGAGTTTTCAGTAAGCTAAAGAGCTTAAAAATTTTGTCAGAATGTTTTGTAGTTTAGAATTATGTAATTGTTCCATCCTACTCCCAAATTGATGTTGCCTTTTGTCTCCTTTGCCTGTAGATATGACAGTGCTAAAAATACCTCAAGAAAAATATAAAAAATTATTCACAGTTTTACTCTCTGGCAGATCATTGAATTGTCTGGTTTGTTACTGCTGAACGTCAGTTCAGAAATAAGAAATAAAAGGAAAGAATTTCAGCATTGCTAATTAGGCTATTGTTAGAAGAATGTTGCATTATTACATTTCCTGTCTTTTCCTAATAAAGTTTTTTTTCCAAAAGGGGAAAAGACAGAAGGCTTGCTTGTTAGTACTCATTTGATGCCCTTTTTTCTGGTGTGTACTGTTAACAGGCATTTCAGGATTGTTTGTAAACTGGTCACTTAAGTGGGCTCATCATGGACTGAATACTTCTGCAGTGGTGCCATGTGAAGTTACCTGGCTGTCTGTGGCTGGTTACATAACTGAAAATGTAGAATTCATTAAAGTAGAGTAGAAAATATGCTTAATTACTTAGTGTATATTGTGAGGAGTCAAAGGAAGTGTTGCATCCCCTGCATTTGAAAGATTGAACCAATCTAATGTCAAAGAAGCAACACTTCCTCTACCACTTCTCTGGGGGAATTAATTTATAGCAAAAGATTCTCTTACCGTTAGGGGCTTTTGTTTGTTTGTTTGTTTTTAAATCTTGTGATTATTCTTATATTTATTTCATTACTCCTAGTTGTAACTCTTGGGACCACAAATGCAATTCACTTCCTCTTTCCTGTTTATATATTTTAAATGATTCCAGACCCTTATTCATTCCTCCTTTCCATTTGGCCAAAGCTGATAGGTTTATTAATATTGTTGGTAAAAACCTCAAATCTGAAATTTTAGCTGTATATAACTCTAGCAGATTTCCCAATGTTTAATAATAATGGTGCGTGGTGGAATGGGATTTTTATCTTTAAGCTGGAGTTACTTAGCATGGTGGCTTTTTTCCAAGGAAAATTTCTAGTTTTTTCTGAATATACAGGGCCCACAGTTACAGTGAGAGGAGCAATTTCCTGGTCCTTTTGTATTTTTGAACAATATTTAATATTATGATAAGGGTTGTTCAATATTTTTCCCTGCCATATTTGAACAAAATCTTCTTACAAAAATAATCTCCAATATTTTCAACACTATTGTTGTAGGCACTCTTTACTATCTGGTTGGATGCTTTTCATATTAATTTGATATTCTTGATAAGTTTTGAGGGTAGAGTATGCTTCCATTAAAAAAAAAAAAAAAAAAAAAAAAAGCAGTAAACTGTGGTAGAAGTATCAGCAAGCCTCAGGTTTTTGATACAGAAATGAATAAATTCCTGAAGAACTGCTTTGTTAATTCAGTTTTGGGGTTTTCACTTTTTTTTAATGTTTGGCAAAGTTGAGTTAAAATTTGTTATTAACGTGTATTGTGGTGTTCTGGTTTTTTGTTGTTAAATTTTGTTTGATGTTTTTCTGGTGTGCATTGGTGTGGATAATTACCAAAATCCACATTTCCCTTTTCTCCTAATTCTGCTAGGGAAAATTCAGCATCTGTGAAAGTGAACTAATATTGAGCCTGTGATGTAACTGTGTGAATAAAGTAATGACCTGAGCTCTGAAGTGAGGACTGTGTTTAATGTTAATTCTTCCTCTAACTTGTATTGCAGCCTGTGTTATTTTAAGCCATGTCAGTGTGTCACCAAGAAGGCAGTATAATCCTTCAAAGCAGTTCTAATGAGGGTTAACCGATATCTGCTCTCAATATCTAAAAATATAAATTTTAAAATTGATGCGGCTTATTGTCCCTGATTTGTTTGCATATGGTGAACTGCCAGGTACTGCTCATTAAGGAAATCAATTAATATTTGGCTAAATGGTTGATTGCTTCCTGCTTAATATCTATCTTCAGGGTGTGTGAGAATGGCCAATGTACAAATGGGACGCACGGTGCTACTTCTGAGACAAAGAAATCCAAACATCCGGAGTCGGGTACGTTTTGAATTTTTGTGTTGTTTGCTGACAAGACTGACTCTGTGCTGCCCTAGGGGTGCAGCAGGAAAACATTCACTTCTTGTGGTTGTGTCATTCAGGAGATGTCTGTGCTGCACCTTCTGTTCCGGTACCTTTGCCTCCTGCACGGGCTCCTGCCAGAGACAACCCCAAACACAGCACTTTGCTCACCAGGACGCCCTCCGATTATGATCTTCTGGTGCCCCCTTTAGGTTGCAGATTTTTGCTGATTACATGTAATGGTTAACGCTGCCCAGATCAACTCAATGCCATGTTTACTGAAAAATACCCAGTGTTGAGTAGGTTAGGAGTACCAAACAGGCTACGAGCTAAATATTACATCTATAAGCCAGTTTTGTGTCATTTGGAGTCTGTTTGTAGGGCCTCACTAGAGAAACACAAAAAGGTATACTAAATCTGTATTCCAGCTATACAGATAAGTAAAAACCATTTCCCCTAAAATAAATTTTAATTGTCTCTTACTAAGAAGTTTGAGCATTGAAATTTAATGCAGCAGTAGAGCGTTTTTTCTACTGTAGCTTAAATAATTCTATTTAGTTTATCAAAAACAAAGAAGAATACCAAAATGATGGTATTTAAGTAAAAAACCAAAACCACTAGATTAAATTAATAAGTTAATTTCTACGATTTTTTCCCCCATCAAGGGACAGTTCAAAACTTACTGCTGTCTACAGTCACAAATCTCTTTTTTCCAACCCTGGTTTCTGTTTTGTTCTACACAAAAATCAATGATCTCTGTATATATATTGGTGCTATGCTTGGGGACCACCCACAGTTTCATTGACAAATTCAGTTGCATGGTTGTGTCTGTATGTGTCAGCATCCAAATTTCTGGTTCCATAAAAGCTTTTGAACATTTGCCTTGTTCCTGCACTGTGCTCTCTCTGGTCCCTGAAGTGTTCCTGAGATGCAGGAGAAATGAAGGCAAAATAGCACATAAAAATCACAGTGCTTGGTAACTCTAGTCCTGCTTTCACCACCTTTTTATAAGAGGTGCATTCTTTTGCCAAGCTCTAGAAATTTCCATTTATATCTGGAGTCAGAGCTTCTGAACAGCAGATAGAGGTAATTTCCAGTGTAAATGTAGTAGATTGAGTGCAGTCAGAGTTGGTGTTTGTATATAAATACACTTGCTTAGCCACTGAAATACAGCTGTCACTCTACAGTGATACTCAGTGAAGCTTTCACTGTAGTACACTCCTGGCAATTGAGTCACTTAAATCTCTCCTTCCATCCAGAAAAGAAACTGAGCACTGCAAAAGGGCATCCAGAGCATGTTTTAGAAGAGGACTGTGGGTATTAGCAGGGAGGTTCACAGTTTCATTACTGGAGTCACTGAACTGCTCAGATCAGCCATAGGAGTAAAGGCCTCAGCAGCCAAAGAAAAATAAAGCTTTATTTTCTATTCTGCAGTTCTTAATGAAGTTTTGCTCATCTGATAATTCATTTCTAAACTGCAGGTGAAGATGCATTTGATAACTCACCCCCCTCACTCCCTCCACCACCACCACCTGCTCGGCACAGCATGATTGAGCACACAAAACCTGCTGGCTCAGGGAGCCGACCCTCTTCAGGACATGAACTGTTCCTTCATTCTGGTAGGAATACAGAGGAAACAGCATGTTTTATTTTATTTTCCTTTCCTTCAGAGGCATATCTGTTCAGTGATAAAGTTGTCACCAGGCCTTAGAACTCATTGTACAAAAAATACAAAAAACATCAAAATTTTAAATGGTGGAGGTGAAGCTACTCAGAAGTTAGAAAGACTTCAGTTTTCATTATCACAAAGTAATAAAGTGAGGTCAATATTTGTATACCAGGCTAGAAAATTTGTAAATTGTAGTTTTCTGTTGTAATCTGTAATATTAGTCTGTATCTGTCAGCTCCATTGTTTTCAATAGTAAAACATAATTAATGGGGGATATTTTCAAGTTGAAACTTTAAAAGAAGTTGCAAAATAAGGGAAAAGAATATTCTACTTTGTTAGAACTGTAGTAAAATTTTGCCACAAAACTATATTGTGAATAGAGTTGCTAGGTCCTGGGATTCATAACCTTTTTGCTAAGTCAGGCTTTCACCTATCTTTCCCTGTAAATCACTGTGATACATTCAGTCTGGTATTTTGCTTATAAAAGGTATGAAAACTCTGTTTACAATTCATGATTATTGTCTTTGAGTTGAAAAGGGTTTGATTTTCAGGTTAATGAAATTGAATGCATTTGCTGATTATGATACAGATTACAGCAGGATTTTTGTGGGTTATAGTGCACGTCTGTGAAGTGATTTTTAAATTCTTTTTTCTCTGTGAAGCTTTCAAAGGATGTTGGTATCTTAAGTTTACCTTTTCTGTGAATATTTTCAGGGATGACCTGCCTTGTGGTGGGGTTAGATGTTGTCTTCCCCCTCTCTGTTTTACTTAGAAGCTCTATGGAGGGGGATAAAGTGAAATATTTGGTGGTAGTTTCACAGGAAGGCCAGAATGGGATGACAAGCAGTCATGTGCCAGCTGCATGATGGCCAGACAGGTTCCCTGGTGTGTGGCTGACCTGTGTGAGTGGAACTCGCTGTGGGGGGAAAGGAAACCACTTTAGGTTGAAGTGCAGTGACCTTTTATGGAATGTTTTTATAATGTGTGTTTTGCTATCAGTCAAGGCCTGACACTGAGTAATTTGCTAAAGCTTTGTGTATTTTATAATGCAAATTCAACTCAGTGTGTTACTTTCTCATCGAATTTGCTGAATGCATCCAGGTGAAAAGACTTAGCTCACTACAGAATTTAAAGGTAGATGTTCATAAATACAGTGTTGTTTATCTCCTACACTTCAAAATAAAAACAATGTAAACTTCAGCAGTCTAGTCTGAATGAGTGCCTCAATTATATCATCTGATGCAGAAACACACAGTGCATCATTCAGTTATGATGGGAATGGAAAGGAAAAATAGCAGCCCTCATCCACAGATGCAAACAAGCTCCATCTGCCTGTGCCCAGTGCCCAGAAACATGCAAAGTTTTAAATGTTTAAGTGTAACTTCCAAATAATCTAAGAACATCACTGATAGTGTTAAAAAACATTTAATAGCTTTAAAATAAATATCTGGAATATGTAGCTACAGCCTCGTATTGTTCTTCATATTTGCATAAGCAATACAACCGTACAGGAGCAGTTCTCATTAATCTTAGCAATGTATTGCATCTAGTTAGGCATGCATGGTTGTGTGAATTGGTCTTTTTTTATTCATATGGTATTTCTAAAGCCATATTACTCACTTTGCATCTTGTCACATAATCTATTGTAGAAGATTTATGATGAGTTTTTGATGATTGGTTTCCATACAAGTCTTGAGGGTGATTTCTCAGCTATCCATCAGAGCCTGTCAGGTTAGAATAATAATCTCATCATCAACACCAGCCAAAAGTTGTTCTCACATACAAAACAAACACTCTGCAAGTACTGAGGCCAGGGCAGAAGCCAGATCCAGGATGGTGTTGCACTTGCTCAGCAGCATCTTTGGTAGCCAAAGAAAAAAGAAAAGAAGGGGATGATATATCAGAATTGTTTATTTCTCTCATTTTTCAAATTCTGTCCCTGTAATATTTACCCATAGGTGGGACTGTTTGAATAGGAAATCAGCCCTGCAGTCTTTGTGAACTGCAAAGCACAGAAGTGTAATGAAGCTCTAAGCAAAATGAATAGCTGAAATGTTTTCAGTTGTGCTGCTTCAGGCATTGCAGCCTCTTCCATGCTTTCCATGCACAGTCCCAGCAGCATCAGGGTTGGGTGGTTGAAAAGTACCTCATGGATGTGAGGAGAGGAGACCACAGTCAGTTCAGGACAGACCACCTTTAAGCTGTGCTCCTGTGTTTGTCACCTCAAATCATACTTACATGTGTACTATCAATGCTGAATTTGGGGTTTTGTGTGCATATGCTGTCAGGGGACACCTCTGGATTCGTGGTTCCTCTGCATGATGGGAGGCTATTCTAATCCTATTCTATTCTATTCTACTATAATCCTATTCTAATCCCTCCCTCAAATAGAAATTCTGCTTATTCTAAGACAGTTGTTTAATTCTTTTATCACAGATCCCCATTTTGACCCAACAGTAGGTCATGTTCCTTTGCCACCTGCTCGGAGAGCACCCGGAGAAAATGTCAAAACAAATAGGACATCTCAAGACTACGATCAACTTCCTCCATCTTCAGGTAAGGCAGAAAACTGTTCTTGTAGAAAATTGCAATTTTATGAAGAATATAACGTTTCATCCATAAAGTCCAGTGAGTTTTTTGTCATTCTGGGCAACAAATGGCAATGGTAATGTTGCTTTACAAAAGTATGAAATCATTGAAGGATAACAGAGACTTAAGTTCTGCAATAGAGGTAGAAGTGGCTACTTGTTGTGTGTGGGTGTATATACTATAGCATCCATTTTACAAGCTGCCAAACTGAATGCTTATGTGAGTTATAGTGTTCCCTTATTTTTTAAGAAAGGCAGAGATTTTCCTGACACCTTTCAAGCTCGTAGGAGATCAGAAGTACTAAAAAGGAGCACAAGCATCTAATTTCCATATTTGTTTCATTTCTCCTAAACAAAAAAGTAGTAGCTTAACCTCTCTAAAGTACCATTATTTTCTGTCTCTTTTGCTAATATGTTTGTCTGAATTTCTAAGAAACTTTTAAGATATTTCTTAATAAAATAGCAAGAATCAAAATCACTTAAAATTCAGTCTTCCTTTTCAATGGAACAGGTACAGTAGAAAAAAATTCCTCTACCAAAGAAATTTTGGTTATGGTTTCAGGCAACAAAAATAGTAAATTTAAAGGAAATCTACTAAGTGGATAAAAAAATAACAGTATTACCTGTATATCAAAGTACCTTCACCAGTTTTTAGACAAATTTTCTTTTCTTTAGATGTGCATGGTGCATGGGGAAGGGGGAGGATTGGCCCAACCACATTATTTTCCTGCATGAAGAAGCCACACAAAGAAAAAGCCAAGTGATGTTTTGTACCATTAATCATTCTCCAGATAGATAAAATTTTGTGTGGAGACCTTTTATGCATAAAGAAAAGGACTTTTCTCTAATCTTTCAGTTGTAAAAATCACCATTGTTCAATTGAAGCATTCTCAAGTGGAAAAAAAAGATATATAGTAATTGCAATCTCCTCCTCAGAAATCCAGATTTTCATACTGCTGAGGTATAGGGGGAAAAAAGAGTAAGTTTTCCAACTTAAATGGGGGGAAATTTCTGTAGCTCTCTTTAGGCTTACTTGTTTTTTTAATGAATAGCATAATTGTGAATTAGTGTGATGCCTTTGGTAAATGCTATCACTTTTGGGAGAGTATCTTTACAAATATAGTTATTTCTCTTTTTATTTTACAATTGTTGGAAGAAAAGAGTTTATAATGCTTTATATGTGGCATTGTGAGGGATCTATTTGTCTTAAAATGCTCAGTCAATTTATTCAGGGTGTTTTGGGTCCTCTTATAATGCAAATTATGACAATGATGTGTCATATCTTACTTTTAAAACTATGGAGTTTTCCTGCAATTCTCGCACTTCTAAGATAGAGCAATTTTTAATTTTCCTAAATTACTGCAAGATACTTGCTAGTTAAGAACTTGGAGCTTTCTGATGCTACTTAATACTTTTTGATCTGTTTCCCACAGCCATCGTCTAAAACACTCACGTGTCAGCTTTTGCTATAAATATCATTCTGAATCAGCATGATATGCAGCAAGATATTCCGTTTAATTTCAATTAGATGAAAACTATGTGATAGATCATGTCATTCTCTTAATTGGAAAGTTGTTTTTACGGTGTCAGTAATTCCAAAGGACAGAACTGATGAGCTACAGGATGAACAGGTTCACCTTCATCTATGATTTAAAAAGACAATGTTGAGAGCGTAACTGTATTCAGAACTTTGGTTTTGCATTTATTCTGAACTAATCAGCTCACTTAAGAAATTCTTCATTTCAGTGCTTTTTGTAAGGTGGTTCTCTGAGCTAGCTGAAAGATAAATGGAGTTCACTCTAAAATCTAATTATAATTTAGCCACTGGGTTCCTAGAGTAGCATGGACAGTGCCTTAATGTCTCTGCTTCACTTTCACTGTTTTTAAGATTGCTGTCGTGATGTTTAACTGAATCCTTAAAGTCTACTGAGTAATTTATTCTAATTCAGATACCCAGTATTGAACACTTCAGAAATAGTACCCACTCCCCCAGAGGCATGGTTTCTCAAACTTCTTATATACAACTGTTGAAAATTACTACAAAAAGACCAAGAAAAAGAGATAAGACTTGGGGGTGCTGTGGATAAGAGGTGGGACATGAGCTGGCAGTGTGTGCTCAGAGCCCAGAAAGCCAAAAGGGTTGCATCCTGCTTTCCTGGGCTGCATCCAAAGCAGCGTGGCCAGCAGGGAAGAGGAGGGAATTTGGGCACTTCTGCTCTGCTGTCATGAGACCCCACCTGGAGAAACGCATCCAGCATAAGAAAGCCATGGAGCTGCTGGAGTGAGCCTGGAGAAGACCACCGAGGTGATAAGAGGGAAGGAGCACCTCTCCTGTGAGGAAAGCCTGAGTCAATTTGAATTGTTCAGCCTGGAGAAGGGAAGGCTTTGGGGTGACCTAATTGTGGCCTTCCAGGACATGAAGGGAGAGGGACTTTTTACAAGATCGGGATGAGGGAGAACTGAAGGAGATCAGAGGAGGTATCAAGAATTTGTTCTTTACTGTGAGGATGGTGAGGCCCTGGCTCAGGTTGTCCAGAGAAGCTGTGGATGCTTCATCCCTGGAAGTGTTCAAGGCCAGATTGGATGTAGCTCTGAGCAGTCTGGTCTAGTGGAAGGTGTCCCTGCCCATTTAGGGGTGGGATTAAATTATCTTTAAGGTCCTTTCCAGCCAAACCCATTCTGTTATTCTGTGATATTGCTAATAATTATAGAGTATTTTAACTAAGCACAGCCAATAATAAGAGTGAAAGGAAGAAGAATATTAAGCCTCTAATTGATGTCTGTTCTCTATTTTGCTGAACTTAACTATTCTGTAAGATACAGATTCAAATGATTGGTTAATGTATATGCCTGCTGCCTATTCATTCCCTCAGTTGACCTTATGAAAACACTTGCTTGCAAATTTGGATTTCTTTTACAAGAATATTATTCCAAGGTGTATTTCAGTTAACACTGGAAGAAACAGTGCAATCCACAGTATTGCAAAGTACAAAGATAGTGCCTTGATGGAGCAGTAGTGGGTCCTTCCCTCACCTTCTCCCTGTTCTCTGAGCTCCTTGGAGCAGGGTCCCCTGGGTGTGCTTTGTTGCTGTACCCCAGTTAGGTGAGGTGTAGCTGCTTGCCCCTGTTCCACCAAGGGCATTCACAGCGAGCCTTTGTCACCTGCTTCTCTGAGGCTCGGTGGAAGACCAAGTGTTGGGGAAGATGAAATAGGAAAGCCTTATAAATATATCTGCCTGGCAAAAGATTTAGAAAATACAGAGATTGAGATGGTAACAAGTTGTGACATACCAAACCTTAGTTACTGAACAACCAGAAAACAGTACTACAGCCAGGATGAAGACAATTCTGGTTGAACAATGCCCTTACTTACAGATAGGTCCTGTAGGAGTCCAGGGCTTCCCTCTGGCTGCCCTGAAAGGTCTGGGACCCTGGCAGGGGTCAGGAACCCCCCTGGACAGAGCCCCCACAGACACTGGCTGTGATCTCTGTCCATGGAAAAGAGTTTTCAATCTTACAGGATGAATTACCAGCTCTGAGTGTTTGATATCAGTAATAATTAAGTGTGGCACGGGTGCAAAAGTAAAATTTTAGGATTCTAGATAAGGGGTCCAAAGGGGACAAGATGGAGGAAATTGGGTGTTCCTTGTCCTTTGTCTCCTTCTTCATGCCCTCCATGTTTCACTGCGGTGTTGGCATTTTTCTGTTGGTTCAGGCTGGGGACACACTGTCCAACGTAGGTGACAGATATTGGCACGTTATTGTAAATCCAGCACAGGTAGTTTGTGGTATTTAATGTTTGTACCATCCCACTGAGGGCAGAGCCCCACACGCTGCCCTGCAGGACAGAGCTGCGGCAGGGCAGCAGAACATGTTAGAGATAAACAGAATAAACAGCCTTGAAACCAGCACAGACCAATTATGGCTTCTGCTTTGGCAGTGGGGCTGACAGACAGAGACTTTCTACAATCTGGGAATCATTAATACCACAGATTCCAACAAGGTCCAAGGGTCAAATGGACTGTTGGATCTCACCCCAATGTATGTTGATCCCACACCTGTAACCCTCCCCTGAAGCATCAGGAGTCTGTGACCCCATTGGCCTGAGTCTTGTTCCAGCCCACCTTGAAGCCCCTGACAAGGAGTCCCTGAGGAGCCAGACACTCTCTTGGAACTTCCCTTCTCTTGGAACTGCCCCTCTCCTGGAACATCCTCTTGGGATCCTCTCTTATCTCCCTCTACCCCTTGCCTTGGCATCCTAACAAAGCCTCTCCCACTGTGCCATAGAGCTCTCACTGCTCTTCCCATGCTTTTTAAGCACTTATTAAACGAGCCTGTGTCTGCCTTTGTGCTAACCCCTTACCTAAGGGCTCAGTCTCGTGCTGAATTACAGAAATGGGAGTGGTGGAGGAAGCTGCTTGTGGTAGAAACTGTTAATTGAATTGCACAGTTAGAAAAAATTCTATTTTGAATTTTTAGTTAGACGTCTGTGATGACTGAAAATCAGAGGATGGGAGGTAGGGAAGGAAAGTTCTGCTTAATACCTCTATCTCAGTGTCCAGATGGACATGCAGCTTAGGCTTAGTATCTTTAAGCTCAGGATCCAATATGATATCCAGCTTTAGCTGAAATTTTATATGGATGTGAAGATATTGAAAGAGATGTCAGCGTTTAAAAAAATAATAATGGGAATTGAGAGGGAGCGCTGAAGATCTCAGAGTATCTGTGCTATAGAGAGATGTCGCCGTGGTGAGAATAAAATGCCTATGCTTCAAATCTGCTGACAGAATTAAAAATGACCTTTCTAAATTATGTGATTGCTTAATAAAGTTTGTTTGAAGGCTTCAGTGAAGTGAAGGTTTTAAACACTAAATAACTTCAGTTTTAAGCCTCTATTAGGCTGAGTCAAGCAAAAATATCCCCATGTAACACAAGCACAGGGAAGGATCTGATTTATGCATAAGGAATTTCTTCTATACTTCAAGCCCAGGGGAAAATGTAAAGTTTGTAAATTTAATTTTGTTTCATACTGTATAGAAATGAAGTCCATAATGGAATGTACATATTAAAACAGCTTGAAGGTTTGTGAAAGAAAACGGATTGGTTTTAAATGACGTGCCATTATTCTTAAGATAAAGAATATTATTCTTTTGCAGTCTTGAGTTTCCTAAAATAAGTGAAGTGAGAAATTTGAACTTGTTTCTGATTCAGTTTTTAGTGATTAACTGCATTTCCTGAGATATAGTTAATTTCTCAGGCAAATGTTTCATGGATCTTCCACACCTTCATGGCAGGTTTGGATCTGCTTCAGAATGTTTATCATTTACATCATTCTTTTTATCTTCAGAGAGAAAAAAAATAAAAACAAATATGAAGTAGCCCTTAGTACCATTAGGTCTTAGCTCCTTACTATAAATGTTTAATCAGATTTCTTTCATCCATTTGTCATATGAATATCACCATCTTACTAAACATACTATTAACTTTCTGAATTAAGTGGAATTAAATTTTATAGCAACATGCATCCAAATTGATGGAAAAGTAACTTGAAAGGAAAATACACCTGCATTAAACATGCTCTTGTGTGAACTGCTTTCATTTATCTGAAGTGTTTAATGCACTGGGTTGAATTATAGTTCTCTCTTTCCAGTGTTATGATAAGGTTGCAACAAACATATTAGAAATATAGCATTTCTTCCATGCCTAAAGAGTTGTCTCTGAAGTACTTAACACTGGAAAATGCCACTGCTCTCAGTGTAAGTAAACAGGAAGTATCACAGCCAGAAATTCCTCTAATTTATCTATCAAAGTCACTGTTGATAGGACTTGTTAAAACCCTTTTTGAGGGATTAAAGACTTTTTAATTTTTTAGATACTTTGCTCTTGAAAGTGTTTTTGGTGCTGTGCCTGCTTGTATTTAAGCTTCTTATTGTGGAATCAGTGAGGATAAAGGCATTTCAGTAAAGTACCAAGTTTACTTGAGCACGAAACTCTTGACTCTGAGAAGATTAGCAAGTTTGAATATTAGCTTTTTTTTCACCAGCACATCATGATTCTTGGTCACCAGCATTAACTGTGAAGGTAACCTTTCCATAGAAGATAGGAACCTGGGAGAGATTTCCAAAGGGGGACTGGAGAGGAAGGAACGTGTTCTGTTCTCCTCATGGGAATAATAGGGCTGGAGGTCTTTTGGAGAATGCACTCATTTATGTATTTATGTGTAGCTGCAGTGCATGACATGAATAGCAATTGAATGAACAGAATCTAGAAGATGGACCAATAAATCAAGGATTTTTCTCCTTCAGGCGTATTTGTCTGGATTCCTCTTGTACACAACTTATGGTCTCCAATACAATTGTAATCAAATTTGTGTCTGGGCTTTCCTCATTTGTTTGTTTTTGTACAGTTTTGTTTTTTTCTTGGGATTTTTGTTTCTTTGTGGGATTTTTGTTAGTTTTTGTTGTTTTGTTTGGTTTGGTTTTTTTACTCAGATATTCTCAATTTGTGGGTTGAGAGTGGAGAGTGTTTAAGAGTTTGACTGGCTATTTTCACTGTCTCTCCTGTTCCATCATACTTTATTTTTCTTCCAGTTTTCCAGATTGTAAATTGCATGTTCCTATATTATTATTATCATAGTATATTGCTACATTATTTCCATCCTACATTTCTTGAGGACTTCAGCTTCTGTCAAAATTTTAAGATGAGCTGTATCGGTTAACTAAAATATTTCTTTATGTTCCTTTAGAATTTTACTTTTAAAACAGCTTCATGGGGTTTGACCAACATATAACACAGTCTTAGGCCAATTTATAATGATTTTTATCTCTTTTATTTGAAACAGATGGTTCACAAGCACCAGCCAGGCCCCCTAAACCACTTCCTCGAAGAACTGCACCAGAAATACATCACAGGAAACCATACAGCTCTGACAGTTCCACGGAAAATGTGGATGCAAAAATTGCAAAACTTATGGGAGAGGGCTATTCCTTTGAAGAAGTCAAGAGGGCACTTGAAATTGCCCAGAATAATGTTGACGTGGCCCGCAGTATTTTAAGAGAGTTTGTCTGCTTTCCTCCACCCGTCTCCCCACGTCTCAATCTATAGCAGCCTCAAGATTTTCTTGGAGCATATGAATTGTACAGATACACATGTGGATTGGGGAATGAGAGGAAGAACAGAATGGAATATTTTTCTTCCATCCTTAGCAGAAGGGTGTTTGTTTCCAGCCGTTTATCAAAGGCTCCTGGCTGCTCTGATCAAGACTTATAAATATGCTGAGGCTTATGTATTTTTGCTAGCCATACTTTTTTAAATCAGGGTTGAACTTACAAAATAATTTAAAAAAAAAGTTTACTTCCTTAGAACTTTTAATCTGTGAAATGCTTTTTCTTGTTTACAAGTTGGCAAGTTACAGTTTTCTAGTTTGTGCCTGTACTATGTCATGTTTATATTCCCTGTACTTGTGGTCAGTTCTGCTGTAGCATTCCCAACAGTTTCCATGCTGACCACTCCATCAACTAAATCATCAATTTCCAGAAGTTCTGGTTTTCTTTTGGTCTTTTTTTTTTTTTTTCTTTTACAAGATGCTTTAATTGTGTTTTGCATTTCAGCTCATCAAATGCAAAAAGTATGTGGCCTTCACTACTGATTTTTTTTTTTTCCTTCTGAGATTCCTTTGCTTTTGAGAGAGGACATACCTGAATGTAAAACACATTGTTCTGTGAACTGCCTTTTTAAAGGTATTTTGACAGTAGTTTTGGACAGCTTTGTTTAACAAGAATTCCATGACCTGTAGTCTCAAGGTCTTTTATACAGTGTTTCCACAAAAAAGTCCCAACCAACAAATAAAACACTTCATGCAGCAGTGATACTGAGTTCTCACATGTAAAATCTCTTTCAAAATTGGTATTTGATTGCAGATGTTCAAAAAAAAGCCAAATGCAGCATGATAATACTGTGTTTTGATTACACACTAATGGCACCAATTCTTCATGGCAAGACTAAAAGGAATCTTTTTCCATGATATTAAAGGTATTCAGATAAATTCCAGTTCTAGATTCAGTAAAGTAGAATGCGGTTAATGTTTTGTCTGAGTGATTATCCTGTGGGTCATTGTGGCTTGGATCAGTTTGTATTAACTTGGAAACTTTAAATCTTTGATGCACTGTTAATTCCTAATGCTACTGTAGCAATATTTTTTGCAAAGTTTTTTAATAACCTCCTCCCTCCCCTGTACACTTGATAATCTTCAAGGATGTGTTTAGCACCCAAATTCTTTCACTCACTTTCCAGCTGCTTAGTTGGAAATACATTTTTGCTTTACTTGGTTAGTTATCCACAAACTTTGACATTTTATTTTTGAGCCCAAATTGATGCAAGCCAATTTAAAAATCTTCCTGATTTTGAAAGAGAGAGAGAAGACAATTCTATTCTGAGTACTTTCAAAGTTGAGTCCAAATATTTTCAGAAAAATTCTTAAGATTGCTGCTTTCTTGGTTTTTTAGGAAACTTTGAAAATTTTCTTCTAATACTATTGAACAAATAAAACCATGTGGTATTTAGAATATTTTTCTTATTTTGATATGTGATGAGCATATGAAAATTTTCAGTGTGCCAGGCTGGGTGGTGAAGTATATATTCATTATTCCCTTTTAGGTGTTAGTGTTCTCTTTCACTGTGAGCAAGTGCTAGAATTTATATCACTTACAAGATCAGATCTCACCAGCCAGTGCATTTGCTGTAAAGATGTTTTCAAAGACAGCACGTGGCTGAACTGCAGGTTTGAAGTAACTGAGAACACCCATTGGAAATTACTCTGCTATCTCAAATTTCCATTGTTTAACGAAAAAACTTGTTCTTAAAACTGATTAAATTATTTTGTAGCATCACAAAGCATAGTATGGATATTGTTTTAATCTTCTTCAGTGATAAAAGATGATCAGGAGAATACAGGGTATAGGGAAGAGCTGCTGCTGCATTTGGATTTAAGCAAATGCTTCTGAGTTTATGTTGCAGGAAAAGACATTTGCATCTTCCTGTAATTGTTCATTCCTCAAGTACAGCTTAGGAAAAGTTTTGGTGTAAGTTATCGTCTGTGCTTTTGACTCAAGTTAATCTCTTTCCTCTGTTTTGGGAGAAAATTTTGTGTCTTATGGAACCCTCTTGTTCATTTGGTTTGTTTGCAACATCACTGTAGCATTTTAGCTAGCTATAAATTGAAAATGATTCAGGCAATTAAATTATACACTCTGGTTGTACTGGAATTACTGAAATGAGGTTCTAGCATAACTGCCAGCATAGCAATGATGAAAAAAAAAGCACTTTACAAGGACGAACAAACAGTCTTCAGAATGAGTTTTGAAATTTTGAATTGTAATGAAGAACTCATTTTCTCCTTTTTATGCAGCAGCTTAGTATAAATTACATCCTTATATTTCAATTAGAGGCTGGAACTGCTGCCTGATAGATTAAGGTTTTTAAAGTTTTCCTTCTTTCTGGTTGTGACCATTTATTTTTTTATTATGTGTTAAAAAAACAAACTTGATTAGCAATATTTTGAGTGGTAACTTGAAAAGATTTCCATTGATCTTTAAATGAGTGTGCTAATAACACTTCTAAATAGTGGAACGTGCAGACTGTTTCAGACCTGTTCTGGTTAGTAGTTTGAAAGTCAAACAGCAAAATCGCCTTGCTAGAGTGTTGATGTTTACTCTGCAGGAATTAATAGGCTTAAAATAAATTAATCTGGCTGGAGTCTAGTTCTCTAAAGACATAGTTCTCTAAACATATTTTTAACCTTTGAAAGACTTAGGGTTTGAGCCTGGCAGTGTGTTATGCACTTATATAACTTTAAGGAAGACTGACTTGAATGAGTGCTGGGGTGAACAAAGTTGATTAAACTCAGAAACATTTTAAGTCTTTAGACCATCCTTGTGTTGTCTGTTGGTGTCACCTTTTCTGTCCTTTTGGCTGAGTTACTGCATTTTGAGCAAATTGGCTGAATGAGAAGTTGAGTAGAGCAAGTGGACAAGCAGCACAGATCTTTTCCAAAGGCTTTGTGTAGGAAATATTTAAATTATGGTAAAGGAAACTAATATAATTAGCCATGTTAATGGCTTGTCTGGAACCCTGAAATGGCCACTGGTAAAATTTGTTACTGTCCAGTATCTCAAGAGTGCATCTGGCACAGCTTTTTTACAATGTGAATTTAGGAAATTTTGTACCAGGATCATTTCTTCTGTTGTATTTCTCTCATTTTCAGCTTGAAGCTTTACTTTGCACTGACAACTCTGACCTGAAATTTGTGTCTTAAATATTGACAAATTTTGAAGCAAATGAACACCGTATTCAAAGCAAATTCAGGTGCTACCTGATGACCTGGAATTCAGCGTTTTTAGGAGTGACTTCTTGAAAAAGGACTTCAGCAGTTTCCATTTTGAAGGATTTTCTTTCAAATAACTATTTTATCTGAAAATGCCTTTTATAAACTTGTCTAATGTGGCAAATTTAGTGATGTGTTCAATTAATTTATATTTTATTCAACATTCTTTTTAAATTTTGGTTATTATGTATGCTCAAGTTCTTTAACTGTTCATGTAAGGTATTTTATAAAATTAATGTTAAGAGAATGTTGGGTTGGTCCATGATTTTTCAAGACTCTGTCTCTGTTATTGAATATTATCACTTTTCATATGATGGTTTAGCAACATAGCCTGTCCTGTGTAGGGGCCTTAAAAGACATTGTTTTGTAAGCCACAAAAATGAGGCCTTGCTCTAAAATAAGGTGAATCATTGCACTGAGACATGTGCTTTTTATCCCCATACATTACCTCATTTCTAAATTTCAGTAGTGAAAGTTAATAAATTGGCAGTAATTTTGGAATGTGCATGTAATAGCTGTATAGCAGAAAGATGCTAACCATTAAATATTTAGAATCCAAAGTGGTGAACACATAGTCCGACTGTATATTAATTTGCAGGGTTCTTTTCCTGAAGAAAACTGCAATGACTGACACTTATATTTTTTTTTAATATCCCGGGAATTTACATTCTCAAACATTGTACTCTTAATGTCAGAAATATTTTAGCTGTGTAGAACATTTTTCTCCTGTTACTGTATCCCAACATTCTGGAAAAAGTTTAGAAAATCAAACCCCTCTGCTATGCATCACAATACAAGTGTTGCTATTCCAACCTCAGCACTCTTCCCTGTAGTTGGATTAGACCTTCAGTGCTGAAATTTTCGTGGTATTCTTCAGTGTGTTACATCCTTGTCTACTGTGTATGTCACTAGTCATCTTGCTAATTAGAGAATTTACCTATTTCTGTCATTTTTACTCTTATGTGAAAGTTAGGTGTTACTTTGTGTTACAATCAAATTTTAGCAGCTGGGTGCTCTAGGAATATTCCAGGAATTTTTATTTGATAGACCCAGTCATTATTCTGTGTGAGATACCTGCCTTCATTAATCAGTTTCAGTAAGTTTCCATCAAGAAATTGATAAGTTTAGATTTTAAAACACTCTGTGTTACTGTGACATATGAACATTCCATTTGCCCTTAGATGATCTCATGCCTAGCATTGTCTCAGTGATTATACAGATTCTCTGCTCTGTATCTGAATGGCCCATGAGCATGGTCATCTAAAATGGATTGAGAATTCTATGAGAAAGATTGTTTTCTTTATTATCACTGGGGTTTTTCCTGTTCCCTTCTTGACCTGGAAGACCAGGTCTTATGGTCAGGGATGAAGATGAAATTCATTCTCATTTCAGCAGATCCCTGTTTTGCTTCTGAGCTGTGAAAAGAAACTAAGACAGATGACATCTTCTAGTAATAGTCCTTCTATTTGAGATTAATTGTGTCTAAATATATGGGAGTTAAGAAGTTTTTCCAATGAATTTGGTTTGTATCTCGAAGACTCACAAAAACCTTTGCTTACTTTTAGTACTAATTGAGGAGCAGGTGGAAGGGATGAATTTTATAAGATGTGTCAATGAAATTGAGAACTTACTTTCACATAGAGGGAATTGATTACCATGAGCAGCTGGGATAAAAGATTGACCTTTGAAATCAAAGAGGTAAGTACCATATAGCCTGAAAATTCTCACACAAAGAAGGTAAAAGCACTGTATCTAAATGATTCCACCAATGGCCTCCAAAAGACTTTTCTTCCTCATTTATCAGGTAATCTTGCCCATATGTTGGCTGTGTTGACAATTTTGTAGCTTTTGAGGTGCACCAATATCTGTGAGCATGACCAGAGACGGGTTTGTGGGTGTGCATGCTGCTGCCTGGGGGAGGATATTATTATTATAACATTATAGTTTTCCCAAATTTTAACAGCAATGGGTGCATTTCATTAGCACAGAAGTGTGGATTGCCCACTGGACAAGATCCTCCAGCGGCAGGACAGCTGGATGGTGAGGGAAGGGTTGAGAATGTACAACCCTACTGAGCAAGGAGGTGCTAGAACTGTGATTATCTGGGGGGAGCAGGAATGTTGTGTAATCTGAGCAGGGCAAGGGAATCAGATGAGAAATGATGGGTGAATATTTGGTGCAAACTTAGACAAGTGTTCCAGAGTGTGGGTAGAGGGGGAATTTGATTTGTACCATACAAGAGTGTGCTTTAGTGGGGGAAATCTTACTTGCCACACTTGGGGCAGAGCACAATGACATGAAAAGGGCTTTATGTTCCTGCATGAATTATTCCAGAGTGATCTGTGCTATAGTTAATGCCCTTATTTTAGTGTCTGCCCTCACACCACTACTTTCACACACAATCACACACCAACCCCACCTTTGCTGTGGTCTGTGGCACAGCGCTGAAATTCTTTGTGGCCAATCTGCTCAGTCAGTTCTCATAGAGGCATTTTTTACCTGTGATTTGAAGTGAGGTTTCCAGGCCCTTCAAGGCTTTTCTGTGTGTTTTGAGGTTTAGCTTAAGCAGGAAGACTATTAGCAATAAACAAACCTTGCTTGGAGTTACACAGACTTGTCTTCCTGCATTGGCATCCTTTCCTTTGATGTGTTGGTGTTGCTGAGTAAACAGTCTCCAAGATTACTGGGAGAGGCAGAGCCTTGATTGTATCTGTGCTTTATTTTTAGGATACTGACTGACCAGGGCATTGCTGCAGGCTGTGAACCTGCCACCAGTCTGGCTCTTGGTTGCCTTTTTATCCACATTCCATAGCAATTTGTAAAGGCCCGAGACAAAATTAAAATTGGCTGTGGCTTCATGCAAAGATATTGTGGGTATGCTTTACACTTTTTGCAGCTGTGTAATTTGGTTTATTTGTGTGTGGTGTCATGAGCATAATGAGATAGGAAACTGTGAAGTGTCTGTCATTATGGAGAGGAAGGAGGTGCTGGTGGATTGATGTCACTGAAGAGATTTGGGGTGGGAGAAGAAGAAACTCCACCTATCCTGACCTCTGTGTCATTTCCATGGCTGTTCAGTGGTTGCTGTGCTCTGCCTCATGAAGTGCACTCATCTCTGATGGGGTGCACAGGACAAAAGCTGATTTCTTGCCAGGGATGAGCACAGCAGTGTGGAATAACAGCTCTTGTTGATGTACCAACTACCTTAGCCATGTGGATTGATTATCCTTGGTTGGTTGAGCTGAAATTTATTTCTCAGTGATCTGCCCTATGGGATCTTTGTATTATTGATACTTTAGCATCGTGGCATTTGAGCTTTCTCCATTACAGCAATATCAATCCTCTTGAGGCTGCCTGGTCTCCCTTTCAAGACAGTAGCAAAGTCTGTCAGGAGAGCTGTGTGCGGTGTATGGAGTGAGTCTAGTTGTCTGATTTGAAGCATTTTTTAATCTATTTATTTGTTTAGAGAATAGGTTTTATAGTGGAAAAGTTTTTATTTTCAGTTTTTGGAAGCTATTGCATGTGCCTTTAAAAAAAGAAAGGTGCTAGCACTCAGCAGTGGCTTTGAGGGAGCTGCATATCCTCCAACTGTTTTTCTTTGGTTGTTTCTTGGTTAATAAACAAGCAGGAAAACTTCTGCTCCCTATACTTTCTGAAATTATTCCAGCTTACTGGTGCTTGTTCAGCACTGTTTGGAAAAGACCTTGTTAGTCTTTTGTTGGCACGTCAGTGACAACAGGATAAAAAGGTTTCTCAGAGGAAACGGGAAGGAGTGATGTGACAAAGGTATCTGCAAAGGAAGAAAAGAAAAGAAAAAAAGATGAAGAAAATTTCCTTATGGGAAAGAAAAAAAAATCCCAAAAATCAGAAGGAAGACAGAAGAGGGTTCATTTGATGAAAATCTTTCTCCTTAACTAAATATGAAGTGTAAATACCATCATCAGCTAAAGCACACGTTGTGGTGGGTAATACATCTTAATAATTCCATTTAATGCTGCTTTAAATTAACAAGTCTCAGAAAGAATGGGCCTTTCTTTTGTTCTTTATATTCTAATGAAAACATGTTCAGTTAAGAAAATATTCACAAAATTAGGTGGTTTGAAATTGATAGTAAGAAAGTTCACCAAGTCTTACAAATGAATGATTAAGCAAAGAAAAAAAATTTGTCATTTGGCAGTTTTGTATCCAAGCCCAATTGGGAACCTGTTAAATCTGGAAAATGTTGAGACCTTACAGGTTACTTTGAAATGGGAGATTGTGGGTTTTTTTTTCCTCAGAATTGAAATCTGGGTTTCTCTTTTCAGTGCACTTGTGGAAATAATTTTCCAGCTACAGAGCAGTCATGCTGTGACTATGCTTTATGCTCATGACTGGCAATAAATCATGCAGCCATCAGGCATGCTGAAAATTGTTATTGCCCAAATAGAATGAAATTATCTGGGGGGCAGTTGTGATACCTCACTTTCAGGTGGTCCAGTTTCAAAAGCGAGTTCCTTGTCATCCAACATATTTTAAGATTTCTCGGTGCACTTAAAACCACCTGTGCACCCAAGATCCATAGCTGCTTTTTAAACCTATTTATCCAGAGACACTCAGGCCTTGGTAGGTGTTCCAGTATGTAGAAGGCAGAAGGGAGAGGGAATGGAGGGAGGTGCCCTCTTTCTACTTCTATTCTCTAAAATTAATCTCTCTAAAGTGCAGAGCTTTAGTGAGATTTCTTTGCAAAGGTTTGGTTTGTTTTTTTGGTTTTTTTTTTTATGTAGTGCTAGTAAAGCTTGTGTGAGTTCTGTCACTCAAGAAATACAGTTTATGTGTGTTTCACTCTGTTGAAATACAGAAACACATCTAGAGACTGCAGAAATTTGTGAGCCAGGCCAGCAGGGCAATTTAGGGGAGTACAAAGGAGGGAACTGCTTCTGCATTTCTGTAAGAAACTCGGGAACAAATTGGACAATACTTCATTTGCATGTCTGCTGAATAACATGTAGAGAGAGGGAGACTCCCAGAAAAGCAGCCTATAATGAGCTAGGAAATGCTTGCCTGATCTCTGGGCTGCATGTCAGCTGCTTTGAAGCTGCAGTGGCAGTGGGCTTTCTTGGGCTGGAGAATAAGAAGGGGAAAGTCCTTAAGACTTTGGCACTTTTTTTGCATTCTACATTTACATCAATGAATTGAGCCTTATTCAAACCAGGGGATCAGTTCTACAAAGCCATATCCTGATGAGAGGAAATGTTGCTAGGAATGGCCTTTGAGTGTAGAGAGGAGCTGGGCTTTGAGACTGAACCTAAAAATACCAGATAAAGACAATGACAGGATATTTGATTGTCTGGGTTTGAGGGGGAGGGGGCTAACATTTTTTTTTAATATTTTAAAATAAATTTTGCTCCTTTAAATTTTGATGACTAAAATCCATGTTTTTTCCCTGTTCCCTTCCCTGTTGTGGAGTGGAGACTGTGTTTATCTATGAAAGCCCTATCAGATTAATTCAGGGGGAAGAGGGGGAGTGGGGGGAAGATGTTCCACAAGAGTCAATTTAAAAATGCTTTGAAAGCTATTTTAGGAATGGTGATGCCAGAACGCACATACATAGAGAGAGTCATCCTTTGGATGTAAAGCAATATCCTTGTGGCAAGCAGTAAGAAATGAAAATGGTTTATGTCTCTAAGAAACACTCTCAGTAATTTTGCTGATGTTTTGTTTATGCTGTAAGAGCATATTGTTTCTTGAGAAGCATAGTTGTAGCTTAATTGTATGATAATTGGAATTTAAATACACATCATAAGTGTAGCTCATTTATTTGTGCTCTTGAAAGTTGGTACAACGCTGGAAGCTGCAAAACACCTACTCCTTCTCATTTCTAGAAAGAAATTTCCCCTTCCTACAGCTGGACTGTGAGCATTGGCAGATAGGCCAGTCTGTAAGTGATGGAACAAAGCATTGCAGGCTCAGTTTTGTTGTTTTCCCAAGCTCTGTTATGCTGTGATTTTGTCATTTTGCAAAGACAAGAACTTGATCAGTTCATTTTAAAGGGACAGTCATGGGTTCAGCGGGAAATGTCATGAAAAGTTCAGGGAATAGGTGAAAATAATGGCATTTGCAATTTGCAATTATTATTCTGCCATTGTGTCCTGGAGGAGTGAGGATGGGTAGGATTGTACAAGAGAGCTCTGAAGCCAGGTCTTGGAACAGGAAGAATAAAACTCTCAGCAGTTGGACTCCTGACTTTGAGGCAGTAGAAATCTGGTTGAAGAAAGGTCAGAGAGGAATAACAAAGTTGGTTTTGTTATATCAGGAAAAAAGCTTAATAGAAACAAGATAGGTAGATTAATTAGAGCATAAATCTCTTCTAATGACTTTAGCCCACATCATCCTCCTGCAATCAGCAGGGACACCTTCCACCAGAGCAGGATGAGTGAAGCACTCTGCACCGATGCTCTGGGTTGTTTTCACTTCAGAACCAATGGAGTTGGTCCTCACGAAGCTCTGTATAAAAGAGCAGTGTATTTTGAATAAATCAGAGTTTTACTCTCAGCAGCCTTCTGGTCAGTCTTCTCATTCCCGTCCTGCCTCGACAACGACAGCACTGACAGAACCAGAGGTCACAGTCCCAAGCTACATCTGGGGAAATACAGGTTGGATATTAGGAGAAAGTTTTTTATGGGAAGAGTGATAAAGCACTGGAATGGCCTGCTGGGGGAGGTGCTGGAATCATCATCCCCAGTTTTTTTCCTTTTTTTTTTTTTTCTTTTATTTTTTTTTTGTGAAACTGTTGATATTAGCATGTCCTGTGGGCTGTGGTAAAGTGTGCTAGCCAGGAAAGCTGTGGTGCTAGCTGGAGGTGAGTCAGAAGATGCAAATGAAAGAAACTCATCTACTTTTCTCTGCAATCTGTGTTAACAACATGTGCTTTCACTTTCAAACTGAAGCTGAACATATAATATAATAAAATTATATGTCCCACTGAACTGGACATATAATAACCATTTCAAATGTGTAAGAGCTTGCAGCTTGCAGCAGTGCAGAGAAATGATGTTAAAGAGAATGGGATTAATTTTCTAGACTGGGAAAATAATAGGTTTTCTACAATTCTTTTTTTTTTCTACAATTTTAATCCACTTTTTAGCAAATCTTAAGTTTTATAATGAAATGGGGCATGTTTGTGTGCTTTGAAATGATCCAGTTTCTGTCTTGTAACAACTGGTTTGTAACTCCACAGGGGAGTATTTAAGCTGCTCGAGGCTGTTTGAAAAGATTGTTTAATGATGCGTCACCTCTTTATTGGGATATTTGCAGTATTTTGGTGGGGGTTGTTCTAACATTTTTGTTTATTGTTTGGCTGTAGGGGGTTGATGTCTTGACTCTGCTCTGGAAACGGAGAATTTACTGTAAATGTGCTTTGACTGAAGCTCTGCAGTGCTGTGTACACCCTGGGGGCTTTCAGTCTCAACAACACACTGGTCATGTTATCTGCACATTCATTTGCTGGCATCTCTTTTGAGAGTGTCTGGGTCAAGAAATAACTCTGATACTTTCCTCCTCCTTTTGTCTAATTGCCTGTGCCAATCACATGCTCCAGGAAGACTGGAAGTTACATCACTACCAATCCAAAACCAAATGGGGGACCAGTGACCAAATGAGATGGAAAGGAGGTAGAATTGCAGTAGCAGTGAAGACAGAGGATAAAATGAATGTAAATGTATGAAGCCATTGGGATGGATTGCTAGCAATTGAGATATTTGAAGGAATTTAATGACAGGGGAAAAATAGACTTTTGCAGGAAGACTGATTTTGGGTTTTTTGCTTCACTTTCTATTAGGTGAAAAACTAGCTGCAGGGAGCTTTCCAGGATGGAGATCAGACAAAAGGTAAACAGGTAGGAGGCAGAGGAAGGGGGAGGTAGGAAGAATCTTCCTGCTTGTGGTTGGGTTTGGTGGTAAAAGAAGAAACAAAAGGAGTTCAGTAACAGCTTGACAGGGGATGCACAGCTCTTCTGAAAATGGTTTTGGTGATGGAGTATGGACTGTCTAGTGCACTTCACCTATCCAGGAGCATGCTCCTTCCAAACTTTTACTGCCTGCCTTAGTTGCTGACTCAAAACTGATCAAGTGTCTACAATGCTTACCTGCAAACATGTGGGCTCTTGCTTCAGCACTGCCTTCATTCCATTTTTCAGCTTTCTCTCTGTGAAGACTTTCTCATTAGAGTTTAGGATTAGCTCAGTGCATGCATAGCGATTTCTCCCCTTCACTTCAGAGCTGTTGGACCCAAGTCTTCCTGTGCCCTATAAAACAAGGGGCCTCACTGTGTTGAAGCTGAAGGAGCTTGCTGAAAAGCTGAGTTCCTCAGATCTGCACAGCTCTGTGTGTGCACACAGCCCTGCCCAGGGCTGTTCTGAACCATTCCCTGCACATTCAGCCCATCCCTCTGTGCCTGTGCACAGGAGAGCACAGAGGACAGGCACATCCTACTGATGTGAGGAGGATGTGATGGCAGGGTGGTAGAGGCTGAAATAATAGTGCTGCTCTGCCTGTGCAGCAAACACAGGAGAAATGGACTTTCTGCAGGGCTGCAGGCAGCCACTCCAAGCCTCTGCCATGGGGCAGCAGAGGGACAGGGAGGGCACAGTCACAGGAGAGGGAATAACCATGGAGCAGTGCTGCAGGGTGAATGTTAACTGCAGGGTGAATGTTAACATCACCATGTTCTAGTGCTGTTCAATATCTAGAGGACTCCAGAGGGGTGGAAATGATGCTATGCAAGGTTTTAGTCTCAGACACTGCAGGCTTGGCTCCCAGAGTTGCCAGCCTCTCCTGTCTCCTCTTTTCTGAGCTGCAGCATCACAGGCTCGTTTATAAACAGGTGTCACATTACAGAAGGTTTGATTCATCATCAACTGTGTTTCAGCAGATATTTTGTGAGTATAGTGAGCCTAAATCAAGGCACTGTGGATTAAACTGTCCCTCTGATTTCCTAGCTCACTTTCAGAGGATGTTTGTCAATCTAAAGCCCTTTCACAGCCTGGAAAATACTGTCTTTTAATAAAACTCCTTTGAAATCCTTATCCATTATCTTGGCATCTTGTAGAAGGTACAATTATGTCCCAAAGTTTGGTTGGCCAAGCCTTGTTCAATGGACGACAGCTTCCAATCCTCTTCAGTAAATAATGGTTCCATTTCTCTAAGGTTGTTTTTTTTTGGTTTTTTTTTGTTTTGTTTTTTTTTTTTCTTTTCCTCTTTCTATTTGATATCTCAAGCCAGGGAACAGTGTATATTCCTACCAATCTGAGTATAAATGAAGCAGACAGCTAACTTTGATTTACTTCTGTTCCTTCTCATTAGACAAACTGGCCTGCATTAATCATATTAATAAAAATGGCATTAAAATGATCAAGTTTTAAAAAGGCACATGACCCACCAAGTTACAAGTCATCCTGTATGCATATTAATTACAGCTTGTCTAAATTTTAGCAAAAGCTCAAAGGAATCACATTTTTCCCTGCATGTTGGCTTTAATTTGGAAAGCTCCCTGTAATGCAAGATTTATCCCATCCTAGTATGGTTCTCTAATCACAGTATGCTTTAATTTTGATGGATACCCTTGAATGCTTTAAATCCACTAAGATTTGCAGTAATTAGAATTTTTAAAAATAATTTGTTTCCTGAACTATCTATGGTGTCATCCATCTATCATCACGTGGCTTTCTCATGTCATTACTCATTTTCCTTGCAAAAAAAAAAAAATCTAGTAATTTGTATTGAGAGCTTACCTTTGCTGCTACGTGGTAGAGGGAGCATTCTTTCATTTATCTCTTTTTAGTATCTGCTCCCTTTTTGAGTGATTGTGCTCTGAAGAGGTGCACATTTTTCAGAAATGTTGGAAGCCCTTCTCCTCCCTCCCAAGTCTCCAAGCAGTAGCATTGTCCCAGTAGGAGAGCCAGAAAGTCACTTCATCCATTCTGGGTGCTTGCCAAGGGAAACTCAACCATAAGGTAGAATTCACCAGGCTTTTTTTGTTTTTTTCTCTTTTTAAAATCTGTTTCATGCTTCCCTTTCCATTTTCTTTTTATTATAATCTTTCACCTTACAATGTTTGTGATATAATATATAAGGCTTGCATACACAAATCTAATGCATATTTTCAGTGCAGAATGTTTATTTATTTAGTGGTTGTACAAAACAAGACTAAGTGTTGGGATGTTAATCTCCTGTCATCTCCCCCAGACTCCAAGCAAGGTTTTTCTCTCCTCCTGAGTCATGATTCCTTGTCTGACCTTTGCAGAGCAGCCTATCCTTTCTCAGTTGTGTTTCACAGCGTTGCTGATGGTTTGCTGCTCTTTTCTCAGCTGCTCCTGTGCTGCTTTTTCTTCCACCAGCCTCTATTTTATATCTAGTCAGAATTTGCATGTTTAGTCTGCTCTTTGCTTTCTAAGATCTCTCTCCTCTCGTTTCCTGCTTTGGCGGTTTCAGATCATTCCTTTATTTTCTGAAGTGCATTTCTCCCTCCTTCCTGCATCCCTTGCCTGGCTGCTGTGTCTGATGAGGCATTCCCTCCCATCTTCCCATCAGAGCCTCTCTGTGCAAGGTTTCCTCCTTGTCCCTGCCCCTGGCAATCTCCTGGGAGCCACTCTCCTCCAGTGCCCCTCAGTGCAGGGAGAGCCACTGGAGCAGGGGGAAGCATGTTGCCCTGATTCTTAAGATTTTCTAAAGCCTTCTGAGTTTATATTCTTGTAGAGAACTTTCTCACGCAACTTTCTGTAAATAACCTATTGTTTACCATTCCTCCATAGAGGCAGAGAAATTTGATTTACTGGTAGTTTGTCCAATGTCATTGGAGAGGTGGCACGTTCACCCTCCAATCCACTGTCACCTTTGGAAAAGTATAAATGCTGGAGCCAGAAAATAAAATTCCTCTTTTTCACCTTTGCAATAGCAGCAGCTCACATCGTGCTTTCATGTGTCCTATTGTGGCAAGCACATTTCTCTCCCTCTCAGGATTTTTCATAGAGGTGCACAGAGAGAAATGAAAGAGAAAACAATTTCCATTTCTGCTCCTTGTTTTTCCTATGTGGAATGTGTTTGGAGAATTGTTTACCTGGAGTGAGTGCTGGGTTGGATTCTGGTGAGGATTGTTTGAGCTGGTGGTCAATCCAACCCGCCTGGGGCTGGGCTCTCAGAGAGGGTCACGAGTTGTGTTAGAGTCAGAGAAAGTAGTTTTAGCATCCTCCTTTTATACAGTATTAATGTATTTTAGCATAGTTCTAATAAAGAAATAATTCATCCTTCTGAATTGAGTCAGACATTGTAATTTCTTCCCATTGGGCTCACCTGCATTTACAATATAGTGACAGAAGCACATCTGGGAACAGCTGCCAGAGGCAGGGGAAGCAGCAACAGGCTCGGCTCATGGCAGAGGGTGGTTGGAGGAGCAGGCTGAGATCCAGCACACCCCTCTTTCTTTCTGACAGAGCCCTGGGAGGGAAGCTTGCAGCTCCATCAGGCATCGGGACTGATGTGGGAGATGCTCAGTGTAGCTCAGAGTGCCAAGGGAGGTCCCCTTGCCTTTCCACAAGCATGGTGCTGGCTGGGATTTTCCCTCATTCATGGCCAGTTTTACCCTTTATTTCAGAGGTGACAAAACCCCAGCCCAGCAAAACAAGACAGCAGGGCTGTACCACCACTTGCCAGTGTCTGGATTTAGGCAGTGAGCCCAGGAGGGTCCTGGCTTGACTAACTGGGGGAGAAAAATGTTTCCTTTCTGGGCCAGTTAATAATCAGGTCATATTAACAAGTAAAATTTGATTAGGCTTCTGATTAGGAAAGAGTAAGCCAGGAGTTTGAAGCTTGTTGTGTCAACAGAACAGATTAGCTTGAATCTGACGTTCTGCTTTCAATAAGGAACTGCTAATAGAATTATAGTTGGTGTCTGACTTCCTCCTGAGGTTCTGAGCAGGATACAGGGTTTGAGCAGCTGCTGAGTATCACAGGATATGCACTGGGACTTTGTAAACAGCCAGGCAGAAGGCTCACAAATCACATAGTTACAATAAACAATTATAAGGGAGTAGGGAAATCTCTGACTTTAATGGATAAGGTAAAACTTGCATGTTGGGAAAATACCAGTAGGTTGCTGTCATTTGCCTGAGGTGACCAGTTGGAAGGGCAGATGTCCTGCTGAGGGGCTCTCAACTCACTGTTGTACAAGGCTTTATTCCAGAATAATCCAATTCAACGCTGAGAAGTTCAGAACGATTCTGACAATTGACCCTTTTTACTGGAAAGCATTGAGATCATGTCACCCACACCTTGTCAGTGGAGAAACTGCCAATGTGATGTGACCTGGAATTACCATTCCAATCACCCAAATGGCATTTGGGTTCTTACTGAGAACAGATTTTAGAAGGAGAAAATAAGTAATTGTAAATTTTTCATTGAGCCTGGCTACTTTCAGCCAGCTCTGAGAAACAGCCAGCAGATCTTCACATCCTAAACCATTGCTGTTTTGTCATACAAACCGGTGTCACAGAAAATCAGGGTCCCGACTGTTAAAACCGTATTGTAAATGCCTAACATTTAGAAATATAAATAAAGCTTAGCCTACTTTTCTCATCAGGATAGGATCCAGTGACAGTGTGATTAATCATAGGCTGTTCAGCATCAGTAGGGGGAAATGAAACCTATTAATGCTGCCGTGTTCTCCAGGCACCGAGAACTGTGCTGGGAGGAAATGATCTCTGACGTGAGGGAAGACAGACTCCTAATTCCACACACAAAATTCCACCTGCTGTCAAGAATGATTAGGGATCAAAATGGTATCTGAGGGTGTCTGCGGTGATTGCTTGATCTTTGTGGCTAATGAAGTTAACTGTCTGCAGTCAGACCCCCATTAAAGTTTAGCGTGGTGTGTATGTTGTGCCTAAATACATATCTGTGCCCCAGATATGTAGGAGCAGGACAATTGCTCCCTTGGAGGATGCTTCTCTCTCTGCCTCAGACACGTTGCTCTCAGCCAGAGCAGCAAGCTTTGCTTCTACTTGTTCCTTCAGACACAGGGAACACTTTTTAGATGCTGTCCTTCAGCACTGCTTTGCTCTGCTGCCATCATCACCACCATCATTAATGATGCTCTTCAACTTTATCTGGGGGGGCAAAGGGATGGGAACAAAGCAGCGTTTCTTCTGCATCTTTGAACTTCAGCACAGTGGATTTAAACAAAGATTTCTGTTCTACATTATAGCCAGGCTACCTCTGTCTACTACACAAACGATTCATTTCAGCATAACCTCTATGGATTTTGTCCACTTTGAGTTAACCTAAGGGTAGGAGGAGGGGGAGCAGACGTCCTGCTGGAATGCCAGCTCTTGGATTCTAATGTGGCTGCAGGAAAGCTGTAGACTGTCTGAAGGACACACTAAGGGCAGGGCTCTGCAATCCATCAGCTGGGAGGGAGCAGGGTGGTGATGATGTGAACAGAAACACGGCGACAAGCTGCTGGCACATGCACAACGCTCATGCAGGTGACAGGGAAGTGCTTGTCCTTACCTGCATGCAGGTAGTGGTATCAAGGCTCCCATATGGAGGGATTTGTTGTAGAGGGCAGGTAAGCTAAAAATAACCAGGAGCTGTAAGGGAGTTTGTCTTGCCAGGCACCCCTCAGTTAGGGAACTGCATGAATAAAGCTGAGATTGCTTCATTACTGCTCTTGAACCTGCTGAATTTGGGTACAGATGTAGCAGCACTGGGACCAATGGAGAAGCAGTAATCAGAAACATTAATTTGGGAGGGGAATGGCTAGAGGAAAGGCGGTATGAGAGGAACAAAATTAGCTTCAGAAGTGGAGAAATGGAAAGAAAGATAAAAATCAAGTAAAAAACAAAGGAGGGCAGATTTTCCAGCAGTAAGAGTATGAGTTTTAGAGATCTTAGTGTAGCTGTCCTGCTGGCCCAAGGCCACCAGGATGCCAGAGGGAACCTTTGGGACAACTTACTTGCCTACTTTGGAAAGGATTGGTGTGAGGGAAGGCAGAGGCAAGATGGATAAACTTGCACCTTAATGTTAAATGCTGTGGGGAAGGAAGGTGATGTCTAGTTCAGCAGTAGTTGTGTGTAATTAATAGGATTTAGCATTGATAAATGGTAGCTTTGTAGCTGTGTGTAATAGTTAGCGAAATAATGTAAATTTGGCACAGTTTGTTTATTAGTTAATTAAACTATTATTTATTACAAATATGTTGATTAATAAGTAAGATTTACAGTCCCTGCAATATAAAGGAGGAGAGTCAGACCCTGAAGCAACAACCCAGCATGTGATTCTTTTGAAACTGGACCTTGGATGGCTGCATCTCTGTGGAACCCAAAGTGATGATAAAGTTTTATAAACATACTAAACACCAGTCTGGTTGTTCTTGCACTTAGACTGTTTTCCAAAGTAATCTGCAATCCTCAAGGTGATATATTTCATGTAAAAGTTCTTTCATTCCTGTTTTTAGCTCATTAGTCCCTACATGGTCAAAATTGTCCTGGTCTCTCAAATGCCCATGTAAATATTTTTGATTCATCTAATTTCAGCTTATGGTTCCTGTTTTGGAACAGGGGGCTGGGCACATTTTTGTTTGGAACTTTATAATCACCTTTTCAAATCCCTCTGGGTATTTAGGAGCTGTCATTGCAGACAGGATGGTTTGGTTCTTTTTTTTTTTTTTTTTTTTTTTTCTCTGAGTAGCCTTTTACTTCTTCTTCCTGTGAAACATTAATTTCTTTTGGGGAAAATTCTCATTCCTGATTTAATTTCCTTTGACTGTTTTCTAATGATTTTGGGTCAGCTTTAATGGCTTATGAATCATTTCATTATTTGTTCCCTCTCAGTTCCCTGGTTCCTGACAGCTCCTCTCTCGCTGCCTATATCCTGATGTGCAAGTTTCTGAATTAGCCAGAATTTAGAGTTTTCTCTGTGTAGATGAGCATGAGTAATACACAATTGGGGTGCTATTTGTGATACCTTCACACCAAAATTCTTTTCAGGATGGTGGAAGCAGAAGCTGTTTTCCCCCTTAGAAATTCTGTCACTTTGCTGTTTACCACAGCCACGATCACTCTTTGGCCATATCTCTGCCCTGTGCCCAGCCAGCAACAAATGGCCATGCCTCCTATTTCAGGTGGATTTATTAGGAATGCTGAATAGTGCATTTTTATGCTGGATTTCTTATTACACTTGTGTTTTCTATCAAGATCTAGTTGGATGAAAGAACTGAGTGTATTGAAACACTATTTGAAAGGGTTATTGGTTAATAATACCTCGAAATGCAGTTGAATGTTTTTCCTCATGTAAATTTATGCAAATGTTTTTGCACTGAAGGTGGAATTATTATAATAAAGGCAGTTCTATGTATATTGAGGAAGCTGAGCTATTTGGGTTTAATTACCCTATCTCTTAGAGTTGAAGACGCTCATCCTGTCCAGTCTAATTATTTCCACAGAAGTTTTTTTAAAAATTTTTTCTTTCCTCCCAGCTCATCTCTGAGCTGAATTGTACTGATTGAAGAAATGCAGATATTGAAAAAGTTCTCTTGGTACCTGCTGCTATGCTGAAGCTGGATTAGTGCTTCAGCCAGTCCTGCTCTAGCAGCTACTACTGCTTCAGCCTTTAGACCTTCCTTAAACCTCCTTGAACAAATGCAACCTGCTTAATGCCAAATCCCTGCATGCCTTCTGCAATGACTGAAGTTCCTTTCAGCATTTCCATCCTGCTGCAACTGGAATTAGATGGATTTTTAATTGTTGGATTTATCTCTTCCCAGCACTGTCGGCTGTTCCATCTCTGGAGCTACATGGGAAGTTTTGGTGGCTCCTTCTGCTAGAGCTTTGGAAAGGATTGCTCTGCCTGCTGTGAGCCCCAGATCCCTTCTTGGTGACAGCTGTTAGCACCTTTTGGCTCATGTTAGTGCAGAGAAACATACACATAATGAGGAGAGAGCACATTTGAATAAGTGCTTGAGGGACAGCAGCAGAGAAAGCATTAGGATGGAGCAGTGCCCCTAAGGGCTGCATCCTTGGAGGATGCTGCTGACCACAGCAACATTCCCACCTCACATTCTTTATTTGTCTTTTTTACTTTTTGAAGATTTGCACTTGGAAAAGTATTTTCTTTCACTTAAGGTAGCTTTTAGTGAGTTATGCTCTTATTTGCTGGCAGTTTCACTCTTCCCTTTTCTCCCACACCCCTTTTTGAAGGACCAGCAATTGATTTTTCAGTCAGAGTGAGAGGAATTGGTCCACAAATACGACTTTCTCAAAAGCTTCTGACTACTGATGACTTTTGTTGCCAAACTTCTATTGCTTATCCCTGCCTCGAATGTGTGTAAAAAATTTCTGTGAAAAACTCTGCTTTTCAACTGTTGTTCCTGATGTGGTTTGGATTAGGAAAATCTGGGATGCAGTGCTGTGCAGAAGAGAAAAGCAAACCTGGACTGCAGTGCCCAGTGGATTATTTCAAGTACAGTGAGTGGGGGAAGAAAGACATTGCACTTAGAATAGATACTACACTTGGCAAAAAACCTGAGTATTCCACACATTGCTAATCTTGCAAGCTTTTATTTCATCAGAAAGTCTGTCTGAGCTGATTTCCATATCCTGTTTCTTTCTGTTTAGTAAGTGCACCCACTTTGGCCAGTTGTGTTTGTTGTGTGTGTTTACTTCCCTAAATTCATGGAAATGAGTGTTATCTTTCTTTATCTGGAGTAATAAAACCAGAGAAAGCTTTTATATCAACATGAACGAAATCAAATTTGTGAAGATATTTTGTCTATTATGAGGGTTTTCTTTGAGTCTTTAATTAATTTCATTTCCTGAACTTAGATTCAATTATATGCTCTTCCTTTTAAATGTATTCTGTTGTCCATGCTAGAATAGCTCTCCTAGTGACAGATGCAGATATTAATGAAAACTCTTGATCTGGTGTGTAGGCATTATTGAACACTTACAGAACAACCTGAATTTGTAGCTGCTTTCTAACCCTGGAGAAACCAAACTGACATCAGAGATGTGCCCATTCAGTTACTTAACTCCTCTGGTGAGAATCTCAAAAGGCAGGGGAGGGAATGGATTAGGATGATGTGAGTTTGATCTGAGGGAAGCATTAGTCTGGGTTTGTTGTTGGTCTCTTGATATAAGCTTTATTATATAGCTTATTATATAATTATTGCTCCATTACTATATTCTATATCCCTCTATAATTATTCTATTATTATTATATCTATTATTCACTCAGACTATATCTGAGTGAAATTGAACATAGGTTTGTATTGAAAGAGGAATTCCTTTTTACAAGAAAAACTAAATGGATGGAGGTCACTATATTTAAATATGATTTCATTTGTTACTTTTTCGAGCAATAGGATGTTCCTTCCTCTCTCAAATCAAGGGCTGGGTCTCATGCAATAAATCCTTGCATCACAACTACATGGATTGAATATAGGAAAAAATATCAAATTCTTAAACCTAAGACTTCTGCTGGCATTCCAGGGAAACATATCTGCTGATATGTTTCTATCTTTTTTCCTGTTTCACAGTCTAGTCCATGTCTATAGTTGTGTTAAATTGCTGTTTTTTACTGGGTGTCCTGCAAATGAAAAGGGAATCAATGTGTACTGAGCAGGAGATGTGGCAATGAGCACCAGCACAGGGAACAGACTCTGACAGAGGCCTTGGCTGTAACACCAGGTGCAGCATGAGAAGAGGCAAAACATCTGGGGGGAAACAGGGGGAGGGTGAGTGATGACAGAGGTACATTACTGTCTCCTCACTAAGAAACAAAATTCCCTAATAATTTGTCAGGCTCTACCTTTTCCAGCTGAAATTCATTACTACATCAAAGTGAATGCCTCACTACTAACAGAATAAATGTCTCTATTTAGAATGTAAATGAGAAAAATGCATGAATTACAAGACATTTTAAGACTTGGGTGGCTGGGCGGATGGAGTTAAGTCTTATTTTAGAAATTGGCTTTGACATAATTTGATAATAAGTAATAGGCTTAGTTTCTGATTCTCTAATAACTTGAAATGCAGCAAATCTTTGCTGAATGTGTGAGCTGCATTACAGATGAAGTGTACACAGGCAAGGGGTGTATGTGGGGGGTTGGCTGACTCCCTACAATGCCCTCCTTCCCTGGCAGACCACCAAGAGGGAGGGCTGAAGTGAGCCTTGCTCTGCACTGGGTTATGCCAGCCTGAGGATGTTATCCTTTTCCAGAAGAATTTGGGAGCCCTTCAGGGGTTAGAAGCACATAACTGGAAGTTATGTACCTCCTGTGCTCCTCTGGCTCCTTCTGCCTGGAGGAGAAACCTGCCTGAAAATGCTGCACTGGGCAATAATTGGAAACAGACACCTGAACGCAGATGCATTCTTGTCAAAAGGAAACCCAGAAAACGTTTGCACAGATGTGGTTGACACAGGAGGTCATGATCTCATTTCGTATGTCACTGCTGGATCTTAGCTGAGATAATTACAGGCAAATGGCTGTCTAAATATGAAGTCAACAGGAAGGTGTCCAGCTACATGTGGTACTACAAGTAAATCAGATTTCGCTGGAACAGCCAGCAGCTGAGGATATTAGGTGAATATCGGATGTTCCCTGACAAAATTTATCACTAAAAAATAGACAACAAAAATTTAGATTTATTCATTCTTTGTATGTCTTTGTGGACTGGTACCAATATAGATAAAACTCGCATTAGTACCTCAATATAGAATTTAGAGTTACTTATTTGTGTATTTTTTCCAAAACACGACAGGATGAAAACTGTGCCCAGAAAAAGCTGTAACATATTGCCTAAATCATCTGGGCTGATGCTGGCAAATCCTGGAAAATACCCAGACAATGAGGTGTGGCTGGTTTGCTCCCCTGGCCAGCAGCTGGGTCAGCACTGTCCCTTGCTTGGGCTCTGAGCAGCAGTAGGTGCAGTAAAGCTCTCCAGCAGAGGCTGGTCTCTAGTACACAGAACCAGTACAAAATGTCCCTTATGCTTTTCCTTTTCCACTGCTGACCTCAATTATTTTTTTTTTCCTTTCTTTACAGAAAGCCTCACCTTGTGGCCACACCATTATCACATTTCTGTAGCTCATATCCACTGCAGCACAGCTATAGCTTTGAAATTATCACTTCAGAGGACTCCCAGAGCTGCTTGGGAAGCCCACTGATATTTCTGCAGGATGCTGCCTTTGCAGCATGCAGTGAAACCCCCTGGTGTGTTCCTAGCTCAGTGGCAGTTTCCTGCACAGCCATGAACAGACACCCCTAATTACATTATTTCCTGACTGTAATGCAAGAGGATGGGCTCCTCTCATGTTTTTAAACCATTTCTGAGCAGGAATTTGTTTTTTTTTTTTTTTGTTTCAAGTGTGTAGTAAACTGAGGTTGAACTCTTGTGGTGTCCTCGCTCAGATTTGAACGTGCCCCCCCAAAATTCCCTGCTAGGGAAATTATTTGTCCAGGTCCCAAGCAGAGAGCTGCACGAGGAGCTTTGGCACGGTTTAGTGTGCCAGCTTGTGCTGAGAAAGTGCTTGTAGTCCCCAGCTGTGTGGGTCAGGAGGAGCCCCACAAACCCACAGATATCACCCCATAATCCTTCCTGGCAAACAGACTACAGGGGTGTATCTGCAGGAACACAGGCAGCAGCAGCAGCATCATCATCATCATCAGCACCAGCAGCAGCAGCAGCAGCTCTGGCTAAGCCCTTCCCTCGGGCTCACACGTGTCCTTGTAAACTGAGATTTCACACAAGCCAGTGAAGACATACTTCAGTTTTATTGTTGTTTAGGCATGGATAGAAACATTAATTCTTTTGCACTCTTGGTTCTTGAAAGTTGCCTATAGTGAGCTGGAGCAGTGAAAAGCCCAGCTCCTCGGACTGGCGATTTAAAGTGCATAGGAGATCAAGCAGAATCCCAAAAGGCGAGGAGTTGTTTATATTCCTTTTTTCTGTAGCTGTGAAAGTTGAAGGGCTTTCTTTTTCTTCTCGTTTGCCCTATATTCCCCTGACAGTGGTATGAAGATTTTCAGCCCTTCCCTATGCTTTCCCTTTGGAGTTTTCCCTATCTTTGGAAGATTCCTCTCTGTGTTTAAGAATTATTTGTAGTGATATAAACAAAGAGAGGCTGTAGATGCACACTCCTTCACAGGACTCTGGTACAACTTTTCCCGTTCAGAGTCATGCCCACTGAATTTGTTTTTTTCTTTTAAAAAACGTGTATCGCTTGGCAGTGTTCTTGCACCAAAAGAAAAAGATATATTTATATATAAAGTAACTTTTTTGTGTGTTCACGTTTTATTTTGGAAAAACAGGTGTTTAAAAATTTTAGAATTTTTTTAACAAAATTCTAAAAAGAAAAAAATCACAATATTTACAGAGATAACAGAATGGCTGAGCCATGCAAAACAAATTACTTTGGTTTTTCCCCCATTTTACTTTGGTTTAAATATTGACCAAGATTATAATTTCTTTTTCCTTTTGCCAAATAAAACAGTAACAAATTAAAGTTTAGAGGCATATAACAGGATTTCCCTCTAATATTTTATACAGCATAGAGTTTATAGGACATCTTATGTATTTAATCCATGCCAATGCACTACAGGAAGCTTTTATTAAGACATCAGTCACTACTGCCCAGACATTTAACATTTTACAAATTTACAAGTAACAGTGTTTTCTGCCCCCTAAATAATGCAAAAGTGGCAAAATACATTTCCTAACGTCCATATTTTTCTTTTATTTATTTATTTATTTATTTTTGCCTACCAGTCTATAAAAACTTACTTTTTCCCTGGATATTTGTAAATGGAAACCTGATGTTCTGCTTACTGTTCCTCTCCATCAGAGCTGCCTGTTACCTTCTTCCAGAAACTAACTTTCCAGATAAGATGAAACTTATCTCCCTTAAGTGCAACTTTCTATTGGCCATTCACCCTAAAACCTTTTCTTATCAAGTACCATTCTAAAAATTCCCTCAAGCAAAAAACATGTTTATAAAGTTACAAACTTGAATGTAACTAAAGATACATAGACATTTCATTGTTACAATTATATGTACTGTTTGATAAATTAGGTACCAGTTAAAAACACTAAAATTATCTCAAGGTGCATTCAATATCTGTAGCATAGTTAACAAAAACACACAAAAAATATATATATATATATATTCTATTTTTGTGGGAAAAAAAATGTAGCTTTGATATGACCACTTTTTAAAAAAGTTTCCAATTCTGACTGGTATCTCTCTGAAAAGAAGAAAAGGTACAGTACTTTAAGGCAGCGAATAACATAAAGGAATCAAAATTAATCCAGAATTCCAGTTCCTTATCCTAATGCTAGCATGAAAGACGACCGATAACCATCAATAAAATGCATGTCTTGCTCTAGAAGAAAAGGATTTTTTACCCACCAGCTGTATGTAGTCTAGGAATTTATCATAGTGTTCCTTACTCAATACCCAGACTTCTTCAGGGAAACTCTTTATTCCCTTTCTAGCTAGTTTAGCTTTGCATGGTTTTTTAAATGTTTACTTTCATTAACAATTGAGTTCATTCTTTGTCACAGCTGTCACCCTTGATTTCAAAGAATGAAAAAGGAGTTTGACATTTTCCTTTAAGACAATCTTACACTCTAGGTACTTGCTACAAAGCAGAGGTTTCACTGATTACAACCAGATTTAGACATGTACCTGCTCAAAGGGTGTCATAAAAACAATTGAAATAAAACCATTACACTATACATCAGATTAACAGCAACTCCCAGAACAAAGCCTTACAGTGTATAAAAATAGCTACGTAAAAAATTTACATAAAGGCAAACAAAAAGAAATCTTCAGTGCAGACATTTACAAAAAATATTTCAAACAGAACACAACATGGTGACCTATTATCATGGCTGTCGCCAAAATTAGTTTGTGGGGTTCTTTTAGCTTGAGATAATTGTGTCTAAAATCCTTTGAAAACCTGGTAGTATGATCTGCTTAATACTTGAACCATGAATAGCTGTCACTTCTTTGTATATGTTTAAATACAATCCACGTTCATGCTTCAATTGGTCTATATGTATTCTCTGAAAATAGAAAGGTAAAGCCAGTTAAATATTTTTAAATATGTTAACCATCATAACTACTCAGTATCTATGCTGTAAATAAACAGCTTCATGAAAATTTCTTCTTCTGAAGCTCAATGATGTAAATGCTTTCTTTCATGACAAGAATGCCTGTTGCAGTATTGTTCCAAATAAATCCAGTAAATTTGTCTGGTAAGTAATGGATTTATGTTCATTTTAGTTATGCAGATCTACTGATCTGAAGATGATTGCACCAAAGGCACACAAGATGTTTATGCTGTAACTTTTGCAAAATCCAAACTGACTTATTTTCCACTTTTCAGTCCTTCCTAGGACATAATTTTGGTATTCCCAATTCCCTTTTCCAAACTAGTAGAACAGTGATATTGCTGGTAAAGTGCCTACAGCAATTCTGCATCTCTTTATATGCTGTGTAGTTGCTATATATAATCCATTACATTCTAAATGTTTAATGCAAATCTTCTGGTTTGTATTGGAAAATTTCAGACAATACTGACCTACTGAAATTATTGACAGTTGCATTCATTTAAAGAAGAAACCTTGATATGTATGTATGAAATATCATAATCCTGGATAATTCCATATGCTTTAAATCCCTGCTACCTCAAGAAGGCATCCAGTGCTATTTACTTAAGATCTCTGAAAATCAGGGCTGGAGGAGCTTTGCAATGCAAGCACCCCTGAATATGTAATACTCTCATTTGATAACTAGCTCAACAAACCTCTCTATGGTTAGCCTGCTTCCAGACTCTTGTGTTATCACAGTGTCAATTTTAAATGAGCTAAACCAGCCAGAAAAATGGTCTAACCCCCTCCTTTGGGTAGTAGGAGGAGAGGTGCAGCAGTGGTGTATTTATGTGTGAGCACAGGGTGGTGCTCTTGGTGCTCTGCAGTGCTCCTGTAATTCCCAGCAGAACTTTGGCATCTGCCAGATCTTTTGCAAACAGTTTACTTCATACAGATCCAGCAAGGAAAACTTTCAAAGCTGTTCCTATCATAATACACTGTGTCTCTTTCCAGGATAAAACTGATCATAGCACAGGTGTGTGAAATCTAGACTAAGAAAACTGTTTTGTTCTAAGGGAAGGAAGTTTCATGACCTTTGCATTAATGATGAAAAAAGTGACCAAGGATTTGGAAACTGCTGCTTTCAGTAAGGGAAGAAGTTCCCGTAAATATTTCAAGTCGTCACTTGAAACCTTCTGAGCTCTATCTAAACATGCTCTTCATATAAACACATACATACACATGCACAGTGGTACATTATACAAATTTGTATTTTCATTTCCTCAAGCACATGCATTAACATAAAGCCAAGTATTAAGTTCCATCTAAATGTCAGATTTCTTTTTTATATTTGTATGTGCATCTCTGAATTCTTAACTGGCCGAAAGCTTGAGTCTGTCTGCCCTAAAACTACACCTCAAAATGACCTCACTGCCTCCCCCCCTGGAAGGTGAGCATCAGACCAAGAGTCTTTGATCATCAGAGAAATGGTGGACTAAGAAATTTTAATGCTGTAATATGAAGCACTTACCTGGAATGATGACTGACACATTTTCTCTTAAGTTTCAGATTTATGATTGTTTTCCTCTAGTTTTTTGTTTTCTTCTATATTTCCAAGATCTTTGTCTACATGTTTTGATGCTGTCCTATAATGAAAAGGAAGGTCATTTTTGCAGTAATTTGTTCCATACTCATATTAATGACACTGCCTCCTCCCCTCACACTGAACAGAAAATTTTGACAGTTCTGTTCTGAGCAGAGCAACAGGTTTGCATATGTCTGTGAAGAGGCCAGTGCCACCAGATCCCCCACTGCTGTGGGTACCACAGGAAGTACTGCAGCAGGGCTCTGTGTGTTTGATCTACCTCTTGAGGAATTCAGAATTATTCTGAGCCAGCAGACATTTAGTAAGGTTAAACCAGTTGTGGAGATCCACGTTTCTTGACAAAGTAATTGTGCAGCTTGTTTCAATAGACATGAGTCTGCTTTAAGGCATACTAAAACATTACAAGTGTGGCTAAAATATCTTGATCAACACAGCAATCTTTTGTGTATTTGTAGTAAACGACTTTCAGAGCCTGTGCCAAACGGAAGCTCTTTAAATGTGAAGAAACTCGTGAAAATTCCGGCACCACTGAAAAAAATATCTCACTCTGGCTTGTAGGTCTGTGCTAGCTACAACTGACAAGCTTTGGGTAAAGATGAGATTGTGTAAATGTTTGAGGGGGGGAAAATGCCTCATTTAAAGTAGCAGGTCTTCCTTAATGCAAGTAGTGGTGATGAATTAATGAGTTAAGTGCTTAGTTTAGCTTAGCACAATAAAACCACTATGCCATTCATTTAATCTGTGAGAAGCCTCACTGTCTGCCAAGGTGAAAGATTCCTGCAGCGCTGTGATAACATTTGGAAGGCCCCAATTTTTAAGATGTAAACAGGCAAATGCGTTTGAGTGGGACAAAGCAAATCCCTTGCGTCAAAGCAGATTATCGTGGCCGCATTTTCCCGACAGATATTTTGTTCCCCCTACAGAAAAGTGCGGTGTGCTGCGACAGACTGATGCATATGCTCACCCTTGCTTTGGGGTACAGACTGGGGTGACGCTGACCGGAGGAGGACAAGGCAGACACAGGCTGGGGAGTGGGGATGGCAGGCTGACACCATGCAGGAACGCACGCACAGCGGGATTTATCGGTGGGATCATCGCTGGAGGAGCGCTCCTGCCGCATCCTCATCTGAGCAAAGGCCGGCTGCACGGCCTGTGCCCTGCCCCAAGGACCCTGCTGAGCCAGGGAAGCTCAGCCCTTGGCTATGAAGAGCTCCTGTGCCAGAGCTCAGAGGTTCTGTGTGGTGGAAAAGTCTCTCCTCCACCCCGAGCTTCCAAAGAAAGGCTCAGCAGTCTCTGTTGTTCGGTCTCAAGGCAGTTTATTGCAAGTTATCTAAAAGATTTTCTCCTTGGGCTGCTGTGGTTTGCTCACAGCTCAGGCAGAGGCACACACACACCCTGACATCCTCTCTGACTCCCGACTGCTTCTTCTCTCCCCGCCCAGGGCTGCTGCTGTCTTTTATATGGTACATTACGTGTTACATGGGTACAGTTTGTCCCCAATGCCTATTACCTATATTAAATGGTGCTTTTCTATCTTTTATATGGTACATTACGTGTTACATGGGTACAGTTTTTCCCCAATGCCTATTACCTATATTAAATGGTGCTTTTCTATCTTTTATATGGTACATTACATGTTACATGGGTACAGTTTTTCCCCAATGCCCATTACCTATATTAAATGGTGCCTTTCTACTCTAAACCAATCTGTGAGTGCCAACATCACCAAGAACATGGAGGCAAGGAAGGAGAAAGAGGGAGGACAGGGCAGACCCAAATCCCTCCATCTTAAACCTCTGACCCCCATGTACAAAACCAAAACCCCCCTGTACAGCACTCAAAAATTCTTCCCTCTACTTTGTGACTACTTCTACTATATCTAAACTTTTGTGACTTCTTGTTCTTCCTGCAAGGTTGGTAAATCATTCCATGGCTCAAACCCAAAATCACAGCTGTTTCCAGCTGCCTGCCAGGGTCTCAAATGCTTCTGACCTGGACCTGGAACCTCCAAAAATGTCTGAGGGACATTTTGAGTTCCGACACTCCTGGGGCACTGCAAATGCCTCACCTCACCCCTGCCCACCTCTGGGAGTGCTGCTGAAATGCTGCTCTCCAGCTCCAGGTGGATTTGGGATTCTGCATCCCAAATCCCACAGGCTATGCTGAAAGGGACCACTCTAAAATCTTTTTGGGTTTAGAGAAGGTTACTTCCTGAAGGGCCATAAGTTTAAATGTTTTAAAGCTGTGTTATCTTTTGCTGTTGGTTTAGGGTGCTTCTGCTGTATTTGTGTGACTGACAGGAAGGTATCATGCTGGAAACCCATTTACTGCAAAGATCTGAGCTCCTCTTCATTGCAGGCAAATTTAATTTTAAAAGTGCTGAGATAGTATTACAAAGTAACTTGTTCTACAGTGGTAAATTTCTATTGCACAGTAACAATCTATTTTTTTTTTTTTTTTTTTTGTTATTCAAAACCTGAAATGCATTACATCAATAAAAGGGAAGGATATGAAATGCAATGAAGAAGAAAATTCAATGCTTTGGTAGAGACTGACCTTCTGTGAGCTTAACAACCTTTCACAAATCTCTTTAATCCTAACAAAAAAGAAACAACCCCTCAAAAAAAAATCCCTTGAAAATTAAAAGAAATATATAATTTAAAAACTGTTTGGTCTAGGTTGAGCACATAATTTAGCTTGTCATGTGGCTAATGAGTCTTTTCCATAAATAAGTCTCACAAAATTGGAGACAATAGGGGAAGAGATGAAAAGCTGAAAGAATCTGGACTCAGGCAATTACCTGGGCTGAAGTGAGTTGGATGTGAGAAAGCAGTACCATGCACATCTGTCCTCATATAGCTGCTAATGTCTGCTCCTGGAGACTGGATAGGCTACTGGCATGGCTCACTGGGATCCTTTTTTTGGCTTCTTATCACCAGTTTTACAGTGCCCAAATCAGACTGAATCTCATATGACCTGACACTTAACAGCAGAGAGAACTGTCTGGTCTTTGATTAGGTTAAAAGTATTCAATGACTAATGTCAGGAGATCCTGCAATGTGATCAGGTTTTGATTTTTGAAGTAATCTATTTTAGCTCTATATTCAGCCAAATTAAATGTCACCTTTATTTTCCTAAAAGCCACACTGGGCAAAAATGGGAGACTTAAAGGGCAACACTACCTTTGAACGAGGCAGATGCTCCAGAACACTTTTGGAGTGAAACACCTGCTTGAAATGAGAGCAGCAGCAGTTCTTCATGTCTGACAATCAGATGGATTTCAATTCTCAATGCCTGAGACTGAAATGCAGCTGTTTATTTATGATGCCTCAGTGATCCTGCTGACCTGGTTTTTTGTTCCCCAAATACCATTATCGAGGCAGAATCACCACCTCAGCACAAACAATGCTGCAGCCTCTTTAAGTGCTATCTAAACGGTGTCATCAAGAGACCCAGGAGTTATTTTGCACGGAGATGTGGTGCACAGGCAGTGCCCTGCAGAGGAGCAGCACCCCTTGCACAGCACAGCCCCTAGGGCTCAACAGAATGGCTTGGGTTTGTAACAGAAATGTCTCAAAACATCTCAAAAAAAGTCACCCTCACTTCCTGAGGTGACTTCAGGCACAGGACAAATGATCCTTTTCCAGCTTAACATTCCACAACAGTTGTTCCTTACTTTTTTTGTGTTCCTTTTTTTTTTTTTCCCAGCTTCCTCCATCTGCAGCTCCAGATTTTCCTCATAATATCTGAGTAGCTGGGCAATAGATTCTGAACTTATAGAAATATTCCCAAGGATTCAACCAAAAGGGAAGACAGCCCACTTTACCCATACTACCTGGAGTACTCTCACACTGTCATTCTCTGCAGCTCCACAAAAACAAACAAAAAAAAAAAGCCCACACCTTTGATAGTGTTGTTTGGAAGAGAGAGAAGTTGGTTGTATAAATATGAGTTACTCACTCAACTCTTCTTTTTCTTTCCCCCCCCCTTAAATTAATTTGTAAATCATGGAACATTCTCAGCTCTTGCTAAAATTATGACTCGTGTGTAATATTTATCTATGCTTGCTCTTCAGGAAAATAATTATCCTCAGGGAATCCTAATCAAAATCCCTCTGTAAGTAGTGCCAGTAGTGCCAAAGTGAGATTTTTAGCATTCTTTGGAGTGTGTGTGCTGTGAGGCCACTATTTTCATGGCTCTTGTTCAGACACTGTTCATAGCGTTGTTGGTAATACAAAGACCATTTTTCCATGATAATTGTTTTGCCTGCTGCAGTGTAAATACAGACTGCATACAGGTGACCCAAAGATTACTGTAGGGTTTTAATTTCTGATATCTTTTAATCTCACAAATCTAGGCCTTGTCCTCAGCACTATTTAAGGGAAAAAGTATGCAGTGCTGTTTGTCCTTGTCACCCAGCCTTGTGATAATGACAGATAAGATGATACATATCTGTGTAGTTCTGGGTGCTGAAGCAAGATGGATTTCATTAAAGCTACACTCAACTGCACTGTTCCAGATGATTTTCTAGGAGCTAAAAGTTTTATACATCCCAATCTGGACTAGCTGCAACCTCCTTATTTACTTCAATTTTACCTTCCACTTCCTCCAATTATTTTCAACTGTCCATCAGTAGGAAAAACCACAGAGATATTAGAAAAATATTCCAGTCATCAAGAAATGGGTGACTGTTTCTAATTTGTATTATTTTTTTATTAGATTTGTGTTATGAGCTGACACTTTCAGAGATGTTTGGTAACTATGTCTTTTCTCTGAAAGGGAACTGAGTGAAAACAAATACAAATGCTGAGTTTTGTTGAAAACATAGTGAATTTCTTACATATTTGGCCCACCACATTAACTCATATGCTTGTTTGCTATAAAGTACCAGAAAAGCAGAATTGTTATGCTTCAAGTGCTCAGTTTCAGAGATGCCAGTAACCTTTGTCATCACTGTGACCTAAGAAACGTTTCAAGAGTTTGATGTGCTCTGAGTGTGAACAACTTTCAGCTGGCCCAGCTGAAGTTTCCTTCGCTGGCTGTTGAACCACTTTAACCTTGATCTAGCCTGACTTGAGATTTGGGCACCTCCCAACTCCAGGGATAAAAACGGGGCCAAGAGCCAACTACATGCCAGCTTCCATGACTAGGGAGCAGGGGACAGGGTTTTGAGTGCACCCTTTCCTTTTTGAATCTCTCATTTCTGCCGTACCCTCAGCTGTGTCTGGCAAGATGGAAATTTTATATATGAAGCATTTACCTAACATGAGTGTCCTGCAATCTCTCAACTGACGCTTGACACAAAAATGTTAGAAAGATTCTGAAGTGCTGAGGTATATTCTGTTTGGTACAGATTAGTTTACAGCATCCTTTTTGGAAAAAGGAGAAATCTGCAGAGAACAAGTGCTTGGCCTTCTGCTCAGATGAAGGAGAAACAAGGCATGCTGGGGTGGGTAGGCTCAACTCTTTATTCAAGAGGAGGCTGGTTGCAGGATGTGGAATACAGATGAATCTCTGATTTATGGGACAATATTCACACTGAAAAGAATATGTGGCAATAATCAGCTTTTCCATCAAGTGAAGCTGAGGCAGTGAGTAACTGTACAAGTGATTTATTGTGAATATATTCCAAGGCTGTAAGTATAATTCCTACTTAGTGTGGATGACAAGACAATAGAAGATTATACAAACCACAACACCAATAACAAAAAAAGGAATGTTTTTCTTGCCTCGGCAGACTTGGAAAGTTCTGTGCTGCTGCCTTCTCAGACTTTCCTTTGGCGTCACTTTGGGGATAGAGATTAGGTGAGTTACTGGTCAGGGGTGGCTTCAAAAAATAACTACTACCTGCTGGCCTGGATGGGGTTGTGTCCAGAGGTGAAAGTTGCTTTTAGCAAGGTCTACTTTGATTTCTAGGCTATGATCCATAATGAAAACTTTGCCAGAATTAGGCACTGACATTCTGCTTGCTCCTGCAAGTATGGTGTGCAGAAAGCAGGGAGGATAACAACAGATCAATTAAAAAAATATACAGAGAGCAGGAGATTGTCAATGATGATACATCAATTAAGGGGTTTGGAAGCCAGCAACCATGTGTCAAATACAGAGATTATTGTTTAATTATAAAGACATTTTTGTTTCCAGTGAACCTGTCTAATCAATTCTAGTTCTAATTTTTCCTCTAAGCTTTAGGAAAAGAAGCTGAACACGAGGAAAAGAAGTGGTGTCCATTTAAATTATGCCATATCCTATCTTTGAAACCAAAAAAATTGTTGTAATTTATAAATTCATCTCATGATATACTCTATGATTCCTGTCAGCTCTCCCCACACTACTCCATGGTGCAAGAAGAGATATTTTACCTTCTCTGCCCTTGTTATACTCAAACCACCTCATCCAAAGAAACCCAAAGCAGTGTACTACAGTTTCATGGCTCCACATTAACACATTTGAAAAGGCAAAGTTATCGTCGGCATTCTTGCAAGAGTAGCAAAGTGTGGGAGGAAAAGCACTATACTGTTACTTTTAATTTTTTCCCAAAAAAAGCATAAGCTTTGGAAAAAAACCAAAAAACTCTCTGTAGTATCTGAGTACGGTTCTGTGCATGGGTAATTTATAACAATTCTATATTTGGAAAACTTCAAAAACCTGATCAGTTATGGCTGAGCCAAAGTCTTTATGTATTATCCAAAAAAAGAACATTTCTTAGCAGATGGAGAATTCCTTGTTGTACTTTCACATCAGTGAATACACATTTGTTCATAGGAAAATCCCACTGGTGTATTTGAGATTTCATTTGATTCAATTTTAATGGAAGATCATACTAAAACCAATTGAACTTTAAGACTGCTTTTACACCTGTACTGATTGGAGCATGCTATGCACGGCCACTTAACCTGCTCAGAAGCAGCTCTGAGAGCTGTCAGAAAGCAAACCTGCTTCTGCCTGCCCTCATTTCCCCCTGGAGACAAAGCTATGGGGGAAAGACCAAGTGGGGCACACAGAAATAGCCAGCCTCAAAAGGATGGAGCAACACAGTCACTTCTTGACACCTTCCCATTTATTTTCTGAAGTGAGCCTCTGTGGCAAGGCAGAAACTTGAAAATGGAAAATGCTGTTCTATGCCTGTGATGTCTAAAAGCTGCATTGGGATGAGAGCTCCTAGATATTTCAGCAACAGAAGCTCTATTTTTACAGGTTTATTTCAGAAATCTCAAAGTACACATGAACAAAACAATTAAGGATCTCTCTTCTTCCTGAGCTGGTTGAGTCTTATTCTGTATGTTATTCCATTTTTAAAGGAAACAAGGAAGCCAATTTCTAAATGAAGGTAGCCAAAGTCTAAATGAAGCACCAGTACAGCCAACAGACTTCCACACATCAAGTTCCACAATTAAATACTATATTAAATGCACAGATTTGGCTGTCAGGAAACAGGACCTCATTACTGTTATGATCTATGAAAATCTGAGAACCCCACCTCCAGGAGATGAGTTCCATTAAGCATTAGGACAAGCTAATCAGAGGTACCAAAAAGTTTCCTTTTGCTATCAAGTGCACCCACTGTAACAGCTTTTCCCCACTCCAGAAAACTGGAATGCTGTAGAGGAAGGAAAACAAGTAAACATACATATTTTCTTATCACTGTTCTTTTTCCAGCTTAGTATAAAGTTTTCAAAAAATTCTTACTTTGATTTCTTCACATAGAGCCAGTAGACAACACCTGCAATCAGAGCAACCAGCAGAAGACCGACCACAATTCCCACTATTAGCTTTGCCTGGTCATTAACCTTTTCACTATTGTCATCTGAAGCAAAGAAGAAAAGTTAATGAGATGACCTATGATAAAGTAAAGCATTACAACATTTCTACAGAATTTTCACCAGAAACACAAAAAGGGATTAGAAAGTAAAAAAAAAATAGAATAAAAAAAGAGAGAGGAAACCGTACATACCAGTTCTATCCTCTGGCTCATCATATTCTGGAATATTTACTGAAATGAAAAATGTTAAAATTGAATTAAAGACAACACAGACCTAAAAATCACCTTTAATTGCCTATTTACAGCAATGACAGAAACTGGAACAGTGTTTTCCAAACAAGATATTTAATCCCATCTTTAAATAGAAGCCTTTCCTTTGTAACTACACTATATACACTAGAAGAATCTTACTCTAAACCTGTAATATTCAAGTCAGAAATATTTCTGACTGAGAATTTCTGTGCTACCTTTCCAAAGCTCCTCACTGCGTTTCATCATGATATATAATTAAAGCCCAGTATGGCTGATTTCTGTTGTGAGTCAAGTCATATCAATAATAATAAACTGTAATTTAGGGACTAAGAGATATTGTTAATTTTGTAATAAATAAATATCTCTGTCTAGTAAATGAAATATTACTTTGCAGTATTTTGTACTATTATGCTGTACTATTATTTTGCAATATTGTTTCCTTTTGTAGCTAGCCAAGAAAGTGATGAAGACTAAATGAATTATTGTAGAAAGCTATCAATAAATTTTATGTACTACTGCTCCAGAGTGGATTTACAATTGCTTGACTTAAGACAAAAAGGTTAAATATCTTAGTATTAACATTACTATGCAGACCTACTCTTCATTTGAGTGTGATGTATGGGTACTTTATGAGAAACTGTAACTTTAAGGAAATTATCTTTAGAGGACACTCACTAGCAGAGACGTTCATGGAGGTCACAGTCCTTTCTAGCTCATTTTCTGCAATGCAAGTTAAAGTTACATTTTCCTCAGGAGCAATTACAATTTTACTGGAAAATTTCCCATTAACATATTTTGTCTCCTCTGTCTGAAAAGGTGAAAAATTAAGATTAGTATCCTTTAAAAACACAAAGAACAATACATGCATCGCTTGCATTACACATTGAAAATGTTCAGAGGGAAATAACTTTCAACTAGTATTTCAGTTTTCCAAACAATAGCAAGAAAAATACTACATTGTTTGATTAAATGATAATGTGAGTATTTGAAAGAAAATTTGGCCTAAATATCCAGTTATAGATATTATAGTGTGTACTATAAGACCAATGATAAAAAAGTTTTTTTTTTCTGAAAAAGTTAACAACATTCTATATTTGCTTTTAATTCAAGTATTTAAAAAATATTCCAAGTGAAAAAATTCTTAAAGAAAAATTCAAACTTCTAAGGTATAATTTTTTCCATCTTGCTGTTTCTCATTTATGTCATTATAAGGGGAAGAATTGTTCCAAGTTTTCCAGTTTCCAGCTTTCCAAGCTATTTCCACACTAAGCATTATTTTGCCTATCTACATGTATGTAGTAGCACCTATAGTATCTGTACTGTAATATTGATGTGTTGTTCTTTAAATTTGCTGCACATCATTCTTGGATTAATGCAACACCTAGAGAAAATTATTTGCAATCATTTCTATAGCTTCAAGATAATTCCTCTCCTATATCTACAAGTAAATGGCCAAACTTTGTCAGCAACACATGATTTCTGTAGGTTTAAAGCAAAACCTAATGAAATGTAATGGAATCTACAGGAGCACTGTACATTGTCCTTCCAGCCACTGACTGCAGAGATTTTTATCTCATTTATTTATTTTTTTAATTTCATTTATTTTTCCTGCTGAGGCAAAATCTGGCAATGCTTTTCATGGAATTTGGTAATCCATATACAATACTTCAGTTTGCATATTTTCCAGGTATTTTCCCTGCTATATATGAGTTCTTATTTATCCTTCAGGATGAATGCATAATCGTTCTGTTTCCAGTGAGAAACAACAGGTATAATCATACAAAAACATAAATATTAGGATAAAAGCTGCAAAGCACATAAGAAACTATACTGAATGTAACTTCTGATTCACAAATACCACATTTCATTACATTTCACTCAGTTAATGCCTACATCAAGTACCCATTTGCTTTCTAATGTAAGTTCTACAATTCCATCATTATTTGCAAATTCTTTATGCAATGGTAAAATCAGCACATTACCCAGATAAAACAACTAAGTACCTTCATTTAAAAAATGCATATTTCATTTGTAACCATTTCTTTTTCCTTCCAACTTCAGCTTGTAGCCAGTGGATCTCCTCTTCCTTCACCTGCTCTATTCAAAAAGGCTTTATCATAAAAAAATCATCCATGTAAGCACCATGTAGCTACAGCTACCACTTAAAACTTCTCTTAGATAAATGAAAAATACTTTTCTTCAATCTCACTACCTCAAAAATGTTCCTTGATTTCAATCTTCACTTCCTATACACTAATTTTTGGTGAATAAATAAGAAAGATACTTGCTTTATTTAGGATGCTTCCACTGCCTGTAACTGTCCACTGCACTGCTGGTTTGGGGAAACCTTCCACATGGCAGATAATTGTTTTAGACATTTTATTTGTGTTGGTTTTCTTGGTCATTTTGATCTGAGGTTTTCCTACAAGAACAATATTACAGTTAACCATTTGATTTTGAAAGAACAGTTAATAATTGTAACTATCTGCTTGCTTACCTTCCACAATAAGTTTAAGTGTCTGTCTTTTCCTCAATCCTTCGACCTCCTGAAGAGTAGTTTCACAGACATAGTTTCCAGCATCTTGATACTGAAGACTTGAAAATGATGGACTTGTTTGCATTCTGGTATTGTCCTGATAAAGTCAGGAGTCAGAAATGACAGAGATGAACTCACAATACATTAACAGAAGTTTTCACATGCTTTGGAAAAGTAGAGCCTCACTTTTTTAAGCTGTTTCCCCATTAATAGGTATATTTGAATAAATGGCATGAAAAGTGGAAACTTCTTGAACAATTTTGCTTTTGAATCAAGAGCACAGATGGGATCAATTATTAGCTCTGAGCTTTTCTAGTAGGTTGGCCATGACCATGAGTGATAAAACATTTGAGACACAAGTAACTCTCCTCTAGGCAAGGCTTATGAGATCAACATATGCTCATAAACAACCATTAAGTATCAGTACTGTAAGTTTCCAGTGCCACAGGTTTTGTATAAAGCCACCTTCTTCAACAGCTACATTTTTCACCATCTAACCTTTCAACCCTTGCCCTTTTATTATGTTTATCAGAACCAAGACCAAGCACACCTCTGACAAAATGCACCGAAATTCCTCCAAATGGGCTTTTCTTCTTAGAAGAACCTTATTCTCAAAGGGTCTTGTACAGACCCTTTCACAGAAGTTGTATTTGTGTTACAATATGCTTTAATCCTCTGCATTTGGAAGCTGAGCTGATAATTACAGTAACTGATTTTCAGTCACCAGGGTGAGTAGATCTCATTTGAACCACATGTGCAAGACCCATTTTAACAATATTCTTTAAAAAGCCCAATAAACAACTCCCTTCCTTCCTTCCAGAACACTGAAGTAGCAGCAGTATTATGAAGAAGGAGTGTGCAATAGATGAATTACTGACCTTTATCCAAAACACAGTTGCATTTCTACTAGAAGAAATTGTGCATGACACAGGCAGGGCCTCTCCAATCTGTTTTGTGACTTCTCCACTAGGAGTAAGCTGTAAATCCAGATCTGGGATAGAAAGAACATTTGTAAAAGGTTAATCTCAGAAAGCCTGGCCCATTTCAGAGGCTTATCAAGAAAAGAAAATGTGACTAATTGCACTCATTAAATTCAAGATTTCATTTCTTCAATAAAATTCAAGTCAGTTTTAAAAGGAAGGGAGATGAGAGAATTATTCTAAAACAGGCACTGCAGAACATTCATATTTTTGCTGTAATTATAGGCTAAAAAGAAAAGCAAAACCTCACTAATCGTTAGACAAATTGATACTTTTTTTTTTCACCTTGTTCTGCTGAAAGAAGGACAGAGTAGGCACAAGAAGCTGAAGAGCTACTTTACATAACAGCATGTGCATCTCAGAAAGGGAAGCACAGAATGCTGTGAGGGTATCTCACTATGGGCCAGGTAGAAATGCACCTTCAGGGCAGGACTAGTGCAGGTGGGGACAGGTTATCCTAAATAGTAATTGGGGAGAAAAAGGCAGGTCAAGCGGTACCTTTTTTTTGTGTGATAAAACTAGAAGATTTTTATCTTCAGAATCTGAAGGGGATGAAGAAGGTCAAAGAGGGTATGAGACATGATACTGACTGAAGGGGTGAGAAGTCTAAATTACAGGGTTGGGGAACTGCACATGAAGCCCTTTATTTGTTCTCACTTGTAACTTAAAATGCCACTTCTGCACCTCAAAAAAGAGTCCAAGCTCTGCCTGACATATTTAATCTCAAGGGAAATCGCAGTCAGCGACAGCTGTGTTTGACACAAGGCAGGGTGAGAGCCAGTAACAGAAATATCAGGAAACATTGCTCTGGATTGTTCTTAGTTTAAGGATTTGGTGGGCTGGTCATGTTTAAAAAAATGTAATCCTACAGTGAAAGAAAAGCAGAGCTTGCTGATGTTTATTTTGCCTCCCCTCTGACAGAGGGTGCTTGCAAGCCAAGCTGCCTGACTGAATGACTATCACAGATGTGCAGATACACAAACACACCAGTCAAAAGCACACATGACTGCATCTCAAATATAGCACTTGCTGGAAAAGGGCTGCAAAGTCCCCTTTTGGCTTTTAAGCAGAGCTTAAAAAAAGCTCGAGACAAAAATCACAGTAGAGGAAAGTGAGTTTTCCTTAACAAAACAGTGGACTTTACTACTGGCCTCATTCAGTGGTTGCCCTGGGAACACCATTGCAATTAAAGGTAGAACTTGAGGTTCAGCCTGTACTATGGGTCTGCAGCATTATTATCTGTGTTACAAGCCCAGTGGCTTTTCTGAGAGGTCACAAGAACTGTACTTTCATCTGTGAATGAGTCAAAAATCTTGATGAGATAAAATGGCATCTTGTTTCTGTATTCCTATGGGGATTCCCTATCCTCTCTCCTGAATCTGCAGCTTCCAAAAGAAAAAAAAATTAAAGAAATAAAGTAACAAGACTCCTCCATTGAGCAGTGTATATTCAGATAGTGTATGGGATTTGTGTTACTCATAAACACATTCTACCAGGGCAGAGGGGCAGCTGAAGAAAAAGCTGTTTTTCCCCCTCAAGAATTTTCTTCTACATGTACTTAACCCTTTTGTTCTTTGAAGCAAGATAGCACCTCCAACCTAAGAGATCACCAAAGACAGTTCAGAAGGCATTCCTCTCATATTTACCATAGGAAGTATATTCATATTCATAGAAGTTTTTGCCCTCATCTCAGGCAAGAGTGACACTGAGCCCAGAGCAATCCTTCAGCCCAGTTTTCCTCCAGGATAGTCTGCCTGTGCCCTGTGGTGTAACTGGGATTACAATCCCTCCCACACTGGTTTTGGTTGCTATAGCAGTTCAGGAAAATGTACAGTGTATGAGATGAGCTACATAACTCAGAGCAGTATTTGCATGACTTACGAGGCAAGACAGAATTAAACTACTGTTTAACACAGGATCCCCTCTAGGAGCTCTACATAAGCAGCTTGATTCAGCTTAATTTTCTGCCAATCTAACTGTAAGGTCAACAAAGAAATGTGATGCAGTTACCTTTACCTCTCTACTTAAAAGAATCTCTCTTTGGTACAGAAGTATGAGGAGAAAACATTTCTTGCATATAGAAGACTATCAAAATTAAATTTTTGTCTCCACTGAAAGAAAAACTTTTTCTGTGAGAATTTTCTGTACATTTCACGTTTGGCTTTGAAATGTTCTTCAGAAACAAGCTCCTCATCAGGCACCATTTTCAAGATATGCTAGCTCTTAGAGTGGTCTCATTTGAAGTCTTGCATTGATTTCAATGCTGTCTCTGCATACCAAGTAGGGCAGGGAAGAGACAAACAGTGCATTCTGCACGCATCGTCACATCATGTGAGGGCGGTATGGAATTAATGTGGGCAAGACTGGAGCACACACTTCAGTTTGGAACCTGTGGCACATCTAGGACAGACTCCCAGCATTTAAATACAGCCTCTGATGGAATACTGTGCTGCAATTGGGAAAACGATGCAGGCACTTGTTTGCTGTCTGAGCTCCATAAATAAAGCAGCAGACAACTGGAAACTTCTCCTAGGGTCTTGAGAATAGATTTTTCCATGCAACATTCAAAAGGTGATTTCCCCTGTATTTTCAAGGGCTTTACTTAGGCTTTCCCTACTTAGACACCAAAAGAAAACAGTGCCATGGTAATGCACAATAAAATTGTTTTGGGAAAAGACACCACAGTTGAAATGTAACAAATTAATATAAAGAGTTTCCCAAATTTAAACTAATACTATTATATTGCTTGCTTTTTGTTGTGTTTGTGGCTGGGTTTTTTAAAAGAAAATTAAAAAAATATAAAATGCTGAGATTGGATGTGAAGGAATGAAAAAGCCCTGAATCCTAATAATCCTAATTAAGTTTTTTTTTTAGTGTACCAGCACAGAGAGGAATATTCATCCATATAAAAGGTGAACAATAAAGCAAAAGAGGGAGAAAAAGTAGGATTTGATAGGCATTAGTAATTAATAGCTGAAGGGCAAACTACATGCTGCAGAAATGCTTTAGACTAGCATCAGACAAAATACTGTAGTACCTTAAAGAAGGGGCATGGCCTGGACATTCAGGAATTACAGAACTATTCCAGGCCACTGCACCTCATTAAAAAAAAAAAAAAAAAAAAAAAAAAAAAAAAGGGCTTTACTGCAGATAGAGGTGTTTTGGAAAAACAAAACAAAACAAAATGAACACTGAGTGAACTGAAGTAGCAGAGCACTCAGTGCAGCTCTGAGTTCTGAGTAGCTGCATTAGCTACCAGCCCTGGGAAGACTCATGTCTAGAAATTACATGTTTCTCTGGCATAGTAAAGCTCTTTGAGTGCGCAGACGAAATAGAAGAGACAGGAAAACTGGCTTGTTAAAAGCAACTTGGAGCTGAGCAAGCCATTTTTTGGAGTAATTATTTATGAAAGTCTAAGTAGACATGCAATTTCTTGGAGAGAAATTAAAGGGTGGGTTATAGCAGAGCAAAGCTAGCTTTGCTATCCTGCAGTGAAGAGGCAGCAGCACAGAGCCCTTTTCAGGTTTTACATGCCCAACTCTTGGCAAGCAGAACAGGTGGGCAGGGTAAAAATGGATGGTCTTATTAAAGGCAAAATATTCATTAAATATAATAGTGTAATTAATCAGGTGCAGTGTAATTATTCATTAATCACTGATATATTATGCATGTATTGTACCTCCTCCAAGAAAAAAAAATTCAAAACCAAGTATAGAAACATGAAGTTTGTTTTAATGTAGAGTATAACTACAGTGGAAGCCTTTAAACTTCATTATCCTTCAGATTCCTCTGAGCCTGTCAACTGTTGATGATACTGTGAAGACTACAGACAACCAATGTTTTTAGAGGAAAATTTCTACCCCTGGCTTAGTTTTATTTAACAGTGATAGTATAGTAGAGTTTGAAAGAGTTCCTGCTCTTGTCTTCTGCATAAAGACATTAAAAGCAACTACTGCTTCTATGGTTCAACCAGCTCAATGGCTGCTTTTGAAGTGTTGCTGATAGTGTGACTAAACATCAGCCTGCTAAAGAAAATTTCCTGAGCTCTGTAGCTCTCACGATCCTGGGAGAAGTAAAAAAACCCCAACTTTTCCTATTGAACATAATGACTTCCAAAGTTTCTTTTCTAGGCTCCTTACACGTTAACCTCCTTGAGGGAATGGGGACTTGATTATGAAGAATGACCTTCAGTGATATTCCTGTGGATTAGCTTCCATGTTTGTGTACATTCTAAGGCACAGCAGAAAGTAATTTGCCCTACATACATTCACATGAGCAAAAGATAAAATAAAATTCTCAGCCTATGTGACAGCGTAGGAGAACGATATACTATCCAAAGTTACATGGAGTGAAACTATCTGGCCAATGAATTGAGAAAGTCAAGATTTCCAAACAGAAATACATCAGAATAAATAGGAATGGCTGGACATGCCTTCAAACCAACACTTCACCTGCAGTTACCTACACAAACACAGAGAAACTGCACAGAGGAACCACCCCAGCAGGCCCAAGGTCAGGTTGCACCTTAGCCAGGAGTGCCAAATGCAAACACTTACAGTGCACAGTGATGGTGGTCGAGTCCATCATGCTTTTGTCAGTCAGAGAGCACTTGTACTCTCCTGTTGCATTTCGTCTCACATCTGTCATTACGTACATATCTGAGCTTCTTATGCCTTCTGTTTCTCCCTGCAGGTGGAAAACAGGACATTTACTCTACCTGGGCCTGCTAAACCTACTATTTTTTGTTGAGGATTTTTTTAATTATAAGGTGGTGAAATATTCCAAAGCACATATAGACACAGCATCATTGAAATGTAATTACCTATTAGTAAAATTAACATTTACTTCCTGCATGATAATATTATTTACAAAAAACCAACTACATCTTTTAATTTAATCACTAACTCATTTTAAGAGAATGTTACAATAAAAAATTTGAAAGTTTAGCAGAAAAAAAACAGTCTACTAACACATATTGCAGAAATCAAAAAAAACAAAACAAACTGAGTTTCTAAATCTGATTCTGATATATTCAGTTTCGGACAAATCACAAACTGAATTGTACTGCACTGCACATTTTTGGTTTTGAATTAGCCAGCAAATGTTGCTTTATGGCTGTCCAGTTCCCCAGTTTCCTCTTGATTACCGACTTAGATCAGCTCTGAAACCAGCATAGAATGATACTTTAATTCCTATCTCTGAATCCAGAAAGAGATTTATAATACCTGTGAGCCTTTCAAAGAGATCACCCACTGCAGCTCTCTTTCCATGAGAGAAAGGAGCAGTATCAGGCAGCAGGGAGGCTGAAGATAAGACAAACTGGGGTGTTCAGCTCCCTCACTGTGCTCCTGGATCAAGGAGAGATAGCAGACACTTCTTCACTGGCATTTAGTGAGTTCCTAGGATGGCTCAGTGAATCCAAAAGGCTGCTCTGAGATAAGGATTCAGCTCCTAGCTGCCCTCGCTCTCTCCAGCAATTCAAACATGCCAGGAGTCCAGAGCAATGAGGATTGTGTTCAGAGGGTGACATGCTGGGTTTGAAATATCTGCAAGGACACCACTTCTTTTGGCTTCTTGCAAGAGCAGCTCTGCTCAGAGCTGCAGCAGGAACAAATAAGGCATATAAACCAGGAGTGGGAAGCAGGACACAGGAACAAGGACTTTAGAATATAAAGCCACATCTGTCTGTGGATTTCACCAGTACTAAGAAGATTAATGGTAACAAAGCCTTTATTTTTCTCAGTCTGTCTTAAGCATTTTACAGATTTGTTCTTCTGTGCTGTCACACACATTATTTTTTGTGTTGTTTGCCACCAAACAATTAACTGAAGAAAAGAAGTTGCACAAAGATTAATCTGTGAAAGTCCAAATAATAGCTGAATTAATTTGCTGTACCTTCACTGCTGGATCTGTGTTATGATAACAGATGAGATGGTTTTCTTCAAGATGCTAAACTGCTGTAATCAAAACTGTTTATTAAAATACCTCATGATGAAATAAAGCCTTGTAATTTTTAGTAGGTCTAAACTCCTGAAAAATTTGGGTGGGCTGGGGGGGTATGAGAGTTTTTTTCAAAAATATTTTGCCAACTGAGATGAGGCGTTCTCAGAGCATGATATAATGGTCAATGTCTACCTTCAGTGTTTGTCACATCGAATTCCTTTCTTAATTTGTTACAAAACCACGTAGACACTGACATGCAGCAATGTCTGCAGGAAGGAGTGATACAGAATATTTCACTAGGCAGCGACAGCAAGGCAGGACTTACTGGAATGTAAAACAGGAACTCCTGTGGAGGAGGGTTGCCATTTCCTGAGCACTTCAGAGTGATGTTATCACCCTCTTTAATGGTACTACTTTGTGGCAGCACCTGAATAGTCACCTTCTCTGTTGGGTCTGTGAAAATAATGTCCGTATTTAATAGCTTCAGTGTAATCATACAGCAACACTATGCATATGATATTCATTGCCCAAGAAAATGCAATTTTATCATCCTGCAGCTGAAAATATTTGCATGTGTAGATCTTTTTATAAAAGAACTTGAAGTTAATCATACTTTCTATATTCTTGCCAATTAAGTGCAAAGAACTCGTACAACATAAAATTCATTTTTCTTCTCCAAAATACCTGTAACTGAAACAGCAATGATTACAACTATGTCATGTGCTTTAATGCAAAAGAAATCCTGATTAGTATGAACCATTTCATGGTGTGATTTCATTATGAGGGATTAACTTGTCCTCTGTGAAATTCCCTATTTGGAGGACTGCAGCAATCAGAAAAACAACTGAAGCTCTCAATGCCACATATTAGTACTAGATAACAGCCTTCTGGCATTAAAAAGAAATAAATATGAACTAAGCAACTATGCTCAGCCTATTCTATATGCTGATCACTACAGGCTTTCAGAAAGATAAATCTGGTGAACATAATAGGACCCTTAACATAGTCAACAGAACAGTAAATGTAACATACTTCTGTCATGTTCACTGAAGTTGAACTATAACTTACATTTTACTTGCATAATTTTTTTTTAGAGCAGAGTATTCTTTACCAGATGCTATTCTTTCTAAGTAGAGGCTTAAACATAATTCTTAAAAAACAAAGTAAAATGAACAAAATTAAAATAATATGGGCAGATAACTCTCACTATTTTAATGTCAAAGGATCAATAAAATTGCATCAAAGATGCCAGTCTTGCATTAAGATACAGCACAACTTATTAGACACTAAAGAAGTCTCCCCAGCAGAGAAAGCCCTGGCTGACAAGTGTTTTTATGTGTTTAGTGAAGCATTTTTATGTGTTTTATGTGTTTAGTGCCCTGCAGCCCTCCCAACCCTCCAGGCACTCCTCATCTCTGTGTCCTGTGGTGGATTTCTCGGTGCCAGGAGCTGCACTGAGAGCCCTGACACAGCTCAGCACAGATGCATTTATGCAGAGTAAGGAACTGAAGTTACAGCAGATGAAAAAAGAAAACTGAGTAACTCCACACTCTAAATCCAAATTTCACACCTGAGGCCTCTTCAGTACTGAAGAGTGTGTCTGCCTCCCAATATTTGCTAATTAGCAACACGCTGCTAGAATTAAATTGTGTGTTACTAGACCAGGACTAGAAGAGTTAGTTTATCAAGCATTAAATCTTTATACAGAGGGAACACTACACATGGCCAGTGACCATCCCAGAGCCATGCAGCCTTCTTTTCCCTTCATGTTGGCTAGTTCTTACTTGCACAGCACAGAAATCTGGAGCAGCCTTACCCTCAACAGGTGAAGTGGCCCTAATGCATGAAAGCAGAGGGGAAATGAGGACAGCACAGCATCTCCTGGCAAGTAACAGCAACAAATGCTTGCTGGTCATTACATTTCTTTCCTGGGAACATCTACCATGCACAGCAGGAGTTACTCATGGTCATGGGGCTCCACAAATGACAGAAAAAAACATGGTGAAATTTGGTACCCAGCTTTATAAAGCAAAAGCAAAAAAATAAGAAATCCCTCTAGCTTTAAAGTGATGGGATAGGTGTCTGCAGGCTTGAAATGCCTGTGGCATCCCCATGGGCAAGAGCTGTCCCCAGTGGTTTTTCTATCCCTTAGTTCTGCTGGTTGTCACTCTGGAGAAAGAGCTGATAAAAAGACAACTCTGACTTCAGATGAAACCAAAGACCAGCTGCTCCCAGGTTTGGTTTCATTTGATCAAGGTCAAAAATGATCCCCTACCCTGTAGCTCAACAAACTTTACCTGTAAAGGAAAACCAACAATTGTCTAGGCAGAACACACATGGCACTTCCAGCCCTGGTTTTTGTTTTCAAGGCAGGGGTGCACTCACACTACTTGGAGAAATTGAGTGCCTTATTTTCTTTGTTTGCAGCTGGATTAGACAATTGTCATACAACACATTGCTAAGACACAGATGTTGGACTGTATACTCAGACCCTGTCATTCCCAAAACAGGGACTCATCTTTTAGACTAGCAGTGCACAGAGAGGCAACACTCGACTGGACGTATTGTCTGTCTCCTGCTCCTCTACATCCTGCTGGGACCTGCTGCCTTCTGCAGTCCTTCAGAAGTGTCATTTTACACAACTTTGAAATCTTCCCCTGGTCTCCAAGGGCTGCCACCTCCTCTGATCTTCCCTTGCCAACAGCCTGTTGTGTTTATTCAAAGGAACATTATGATTTCTACAGCCGTCAGTAACACAGTAAGGAAGCTGCTTTGGAATTCAGTCCAGTTAGAAGCAATTATTTGCACAAATTCTTTACCTAAAAGTCTACCAATATTCAAATGATACATTTTAAATGTAAAACACAGCATCTTACAGCTGTAAGGTTTCACCAGCTTTGTGAAAGGTAGACAGCCAGCATTAACTGCTTGGTGCTGACTCTGAAAAGATGAAAAATATTTGAGCTTACTAAAAACTGTATTGTGTATTTGTGCATATTTCAGGGGGCATAGAATCACTTTTATCAACTATTATAACTTCTCCTAAAATTCTCAGAAGCTATTTCACTGTAGCTTTTTATGGCTATCACTTTTCTCTTGTCAATGAAATATTGATATTCAGTATTCCATTGCTAGGAAAAATGAAATCTCAGATAAATCTGAAGATAATAAAAATCACCTTGGCAATGTACTCAGACCTTCTTGATGCAAATCAGTTTTGAAGAAACTATTTCAATAACCAAACACTCTCTAGTTTGTAAACTGCTTCTGGTTTTGCTTTCCCCTGCCCTGGAGGGAGACTTTGTACAGCAAAAGATGCTTTTTGACAACTTACAGTGAACATCGAAGACAACTGGTTCAGACTGCATTGTTTTCTGGCCAGATGGTCCATAGTAAGTCACAATGCAAGAGAATTTGGCATTTACATCTTCCTTTGTTGGCATGTACTGAAGAGATGACGTCATGGTGAAGAGTCCGGTTGTTCTGTCCACAATCTTTTGCAAATTTATGACCACAACTGAAAAGAAAATAATGTTTCAGTGTCACACAAACAGAATTTGAAGCCTTTTTCCTGTATGTTGTTGGCTGTTCCGTATTTGAGACCAGGCTGCAAACATACATGAAATGTTACCCAAGAAATTTTACACTTTTCCTCTAGTGCTACCACTGAAGTATACCAGGAGCATTTTACCAACAACACACTCCTAACCTGCCTAGTGTTTTAAATCAAATCCAAACAAAAAACTAGTTGCAAACTGGTGAGGTTTTTAATACAAATCAGCCTAATTTGTAAGATAGAAAGAAAGCCTCAAAAATGATGGCAAAAAAATGAGGATAAAATTTATTTTTTAAGTATCCTCTAATTTATAAGGAAGGAAAAAATATTGTAGCCTTATTGATATGTCAAAGTTGAAAAGAAGGAAAAAAATAGTTGTTCTTACATATCCTGGAAAATCAATAGTTGTATAAGATGATGGTCTGTGTGGTCCAAAACACAATATGGGACAGGTATGAAACGGAGACAGTTAATACCTTATAAGTTGGAAATTAGATACATGTTTCTATTAGTTACATAGGCTCAAAAATAGTTTTGTGATAGCATTCATAAAGGCAATTCTCCTCCCCATAATGTGCATTTAAAACTGGAACTAAAAGAGAAATATTAGCTTGGGTACTCTGAAAGGCCTGAACATCTCCTTCCAGCTGTATCTTTCCACATGAGCAGTTTTCCTCAAAGGGAGAATACACAAAATAAGGCAGAGCAGCCCTTATAAACACTTGATGCACACACCCATGAGTGGATTTAGGAACAGCAGCACCTACCATCATCCAGGGGCTGCAGCACTCTCCCGTTTTTGAACCACGTCACATTTCCCTCGGGATAACTGTCCCTTGAAACGCACTCCCCGAGCTGCAAAACAGGCAGGAATTAATGGGGGCCCTGCTTCCCCCCTTAGGCTCTGACAGAATTCTGCTTTTTTGGGTGAAAAGTTCGAGGAAGTTCAAACGCTCAACCTCAACCGCTTTTCTTAAACAAGGCACATCACATCAGCGAGGCACAGCTGGGAAGGGTGGTGGCTCTGAGATCAGGGTGGCCCTTGTTTGCAGATCAGGAAAATAGAGTAAATAGAATAAATAGAATAAATAGAATAAATAGAATAGTGGCAAGGCAACTGCTCCGTGCTCAGCCTGGCCAGGGACTCACAGGCAGGGGTTCATTCACCCCTCTGAGCCATCACCTCTGTCTGGACTCTAAAGGGACTCCAGGCAGCTGTTGGGAACATAACTGTGAGGGAGGGAGAATGCTGCTCTTACCATTTGTAGCTTCTCTGTTTCTAAGAGGTTTGCTTGATGTAAGATTTCTGGTTGAGAGGGTTGTTCTAAAACATAAATAGGATAAAAGTACTGGTGAAGGGAGCACAAACAGCTGTTTGAAAAACAAAAATTACCCAAAAATATGTGGACTTTTGAAATTAAACAGAATAATCTAGCCTGAAACAGTCTTACCTACATTTTCCCATTAAAAAGAGAAAGGGTGAGGTATTTCTATTTCAATGTTAGCAAAAAAACAAGAACAAACTCTCATTTCAAATGTGTCACACCTTCCATAATGAATTCCATGTACTCTGGCAATACATCTTTTAGCCAGACAGACTAGTTCACCACCCAGGAGGAGAGAACCTGATCTGATCTATTGATTTATAGGATACACATGCTGAAGAAGGAGCCAGTAGTACAGAAACTGCAGCAACAAAAAAGCAGCTTTCCTGAAGATATTACTGTAGCTGAGCTGTCAACATTATAAAGGAACAAGTTCAACCTAATCATTCTTCTAATGTTTATTTTTCCTAACTGAGATTATTACATTTAAGAAATTCAGATGATAGAGAAAAGTGCAATTATTTTAACTGATTCTGTGTTAGTTATGACTCTCTTAAAAAAATAAACTTTTTTCCAGTGCCAGTTAGTCTTCTTACTTACTTTTATTATGGTAGATGGATCTCTTAGCTTGACAAAGTGGAGGATCTATCAGGATTTCCATCATAAAAGACTACTTTCTAGGGACTATATAACTTGTCTGTTAAAATAGTTTGGCTCAAAGCCCGGAATGCAAATTTTTATCTCCAAATGAGACACTTTTCCCCACAATTTTAAAAGAAGAGGGGAAGAGTGAAGGGAAAAAAGTAAATCAATGTCTGTACAGTCAAGAAAAGGCTCTACACCCTATCTGTACTGCTTAAACAAGAATACTTTTACAGACTGGAACATTCCTAACCATGCCAGCTTACAGAACCCTTTCTTTAAATCAAGTTTCCTATGAAATACTGCATGTCTGTCTGCAATCCCAGCCCTAAGTGAACTTCACCACTGTCTTGCCAACACACCCTGCTGAAGTTACTGATGTGCAGATGCAGACTCCTGTTGTCACAGAGGCAGAAGCCTGCGTGTTTTCCCAATAATCCTTTTCATTTGTGTGCGTGTTTACGTGCAAATGCACAAATGCTCTTCACTTGAATGACCACCCCAGGATGGAACAAAATCAGGTCAAAAGGGAAATGAAAGTGAATAAAAGAAGCTATTCATCTGACATTTTTCAAATAACTTTGCTTGTGGCAAAAAACAAAACCAAACAAAAGACACAGTCAAAGCTATATACTAAGACTGTCATATTTTCTTCAAAACACTAATAAAGATTTTTTTTTTTAGCAAAGATACGCATGTTTATTTCTCTTTTGTTAGCTTTAAAGGAAAAAGGTGGGTTTTTTCCATATAAGAACCTATCAAGGACAAAATATTTTCACGTCAATTCAAGAAAATGTGGTTTTACAAAACCATTAACAGACCTTCTGGGTCAGATTTTTGGGTGCCATGAGCAGGTGTAGTTGCCTGCCTGTCCCAGTCATCAGCTGATCAAGCCACAACACCTTCCCCCACCTCAGCTTTGCTCCTTTTTGTCTCCCACCTCCCCTGGGAGAGGTTAGAGAAGAGCCTGGTTTGGCGTGTTGACGCCCCTGCCCTGCAGTGATGCTTTGAGGGGAAGGGAACTGCAGCTGCTGCGTGGGGCTCTCCCCATTTTGAGCACCCTGTGAGTGAGCAGGTGTTCCAGAGGACAGGCTGACACCTGTGAGCAGCATCCCAGAGGAAACACCTGCAGCCACATCCTGCTGCACGCACACCAAAGTAATTCACTGCAAAACGCTCGCTTGGCATTCGCCAGCTCAGCGTCTGCAGCGAGAAAAAAAATTTAAACTTGGCAGCAAACTCCGCTTTGGTGGGTTTGCAACTTCAGCACGCTGCTTATCTCTCAGCTTAAGAGCTTGCCAGAGTACTTTGCAACTCTATATAGGCCTCATAATAGAGGGAAAAAGGGTTCGCTGCCTGCAAAAGCCAAGGGCCAGTGCAGCAGGACAGCAGCTCCCGTCTGCTGGGCTGCCCTGCTTTGGAAACTGGCCCTTTAATTCCACAAAAAAACTGCTGACAGGGTCCATCTGGAAAGCTGGTAGTGCTTGTGTGAGTAGTCAGTGAGAGACTAGCAGGTGGTACCTGCCCAGCGAGCCATTTCAGCTCCTGAGTCCTGAGAGAACCAGGCAGCAGAGCTGAGGATGGAACCAGCTCCAGCAAAACCCAGCATCAGTCACTGCTCAGGATGCAGCTGAGTTTCAGGTGCATGAGATTCTGGTTTATGAATGTTAGAGTTCAGGAACACACAGAATCATAGAATATGATTATCTGCAGGTGCTTTTATTAAGAGCTCTGGGAATCAGGGGTGCAGACCCAAATCTGACTTCGATGTGGCTTTCAAGCTGAACGTACTTTATATTCTATCGTTATATAACTTACATATTAATTATTAAACTTATATTGTTCTATTGTATACCTTGACATGAGTTTCTCGTGATCTTTCTTATGCCCCTTACCATGATTAAACAGTAATTATATTTAATTACTAAACAATCATCACATCTAACAGTTATATCATTTATCATGTACTAGCTACACAGGTGCAGTTCTAGCAAGGTACAAGGCCTACATGTACCCAGGGGTTTATTTTTCCAGGGCCTACTAAGATTAATTTTCCTTCTAACTCTAAATCCCCCTGATTTAAAACCCTTTTACTATCATGTGGGTCACACTGCAGCAGCCTAACTCTGTACCTTTGGCTCCATGAGTTAGAAACTCCCCTCATTAAATAAATGAAGCTTGCCAGCTACTCTTAATTCTTCTGCAATTAAAGCAAGCAAGCGAGCAACTAAAAATGAGAACTAAAACCAGACTCAAGAAAATGAAATGCAGAGAAAAGTTAAGAGAACTGTAAATAAAGTTGTGAGCGCAGAATGAAAAAACACAAAATAATTTTTCTTGCAGCGCTAAGTTGGCCATATTACATGCGTGGCATCCTCCCTTCTTATCTTCCTTAGTAAATAGAAGCTTTCTCTATTAGAATTAATGCACAGAATAAACCAGACAAGCTGTGCTCCATGGCTGAGTTAGCATTGTGTTAATGCTTAGTCGAGTACACAGTAATTCAAGCAGTTAGTGTTTCATTTTACCATATACCACTGCCTCATCTACATATTTACTACTGTGCAATAAGTAAACATGATAATTCTTTATCATTTCCTTTGAAGCACTGTGTTTACTATGTGTGCTCTGAGCACACTCCTCCCTGTTGTCATTAATTCAATTGTTCTTGCAGTCAAATTGAAAGTGAAACAAGGGAATTGCTATTGGCTCCTAATCTAGCTTTAAAGTCATTTATGTGACTGACAGCATATATATCATTGAGGACTCCCTGACACCTTCTACCTGAGAGAAGCAAAAGGCTGCCCTCCCAAAACATAAATTTGTGTTTTTCAAGCACAGTGTGATCTGTTTGAAACTGCCATACCCGCAGTCAGCACGTTCCCACAACAGACTTACTCTGACTGTATAAATCTCTGCCTGAAGAGCAACAAAGGCCAAAAGCCATATTAAAAAATGAAGCTAAGGAAGACAAGACACTGCAGTCACAGCCCTGTATCCCTAAAAAGCCACAACAAGCATTTGGGGCTGCTGGATCATTTCCCAGCCTCTTGCTCTCTCCCTCACAGTTTGTGCTGTTGCACAGTAGTGCCTCAGAGCCACTTCCAACCTCCCCCCTGAAATAATCCTACAGACCACACACAGTTAATGCTTCCCTCCTGCAGAAAAATTTGCTCGGAGAACAAATGGAAAATAATCAATGCTAATTTTACATTTTTCATTTCCAAGGCCAAATGACATCACATAAGTGAGTCATTATCAAAGCCTAAAATTCTCTTTGAGCCAGCACTTATCATGAATAAACTGCAAGTGCAGGCAGTCCTGTTACATAAATGCCACCAGTAGATTACATTTTTGAAAGCTGCAGAAATTTGCTAGTCTTAGTAATTTACTGAGCCAAACTTACTTTCTTGGCTTTAATCCTGCCATAAACAAAAGTTTCTGTAATTTATGATTCAGATGCTGATGAAGGTTAATGGTAGTAAAAACTAGATTTACTTACTGAAAACTTTGACTATCGTTGGCTCTTCGGAAACATCATCTTCTGTAACTAGCATACATACAAATCTCTTTTCATCACTGATTCTTGCATTCTTGATGGATAATGTATAGTTTTCTGAGAGACTCAACCTGTCTTTGTAGTCTGGTACATCATCATACTGTACATTTTTTTTTGTTGATGATCTGAAGGCAATAAATACTGGGGATCCATTTGGCATTTCCTATAATAAAAGGATAAACACCTCTATTTTGCGTAAACACTAATTTAAAAGTACTTGAACATTTGCAATTGATACAAACCTATCATTTAAAAAAATCTGCAAACTATCAGATGGCTTTTTTTTTTTCCTGATTAATTTCTGCTGTACATAGAAGAAATTCAGCGTTAATAAGAGCTAGTTTAAGATTGTCACAGTACACATTGAAAGTATCATCAGTAGAAATTATTTCAATCCTTTGGCTCAATCTCAGCATAACAAAGGGCTTTCTCTGATAAAAGCTAGTAGTTTTGGCAACAGTTGCCACTCTCTGAATAAAAAGGTATTTGAAACAGAAGCATGTGTGAGTTAGTCTCAACAGCTCCAATTTCCTTTTTTTTGTTATTGTTTTACATATTCCCATTGTTTATTTGGGATATTTAGACTTCATTTCAAATGCAGAATTTAATCAGGCACTACTGTCTATTTTATTCTAAATTTGTTCTTAGCTTTTTATTTTTGCCTTTTCTTTAAAGGACCCAAAAGCTTGTAGATGGGAATATACATACAATAAAATACTGTTAATCTGCAAAGTATCGGTTTCTAGACATCCTCCTTATGCAGTTGCCATCCTAAAAAGGAATACAAAGTTGACAGCCTTGCACAAATCCCTTATATTAAAAAAAAATATCATTTTTATGAGGGACAAAGTTACAGGTGCAGTTCTACAAGATTTGATTCCTTCTTCTTTCACAAGCACATGCTCAGAGCAGGGACAGACACTGCCTTTATTTAAAGAGAGGTGAAACACTGATTCTGTCTTTATGCTCAGTATTGTTCCAGGTGCTGGAGAAGGTTTGAATTCTCTTTTATCCCCTGTACCTTGCAGCACTGATGTCAGCAGTGCTCTCAGCACAGCACCTCAGCTGGACTGCAGAGCCACAAGGGCATGACAATGCTGTGACGAGATGAGTCCTGTCAGAGCTGGGCAGGGAGCAGGAGGCCCCAGCTGGTTGTTTAAATTCCCTTACAATCTTCTTCCCTCTTTTCCTTTTAAGTCTTGGATTTGTCTAATGTTTGCCACACAGAAATAACAGTCTTGACTCGATACTCCTGACAAGAAGTTGGCTGTCAAGTGCAAATGAGCTCCTCGTTCCTGTAGCCCACCCAGCTGCAAGCACACACAGGCAGACACTGAAGTGAGCAACAATTACCATGGTGCAAGTCTCCCAGTGCCTCCAGGTTCCCACCAAAAACACAAATTGCTCCTCACAAGGCAGTAGAGAAGAAAACAGAGCTCATCCTTCTTCCAGTGAAATAATCACTCGACTAATAACGTAATCCAACTCTCTCTGTTGCCATGCTGTGAGATGCCCTGGGAGAAAAGGTACCACTTTCCCTTGGTTGTGTGGGCTGTCAGCAATTTCATTCAATAGCAACTTTGATAGGCTCTTTGTATGTTAGGTTTCGTGTCCCTTTCCATTTAGAAGAAGCTGCAACATCTCCACTTTCTGCTTGTCCAACACAGACAATCCAAATACAATGGAAAGAGATAATACGTTTCATTTTTTTCAAATATCCTTGCATCTTCAGAGAGATGGACTTGTGTCTTCCCAGGAAAAGTCAGTAGGCTGAAAAAGATACTGCAAAACGCAGGCACTCCATCTTCTGAATGCTCATGAAACAGTTTTACTGTCCCTTTTCGGGGAAACATTCTTCTCAACTGCTGACTTTGTTTCCTGAAAAGCGTTTGCAGGAAAAGAACTATTGAGTGGATGAGGGCTGCAAAAGCTGCAAACCTGAAGATAAAAAGGAAGGAGCTAGGGGAGAATAGGACTGCCCCCACCACTGGCAGATCATTCTTCTGTAAAAATAGGCTGGTGGATGCCTTTTGCAAAAAGAGAGAGAGAACTACATCATTTTAAATCCACTAGAAATTATTTATTATTGCAGGTACATTCGGTTTGAGAAGAGGAAATTTAGATGAACTTCACAGAGGCAGGAAAACCATTTATCTCAATACAGTCGGAAAAGCAGAAGGGGTTTGGTATCCCAGCATTTTTATCCAGATATGCTTCCAGGTTTCCTTTACTTTGATATGCTGTGCCTCCTTGTGACCTGGGATAGCGATCATGTACAGGAGAAGCTCATCCTGTGGTGTTCCCACTGCAGGCTGACCAGCACACCTAGAGAGAACCCACCTTTTTACCCCCAAAATGGCAGAGTGAAACCACCAGCAGCGCTCCCAAGGTCAGCTCTGCTCTCTTCTCTGCAGTGCACTGAGCAAAACGAAGCCTGAGAGAGATCCCAGTGAGTGTCAGATCAACCAGGGCTTTTTCCCAGGGATGGAACTCTCTGCTTCAGGCAGCCAGCTTCAAAAGTGTTCAAATGTACAGCGATGGCTCTGTCAAGTGAGCGAGACACCACGGGATAACATGCCAGCTCTCTAATACAGGTTGGCAGAGAACTCCTGAATAATTATTTGTCTTGAACAATGAGATTAATTCCTCAAACCTCTAATCTGCACTTGGCAGAAATTATACAGCTCGGAATCTTGCAGTCTTACAAACACAGGAATAAATGGCTTCATATATGAGGCAGAAATCCTTTCATTTGGAATCTTAAAATCTCTCTTACACACACAAAATACACATCATCTTATAACAGCTCTAATAAATATAAAGATAATATATACTTACATATTTCCATTTTCCAAACATAAGACCATCTGGTACTTCTAGAGGACAAGGCATAGTAATAGTGTCTCCATATATTGCATTTACTGTGTACAATCCCAGAGCTAGAGGAGAAAGAGAGAAAACAATTTTAAGTGTTTTCTTGAATTCCCATATGCTAGCAAATATTTGGCTCACACCTATTGTAACAGCAGCTCATTTGCAAATGGTTATTTTCCAGCATGTAGGATTTATCATCAAACCCATAACAAAACAGAATTCCTGTCACTAAATTTGTTAAGTGGATGTTATGACCTTTTTAGGTCCATGTTTCCTGCCAGAGTCAATGGGAGTCAAGTGGATTTCCAAACAGGACTGCACAAGACCTGCTCAATCAGGACTGTCACAAACTTAAAATGTACAAAGGGAAAATCCCTAAACCTTTATTTTCTTCATCTGAAAAACTACCCTGGAGAGGTTGCATTGCAACACAATATTGTGAGGAAGCCAGTAAAGAAATTATACTCTGGCTGCTGCATAACATTTAAAACATAGGAAATGATGACAGAAGAGAGAATGATGATATTAAAATATGTTCCCAAAAACCTGGGAAAAAAAAAACAACAAGAAAAACTAGTCTGCAGATTTAGATTTTGGAAAAATGAAGTGAAATGCTTCAATGAATTATTTAAGAACAGCTTTTTCGGAAACCTCAGCACAATGTTATTGTGCTAATGCATATGAATTTACAGAATAAAACTGACCCACTTATTTTCATTGTCCAAAACATGTGAATTGAACAAAAACAACAGACCCTAAAAGTGATGAAGTGCTGAAATGCACGGAAGCTTAAAGGGGAAGATGCTACAACTTGGTGCATTTGCTACAAGGCAACTTTGCTCCTCCTTTCCTTAGCTGCCTTTTGCTGCTTCTTGCACTGGAAAGAGATTTTGCCTTTAATTCTTGCCCAGAGAGAGTGCTGCCTGCTCTCAGCCACACATCTGCAACTCCTGTCACATTCTTTGCTCAGAGATTCAGGATCTCCCCCTTTGCTGTCTCTTTATTTGCAGCTATAGCTTAAGGGCTCGCTGCTAAAGGAACTGTATTTAAGAGAGTGCAGTTAGATGTTGGGGATGCAGCCAGGTGTTTCTGAGGAGAACGATCCATTCCTTCTAGAAACATTAATTTTTCAGGAGATTCAGCCCTTCCTTTCTATAGCTAGGAAAAGAAATATGCATCCCAAAAGACCTGAGCCACAGGCCCTTTGCTTTTCCCAAGTCCTGGGGCCTGGAGGGCCTGACAATTCTATGGAGTGCAATAGGGAGGTTTTTCCAAGGGATTTTTGTTTTAAAGAAAATCATGCCTTTTCAAAGAGCCAAACACGGAATTCCTTGCCTGCAAATGGAACAAGAAAGATCCCAGAGGATATTTCTTGGGTGAAGACTTCAGAGCTCACTGTTAACATCAGCTTGTATTTATCACAGGTATCAGAGTGACAAATGAGGCTGTGGGGCTTGTGCTGTATGAAATTGCACAAAGAAACAGTATTCCAAAATATTTCCTTAGAGAAGCTATAGCCTCGATGGCACCACATCATTAAGGCAGAAAAGCAGGCTGGAGCTTAATGGACTAAAGGAACATAGGAGATAACAGGCACCACTACCTGCATTTATCTTAAACTTTCTGCTCTTCACTCAGCTCCCTTTCAACTAAAGCACTGGCAATCCTTCTGATTCTGTTACTTAATTAGTCACAAACATGCTTTAAATGCATTATTCACACTGTAAGGACTGGACACTCTACTTTTCTATATGGTTCATGGAGACCAGCTGCTTCCTAAATGACAACAGAGTCATTCCACTAGGTGGTGCTGAGTAAGAGCAATCTTTTCAACTTAAACTAAAATTTTTAAAGACATCAGATAACTTCAATTTCATGGAAACAGAAGCAATGTTTTACAATATCAAGCTATAAATGGAAGTAAAATTCAAAGCTGGAAGAAATTGTTCCCTTGGCACTTTCTTGCACTCATCTTCATTCTGATCACCAGGAGAGGGGCAATCCTAATTTTCATTTTTTTGCTAGAGCTAGAAAAAGATGTCCTTTTTGTCTTTTCTTGGTTCTCTCCCTTGGGAGCAAAATTACAACAGACTTTCAGATATATATTCAATTAGTAAATTGGTTAGTACCTGTTTGAATTCCAGCTAAGTGTCATTAAGTAATTTCAAATCCATAATGGTATTTGGCATCACATGGAAAACCAAAAACTGTTCCTCTGATATGAGATAATCTTTGGTATTAGGGGAAATATTCCCTGCCATTAGAGGAAAATAAAATTACCCCCTATGAGCTGAAATTCTGCTCTCTTCTAGAAATCCACTTAGCCCCAGCAGAACTGCTAAGGTAGCAAGGATTCACTGCTGAAGACTCAACAAACAGCCTCATCAGGGTGAGGGAACATGTTTCTGGACAAACTCTGCAGCATTCAGAGCAGGTAATTGATGAATGGCCTGATAAAGGGAAAGACTGACCACTGATTTTAAAACTCTTTCACCTGAAAGTCATTTCTTAAAATGGACAAATTTATGACTTGCCATAAATTCTGCCTATACTAAAATCACACAGTTTTCCATGAATTTGTTAACATAGAACCAGCAAGACAGAGTCCTTTACTTTGAAACAGTCCTTGCAAGAATACAAAAAGTCCTCTTGCAAAATATTCTCATCCCATTTCTGTAGCAACAAATCTAGCACATTGAAGGAGTGTAAATTAATTGATAACTTCAAACTTTCACCACAGTAACTGCAGTAATCTCCACAAAATGACCCCACCAATGTACACATTTAAGAAAAAAACAAAAAACCACTTCAACAGAATTGGAAATTCCTCTCTCTGTTGCTATTAGACGTATTTGTAAAATGGTGTGATGAAGAAGAGAATTATTGCTTAATAATATAACAGTGCTTACCATCAACCATCATATTATCAGGCCTCTTTACATAATTTCCAGCTCATTCTAAGAAAAAGAAATTGAAAGCAGGATCTACAAACACCTAACAAATTGCCCATGCCCTAACACAGGGCAGGGTCAATGTCAGGGCCCTCATTTCTCATTAACTCTGCAGGAGGGTGCAAAGGCAGGGAACAACACCACGTCACCAGACATCATGTCCTGCTTTGCTCTATTTCTGGTGCACCTTTCTGCAGCTAATTAAGAGCTCAGCCAGCTTCCCTATGTGATTTTCAGATGTTGTCTGCTAAAACTGAGCTAGTGCTGTGAATAACAGCACTAATGCAGAGGCAGGATCTTGTCTCACGTACACCGAGAGCAGCTCCACCTGCTTGGTCTGAACTACACCTGTATCACTTTCCTTCCCTTTCTTTACATACAAAAGAGGCTTGAGAAGGCTGAGATTTATTTAATTTCCCTCTCTTTGATCCAGTGCTGAAGAAACTCTGAGCCAGATGAGGCCTTTCCACATGGGATAGAGCATGGGAAGAAAGCAGCAGCTTCATGAGGTTTGATGGCTCAAAGAAAGATCCCAGCAGGACATTGGTAAATTGAGATGACATAGCTATTGATGCTTTTAACTGGAGTACTTTCCACCTCCCTGTTGCAGTGCTAAATGCACCATTTTTTGTGTGTTCCACAAGGCGAGAACCAAACAGTACCCACACCTTCAAGGGACAAAACAAAAAATCTTGAACAGAAGCTTAAATGCAGAGAAGGTGCTGTTGCTATTTTACATCCTCACTAAAAGTACGAGGCAGGTCATACTTCAGACCAATTATTATTTTTAAATCAACAGGATTGTATAGAAGGTGAGTTAAAAGAAAAAAGAGATTAGGAAGCTGATGTTTCTCCAAGGAAGTAACAAAAGCAGCCATGTTTTCCACCTCTACCACTGAAACAACTTCTTGCCACAAACACACCTTCTAAGTGCTTAGGAGTAGTATTCTAAGTACTTCTTCTAAGTACTTAGGAGCAGTGCAAGTCTGGGGAGCCAAACCTCCCTCAGTACCTTGGCATCCACTGATTTAAATGATGATTTGCATCTACAAAGATCTCCTGTATTTTCCTTTGCACTTAATTTTTTACTGTTGGTGCCTCTGCCCTGGCAGGTTCAGCAGTGCTGCTTTTTATTACACTTTCTGGACTCAAGGAGTGAAGTCTCATTACTGGAGAGCAGCAGGACACCTTGGCTGCTATGGTTCTTTGCAGCAATCAGCAGCACCAAGCAGGGGAGGTCAATTAGCAGCTTCTGCAAGGGCAGTGTCCAAACTCAAGAGTAATTATGCCTATTTAACACCTACCTCAGAAACTGTAGTAGTACACTCTGCATTAGGATTAACACTCCAAATCTTTACTCGAGGTATTACCCCTCCCATCTTTTTTCCAGGGAGCCCAGACTAGCCTGTTCTAAATATAATCTGTGAGGTTATAAGGCTTTGCCTCATTAAATAAATATTTTATTAAATTGCTTGCTATTCTTCTTTCTGCCCTCCACTTCCTACAGGGATTTCAGCTATATAGCCACAGACATAGGTCCTACCCTCTTAGGTACCAGCATAAATGGCTGGTACTGACCTAAATGACTTTTTTTTTAGGAAACATCAGTGCTTCACAAAACCATTAAATGTTCTTAATATTGGGATGGCATCTTTTAGAATCACAAAACCATTTAGGTTGGAAAAGACCCTATATATCATTAGAGTACAACTATAAACCTAATGCTGCCAGACCCACCACTCAACTATGTCCCTAATTCTTTTAAAGACCTCCAGGGATGGTGACTCAACCACTTTCCTGGGCAGCCCATTACAGGGCATGACAATCCTCTTGGTAAAGATATTTTTCCTAACAGCCAATCTAAATGTCCCCCGCTGCAACCTAAGGCCATTTCTCGACTCCCATCTCACTACAATTTCCTTTTAGGTGGCTGTGGAGAGTGATAAGTCTCCAAGTTTCCAGAATAAACAGCTCAGCTCCCTCAGTCACTCATCACAGGACCCATTCTCTACACCCTTCACCAGCTCAATCACTCCTCATTGAACATGCTTTTATTAAAAGTAATTTTTGGGGTTTTTTTTTAAGGACAAAGCAGTATATGAATGACAGCTGGGTGTCGGGACAATACAAAAATGTACCAGAAAAAAACTCTCCTGCTTTGGATGGGACAAGACTTGACAGCAGGTTTTACTACCCCAACTGCCTTACAGCCATGGTAAAGTATTTTTCATTTGATTAAAAACACTATTTGGAGAAAAAAGAATTAAGAGAGTTTACAAAATCACAGACTGACTGAGGTTGGAAGGGATGTCTGGAGGCAACTAGTCCAAGCACCCTGCTCAAGCAGGGCAATCTACAGCCACGTCCAGGAACCCAACCAGATGGCTTTGGCACATCTCCAAGGAAGAAGACACCACACCTTCTCTGGGCAGCCTGTGCTAGTGCTCAGTCACCCTCACAGGAAAAAGGCTTTCCTGATGTTCAGGGGGACAACTGTGCTTCTGATTGCACCCACGGCATCTTGTCACTGAGCATCACTGAGAAGTTCCTGTCTACGTGTTACATGGGTACAGTTTTTCCCCAATGCCTATTACCTATATTAAATGGTGCTTTTCTATCTTTTATATGGTACATTACGTGTTACATGGGTACAGTTTTTCCCCAATGCCTATTACCTATATTAAATGGTGCTTTTCTATCTTTTATATGGTACATTACGTGTTACATGGGTACAGTTTTTCCCCAATGCCTATTACCTATATTAAATGGTGCTTTTCTACTCTAAGCCAATCTGTGAGTGCCAACATCACCAAGAACATGGAGGTAAGGAAGGAGAAAGAGGGAGGACAGGGCAGGCCCAAATCCCTCCATCTTAAACCTCTGACCCCCATGTACAAAACCAAAACCCCCTGTACAGCACTCAAAAATTCTTCCCTCTACTTTGTGACTACTTCTACTATAATATCTAAACTTTTGTGACTGCTTGTTCCACCTTCAAAGTTGGTAAATCATTCCATGGCTCAAACCCAAAATCACAGCTGTTTCCAGCTGCCTGCCAGGGTCTCAAATGCTTCTGACCTGGGCCTGGAACCTCCAAAAATGTCTGAGGGACATTCTGAGTTCTGACATACCACAGGGCTCAGGAAGGGATGCACTGCTCCAGCTGTGGCCTCAGTAGCACTGAGCAGAGGGGAAGGATCAGCTCAGAATCTCATTAGCCATCTTTGTGCAAGGGTACATCACAGGCTCCTCTTCAACTCTGTGTCTACCAAAATCTTCTCTCCAGAGCTGCTTTCCATGCTTCAGGGACTCCTCAGGTAGGGCTCAACTTTTAACTACTCCTTTTCCCTCTCTTTTCATTGCCTGGCAAAGTTCCTTTTCCAGTAAGTAATTTGGAAGGCTTCCAAGACTTTCACAATAGCAGAAGAAGACTGTATGCAGCAAACATGTCATGCACCTTTTGATTCACCACCTGTGCCTGATAAAATCAGTTGAAAAACACAACAAAACCTATAAATATTTTTTTTCTGAGCCACAACAGCCGGGGAACCAAACATCACCCAGCCTTGAATCTGCACATCTCTACAACAGAGGTCCAGCTGCTGTTTTATCAACAAGCTCATCCTTGTGATCCAGCTTGCTCTGCTGAGAATGAGCCTCTTCACATGAGCTGCAGTCCTATGCACTACTCACACAGTGCTTATTAATTTTCTGACATAGCACAGAAAACACAAGGTACACTTCAGGATGTCAAAATACTGGTTAAAGCAAAAAAAAAAGCTCATGTTATCAAAATTCACATATAAGATATCCCTTATTTCAGCTAGGTGGCTATGATCATTTGTATGCTGGGCATGAAAATAGGGAAGCAGGGCAAACACTTCCAAGAAAATTCAAACAGTGATTATCTTCACCATACAAATATGATTAAAAACAAAAGTGCAGGTGTTTGTTGATATGTTATCTGATACAGGCTCTATAAACAGTATATTGTTTCTTGTCTCTACCTGTTCAAACAGTGAAATAAACCCATACAAGAGCAACTAGCTCCTCAAAAGGACCATTAATTAAAGAATCATCAAAAGTCTCCAAGACGGAAACTAATTGTACATAAACATAGACATCAGTATTTAATGCACCAAACGCTTTTAAAGCAATATAACAGAACTTGCTGAAGGGTTTCTTATACTTTATCACAGTATTCCTTCAATTAGTTTTAACCCTGAATAATGTTAGAGCCTAGGCAATTTTAACACCAAAGGAAAAAATCGTTTTTCAGCTTATAATCACTGATGAAACAGACAGCAATTACCCTTCAGAACACACACTGCTAACTTGAGCTGCTTGAAGCTGCTGTGAAGTTAACTTGCATATTTGGGACTGTTTTTGGTTTGTTTTGGGGGCTTTTTTTGGGGGGGGGGGAGGGAAAGAGGAAAGGGAGAAGATCCAGCTGAAAACGCACCCAGTAACATTAATGCACTGGACAGCACACACCATAAAGCAGGCAGGGTATTTAAAGCTAAAGAGATACTAAAAGCATCAGAGAGTAGGCATTAAATGACAACAGAATTCAGCTATCATTACCCCACACAAGCATTAAGTGTGTTTAAAACACGGTTTTTCTCCGTGAATGAGGAAAAAGTTCCTGAAGGAAACACGTCAGCTCTTCAGAAATTGTCTTTCTTATGAATCCTAACAATTACACCTTTCTAATGCCATATAAAACATGAGTCTTCCTTAACACTACAAAGAAATGAGCTATAATTAGAAACTAGCTGAGATAACTTGTCCCATCTGACCAAGACTACACAGGCTCCACCACCTAAATCAATGCAGAAATCCTCAGCCCACTTCTCCAAGAGCACTGAGGTCATTGCATGCTCCTCACTGGCTCTTTCCTCTATAGTTCAGCCAGTTTTGAATGGCAGGGATGGGCAGTTTTCCTACACATGCATATTTGGCTTTCTACGTGACCTTAAGTGTGAGCTCCAGGCTGAGTCTCCATAAGTTTAGGTCCAAAATCCCATGGAGGATTTTAAGCACAATTTTGGTGTGTGACCATACAGAGCTCTGAGTGCTGTGTGCCTGTTCACAAACCAGACTACTGCACTGGTTTTTTATTTTACTGAGAGCTACTTTTGTTCCAAGATCTCAAAATATCCAGCTGTTTCAGTATTTTGGTCACTATTTTTCCCACTTCCCAAAGCAGAAAACAGCTTTCCACCTGTACACTCCTTTCTGTATGATTTGCATGTAGCCTGATTTGAAACCACTTTAGCAGAAGCTTTTGGGAAGATTAAGGGAAACTTCTCTGCAAAGCAGAGGCCTTAGAAAGTTATGTCCCTCCAAGAGCAGATGGTTTTGTAGTGGGTACTACAGTGCATAGTTTACAGGGATTATCATCACTGCAAGCTTTACCCTAGGGAGGTGCACACTGAGCATTTCTCTGAACATCTTCTATCATCCTTGCTAAAGCACTACACTGGAAAACATACAGAAAAAAAGCTTTTCATTTTGAATGTACCCAAACACCTACATTGCATCTAAATAATGATGACTAATAATCTTTTGTCAGCTTAGTAACTTCAAATATTACATATAAAGCAATAACCATGACATTTTCCAGATCATAATCACCAAAAGTTTCTAGAATTTTTGATAGGTATGCAAAATAAATTTGCACACAGTCATACTCCTTTAAAACTTGAATGGCCATCATAAAATGCATTATCATTGTCATTTAAAGTAAAACAGATACTGCTTTCAAGTCAGCACAGCTTTCAAATGACATAAAAGAGCTGTTCCTAGCATTAGCCTCTGCAAAGCTGGAGACTAAATGAGCAGTTCAAAGCTCAGTAACTGATGCAGAATGTGACTGCAAAATGAACTACTTGTGTCAGCACATCCAGCTTCCTCCCCTGCCACCTCAGCCTCGCTCCAGCGCCCAGCTCCACCAAGAAAAAGGACACTGCCAAGTCCAACAGCTCTGAACTGGGACCAGAAAAGCTCCACTTTTTAATCCTCTCCCTTTTAAATCAGGAAGGCTCCAAAATCTGCTAAAGAACTGCGAGGGAAAACCACGAAAGCCACCAATGCCTTTGTAGCACATGGGCTTTGCTACATCAAGATTTTCCTTCCAAAGAGAAAGACCTAAGCTTATTTTCCCAAACCACACTCCAAAACACCACCTGTGATTTCAGTGGCCTTTTAATCACATCATTTTGTGGAAGCCCTAGCTTTTGGCTCAGAATTATCTCACTCTGTTTCTGGATTCAGTGCTAATCCCAAATCAGTCATATTTGTGGATTTAAATTTTCAAGTCCTTTGAGTAAATCTTAGAGATTTAAAGAAAGTTACATATATAGCAACGTTGCTGTAAATAGAAAAAAAAATGCAATGTAATTCCAAGCAAATATTTACAAATTAGAGTTAAGGAACACACAACTACCTAATAAATGCTTGAATTAGTATAATACTAACACACACAACATTTCCACACGATCCAGGCAGAGCCCCAACATTGACAAATTGGGGTCAGCATCAGAAAACTCAGCTGTGACTTTTATGGGCACCATACAGTAGGAAAAAAGTTCTTTCCCACAGCCAATGCTGCAACTGAAAGATCACAGTTAATGATTTACTTTTGTGCGATATTTTACAAAACTTGCTTAGGATAGTTCTCATAATTCAGAGGAAGAAATAAAATCACTAATGTATCTTCTTACAAATACTTCTGCTCGAGATGTAGCCATGACTAAAGGAATTATGATTTTTTTTTTTTTTTAACACATTAAAAATCTGAGAATAGTTTATGAAAATAGTTAGCGACATATGGTGTGATTTTTTATGAGTGGTCAGGCACATCTGCCAGGGAAGTGAGTTATAGCTTACTAAAGTCTGATGGTACAAACTATCTGCCAGGAGATGAGAAGCAAATGTGAGTCAGAGAACAGTTTCTGAGTCAATACTGCAAAGAATTTTTACTTTCAAGGGTATACCTAATTAGGCAAGATGGGATCAACAAAGCCTTTGTGGCTTGGTGACACTTCTCACTGTTTCTGAGGTCAGCCCCTGGCTGCTCCTGAAGCATACTTCTGATATGCTTCTCACTTGCACTTCTAAAGCACTCCTCTCTTTGTTAAAACTACTCAAATTGGTTTTTATTTTCTCATTATGCTAGTCAGCAATGCTGGTGTGTATCCAATAATTTGAAGGGACTTAAAAGTGTCTTCTAAGTCAAATAAAACCTGCAGCTCAAAAACAATTGCCTGAAAATCACCATTGTGTTCTTCCATGAATCCCTTTTTCCCTCTTAAAAAAGTCAATAGACACCATATTAAAAAAAAAATTGTCCCTCTTCTTTCTTCATGACTTGATATTGACAATATTGAGTATACTGAACTTCTTGCAAGTGAAAGCTTTGTTAACAATTTATATTTTACACAGTATGAACTTTCCAAAACATGTATATATTTTGTATACTTCTTTAAGCTTGAACGAGACTCGGGAGCAAAATCAAAGTACCAAAAGGCAAATAATATTGCAAAGTATGAAGGAAGAAAAATATCACTGATCACTCCAGTTAAAAGTAAGTAATTGCAGTGGACAAAAAATTAGGAATTAGGGGGAAAAAAAGGCAAGTAACACAAAAAACTTGAAAAAATGATGTAATTAAATTAATGCCACCACAGTTTTCCTATGCAAAGAAAACTCAACAACAAACAACTTTTCTCCTCTTCTAACCTCTTTCCTCCTGTGAGTTGTGTCCTTTCTGCCCACAGTCAGAAGGAACAGGCACTTACTTTCCTTCCACCCATCTAAGGTTTTTCCAAGCTGAAAATCAGTGCCTGACAGGTTCCAGCAATGTAAATTTATTAAATCATGCCTGTTGCCCCTCTACTTCAAATCATGATCGCTCTGTCAAGGAATCCTAAAACGCAGGAAAAGGCCAGATGGAGTATTGACTGTTCCAGACCTGCAAAGTGCTTTCTCCATTATCTGCACACCCACTTGGGCTTTTCTTTATTCATGCAAAACTACCCTAAGGTAACCCCAGCTTCTGCCACAGGCTCTGTATCTGCTGTCCATATTCACCTCTGCCACAAACAGTGTTCCCGTGGGGAGAAGCCAGCATTTCTTGTTTCACTTTCCAAAGATTCAGCTGTGTTCCTATACACTCCAATAAGTCAGAAGTAAAATATTCTGTGAATGTAAGTTTGATAGGGGACTCACCAAAGGGCACAAGGCACTGACACTCTGCCAAGAAGGGCATCCAAAATTGCACATCCAATACTGTGTATCACAGAAAAGTGGTTTTCCTCCCTGCCCTTCATCCAGGCTGTAGGGTCCACAGCTAATTAACAAATTCCTGCCACACTTGCCTTACTGCAGTCACACTTAGCAGACCTGCTGCTTCCTAGCTTTAGCCCAAAGAAATAAGCTAAGCTTTGTGACAGAGAAAATAATAACCTGTGAATGTAATGTGTATAATATATTTAGAATAATTTTTTCAGTGAATGGGCGTTATTTACTTGTGGTGGAAACCATGCACTGATCTCTTAAAACAAAGAACCCAAACAAAAAGGCTAAAGCTTTACAGAAGCTACACCTTCAGAGGGCACAGAAGAAGGACAGATTTATCCTGCCAAGACACTGAGTGGGTGGAAAAGCTGTGTATGCTTTCTGGAGAACCTGCTGGACAGACACTCTGCAGCTGACAACAGGCTTTTGGCTGCTCTATTTTCCAGCTGCTTTCCCTACTGATAAGGGAGAGGACAGAGCAAGCAGATGAGATGAATGTGGCCTCACCAAATCATCCACAGGTCTTTGTTACCTGGAAACGAGAGCTATCATTTCACTGATAGCACAACAACAGAGGTGTGGAAGGGGGAAAGCTCACTGAAAGTCTAATGCTATAAATCCTCATGGTTTATGCTAAAATAAGGGACTGAGAGCTCCTCTGTGGCTCTCTTAGATTTAATGGGCTCCTCACAGACAGAGTTTTTTAAATTTCATGGATGCCTGTAGCCAGCCTTGGTATAGGCAGCAGCCTCCTGCCTTAGGAGGATGAGCTGAAGCAGATGTGCACTTGCACCAGGGGGAGAAATCAACACCACCTTAATTTCTGAAAGTTTCTCTTTGCCTGCCTTTCTTAACCAGTACACTGAAAACTCACAGGTGTGCCAGGAGCAAAAATTGCAATCAATATATAAAACCAAATATATAAAAACAACATTTACACCGACTTTAATTCAATGGAGAAATGCAGACACACGGATATGGAGATTTCTAAGGCTGGTGTGACTTGAGTGCCCATCATGTCCAATTGTGGATTTTACTGACATGTGTGGACACCAAGTATCACATTCTACTTCCACCCCATATGAATTTACATTTCTGTGTGCATATACAAACTAGCATCTGATGTGCTATCACTTCTCTGCTTTGCATTAACTGTTTATTTTATTTTTTTTTACATAAAGCCATTAATATAATGCTGCCTATAGAAAACAATGCTGGAGAGGAGCACAAACAGCAGCTCCAATCTGGATGCAGTCACAGCTTACAGCAAATTTCCACTATAAGATAACACTGGATGACATAGGTACTGTCCAGTTATTGAACAACTTGCTGTAAGTCACAGCTGCCTTCTGGAGAAAACCATGAAAGGTTAGAAAATGCAAAGCATGATTCCTATTAATGCTTTAAATTAATGCAGGAGTTACTTCCTAGAATTTTAATACCTAGTTATTTATTGCCTTCTGCAAATACAGTGCTGCTGAAAAGTTTAAAAGCAGCAGGATACATTGCAAAGCCTGCATGTTGACCCAAAAAGGGAGTTACTTTCAGTGTGTGAAAACAGAAGCCATAATGAAGTTTAATCTTTCAAATATTTATGCACATATTTATCTTCAAGAACAAGTATCATGCCACAGCATGAGGATGAAGGCACGAGACATCAGCATAACTACTAGAAAACTTTAGTATTGACTAGGCTTCCCCCCCATTATAATAAATCTTGTGGTAGCATCCTGAAAGTCCACAACACCATTTGTAAGATAATACAAAAACACAATGAAATGATTTATCAGGGATCCAGCCCAGTCCAACCTTATGTGGACCACTTTAGGACCCCCAGGAAGTTACTACTACTTCCAGAACACAATCCCAGCCCAACAGAACCCCTCAGCTCCAGGTTTGTGCCTATGGCACCAATAAAACCTGCTATGTGGTATTGTAAATACAGGCAAACCCAACGGGAAGAAATGACCATGTCTGACTCAATTCAGAAGGCTAAATGATTTCTTTATTATTACTATGCTAAAATACATTAATATACTATATAAAAGGTGGATACTAAAATGACATACTAATTTTTCTGACTCTAACACAACTCATGACCCTCTCTGAGAGTCCAGCCCCAGGTGGGTTGGATTGGCCATCAGGCTCAAACAATCCTCACCAGAATCCAACCAAGCACTCACTCCAGGTAAACAATTCTCCAAACACATTCCACATGGGAAAAACAAGGAGCAGGAATAGAAATTGTTTTCTTTTTCATTTCTCTCTGTGCACCTCTATGAAAAATCCTGAGAGGCAGAGAAATGTGCTTGCCACAATGTGGCTTGCAGGAAGAGAGAAATTTTGACTGCCTGGGTAATACACTAGGCTGGCTTTAGGGAATGTGTTTTCTGCACACACCTCACGTAAACACAGTCCAGTACACTGAACAGCAGTATCAGAAATGATAGCAACTGCACAGGCTCTGGTACTTGTAAATTCAGATTTTCATCTGGATGGCCAAGTAAACAACAATTCCTGCAGAGCAGCCCACCTCAGATGCACGACTTCCAGAGCAGAGTGGCTACACTTATGCTGTCACCGAAACTCTGTGAACACCAATCTCGGTGTGACAGTCACTGCATCCTCTGTGAGCCTGTCAGAAACTCTGCAGAGAAGGCAGCCGTGTTTTAGTCAGCATGACAGCTGCTACAGTGCATATGCTCCTGCAAACTGCCTTAATGCCCAACTGCACTTTTGAACATCTTATTTTGACCTACACACATGGGCCACAATTACCAATTTCCTTGCCGAGGTACTGCTGCTGCCCGTATCACCATTGCCCCTGAGCAGGAACATAGAGGATGGGTCTCCTGAGTTGTTATTTTGATTTGTGGCAGGAGCTTTTACCTGTAGAGTGCTAGTTACCCATTTTTTGACACTAATTATGTACTGAGAGAATGACCATTTTGCACCCAGTGAAGACAAGGTGCTTGCTATGTAGGCAACCCACTGCAACCCTTGGCTGAAGCAGATCCTGTCCTGAAGAGCAGGAAGGATGTGCAGGTTTGTGCTGCAGCACTGTGAAGTGAGAGGTACCTGATTCTCTCCTGAGAGCACTGCTGTGTTTCCTGAAGAGGTCAGGGACTGCTTCAACTCTTGCTCAGCTGAAAGCATCCCTCAGTCAGTCAGTCACTGCAAGCTGTCCTGCTGCTCTGTGCAGATAAATCCATCATGCCCCAGGGGACTCCTACAGCAACCACTACCTACAGCCCTCCCAGTCCACCAGTCTGTACCAAGAGGAATAAAACCATGCTGGCTACCTGGCAGAAAACATTCCTGAAAGGCAAAAACAATCTTACAGTGTCTAAATCTGTGGTATTGGTGATTCTGAGATTGTAGAAAGTCTCTGTCTGTCAGCCCCGCTGCCAAAGCAGAAGCCATAATTGGTCTGTGCTGTTTCAAGGTTGTTTATTCTGTTTATCTCTAACATGTTCTGCTGCCCTGCCGCAGCTCTGTCCTGCAGGGCAGCGTGTGGGGCTCTGCCCTCAGTGGGATGGTACAAACATTAAATACCAGAAACTACCTGTGCTGGATTTACAATAACGTGCCAATATCTGTCACCTACGTTGGACAGTGTGTCCCCAGCCTGAACCAACAGAAAAATGCCAACACCACAGTGAAACATGGAGGGCATGAAGAAGGAGAAAAAGGACAAGGCACACCCAATTTCCTCCATCTTGTCCCCTTTGCACCCCTAATCCAGAATCCTAAAATTTTACTTTTCATCCATGCCACACTTAATTATTACTTATATCAAACACTCAGAGCTGGTAATTGATCCTGTAAGATTGAAAACTCTTTTCCATGGGCAGAGATCACAGACAGTGTCTCTGGGGGCTCTGTCCAGGGGGGTTCCTGACCCCTGCCAGGGTCCCAGACCTGCCAGGGCAGCCAGAGGGAAGCCCTGCATTCCCACATTACAGCTACTCCAAGTCATCTCTGATCATCTGGAGGAGTGGTAGGATAGCTCAGTGGGTCAAAGAATCTGACCCCCAAAGAAAAAAAAACTTTCTCTGCCTTCTGTGAGGATGCAGAACATCTTTAATAATCTCCAGCTTCTGTAAAAACATGCACTAACTAGCATAAATATTTAAAAAAATGCTCCTATACATAATAATTCTAAAGACAACCTGTAAACTAGTAAATCGTTCTGGAATCCTTTTTTTTTTTTTTCTCCCTCTTTCTGGAGCACCATCTGGTGCCCTTCCTAAAATACCAAGGCTAGAGAATTATTTATGTAAGATTTGACCACGTCTGAACAGCTCACAGGATGATGTATGTTTTTAATGCCCCGATACTGACAACAAGCCTTTTTTCTCCAAATTAATGGGAAACAAGTGTCGCACAGTGAAGATAAAAGTGACTTTGTAAAGTTTTATTCTTTAGAAGTTGCCTTTTGTAACAGATGAGGGTCTTTGCAGAAAAGTCCGTGTCACCTGTCTGACCAAAGGGAGGGATGCCATGGCACGTGTGGATGGGTTGTGTGCACAGTGGGAATCTATGGTATATCAGCTTGGTCTTAATTAGGTCATAAAAACAAACAAACAAACAATGTACCCCAACTCAGCCCCACCCACAGACAGAAACAGAACCCATGTCACCCTCCAGCAAAAGAGTAGCTGCCTTTAGCTTCTCACAGGTACAAACCTGCTTTTTAGGCTCATTAGTTGAACTTTTTTTTAATATGTTTTTCTTTCTCATTGATATGGAAATTCACACTGCAAAAACAGATGCTCACAGCCTAAACCAGGCCACAGAACCACAGAATGGTTTGGGATGGAAGGGACTTTGAAGATCTTCTAGTTCCAAGCCCCATGCCTTGGGCAGGGTCACCTTCTCCCAGACCAGGTCGCTCACAGCCCTGTCTGGCCTGGCTTTGAACACTTCCAGGGATGGGGTGAAGAAGAGTGAAGGGCTGGGTTTTGAGACCCAAGACAGGTGCTGGGAGCACCAGTGCAGCCCCTGTTCACCAGCTGGTCCCAGTCACCCCCCCTTCCCTTGGAACAGGAACCCACAGCTTTGGCACCACAGGGCTGTGAACCTGGACCTTTGGAAACAGGGATGGGGAGAAGCAGTGACAAACAGGTGGCACAAAGCTGGGTGACAGACCACCAGGCTGCAGAGTTGGAAGTGTTTCATTTTAAACACTTAGCATTACCCCGAAGTGCTGTTTAATAAGCATCATGCCTCTGCTTTGAGGGTGAAATACCAGAAAGTCCCTAGGAGAAGCTTCACACCTCAACTCGCCTTCTGTGCACCAACAGCTGCTGCAAGAATTATTTTTCCTCTCTAGACAGTCCATACAAACACCTGAAATTGGCTGCTACAGTATTGAAATTAGTCCAACATAAAATATCCATCATAGCCATTAAGAAAAACAAAACCCTCAATATATTAAGTGCTCTAAAATCAAAACAAGGCACCTTAAATCAAGCTGAATGCATCTGAGTAGGTTTTCATTATCTAGATTTATCTTAGGTATATGTCATTTCTGTCTCATTAAATTGCAATATAAATGGTATGCATAAATATATTAAACATTTTTTTCTTCTCAAAATGACTAAAATGTGATAAAAGCCCACACAATACTTTCCCTTGCCTTGATGTTTGCAAGAGAGTACCATATGGCTTGTCTGAATCCCTCAACAAGAGTTTTCCTGAATTCAAAATTAATTTGATTTGGCAGCTCCTTCTTTAGAAAAATGTAAATTCCCATAACATGTTTTAAATTATATTCTAGTTAATAAAGCATTATTTTCTTGTTTGAAGTACAAGCAAGCTTTTACACATTTTTCATTTTCACCATAAAGGTAAATTCTTCAGCTTTCAGAACCGGCAGTAGTATTTTTTCCAAGCAATCTTCTCTGCACATCACTAATAAAGTGATATTTCATAGTTGTCACTGTGCCTCCCCTGTATCTCAACACATTAGGGCATGCTAAAGATCCAGAGTATATGGTAATCTTTTTCTTAAACAACTGTGTACACTAAGGAAGAAAATCAAAGGAAAAGAACCTTATTGAAACCCTTTTTCCTCTATAGGAGAAGGTGCAGCACAAAGTTCTCATGACTGGCAAAGGCCAGGCAGGCAGCATTTGACAGGAGGAATATTCTGAGCTGGTTTTCCAAGGTGTGCTACAAAAGACCATCTTTTCTACGACTTCTCTTCCAGAACAGCCAAAGCAATTAAATGAACAACTAAGGGCTTTTCTGAACAGATCTGCTTACAGGCCACGTGGCAGAATAGTCTGGTTTTGTCCTGGATTTCACACCAGGATGAAATCACTTCTTCATTTTTCAGGATGGATGCAATAGCTACAATCAGAAATTGCTGTTTAGTTACACTTCAGAGTACAAAGCAGTTTATCCTAGGTTGCTTCTGTGGGCCTGAAAAACCCTGGACTACAGGTTTTACTATGATAAACCTTCCTTACAGGTGTGTTACAGGCTTTTCTTTACAGCAAAGGAAAATGAAGCTTGTGTGACTGTTGCTCACAGGTACCCCACAGCAAGATGAGTTAAGAAGATGACAATTTCCACTCAAGTTTCGCAGGAATGTAATAAGTACTTCACATCAAAAGTGTCATGAAGACAGGGAGGAGGGGAAAATAAATTAATAAATAAATAAAAGATTGTTGGCAGGTGAGAAAAAGACTGCAAAATAAGCTTAAATTGACAGGTTAGCAGAGCATCCACCCTGTGAAGAAGTTTGCACTGAGGAGACAAGTTTCCACAGGACCTTCCAGCAACTTTGTGGACACACTGATGGGCATGAAGCCATGGGAAAAATTGCCATTATTAGGTCTACTGCCCCTCATTTCCTTGGTTTCATCTCCACACCTTTCTATTCAGTCATTCCTGTGGCTGAGGCTGAACAGAGCAGGCTCTGAGGAAGCAGCACCTGGGAACACAAGCCCCAGGATAATGGAGAGATGGCAGGAGGACACAGGCGAGCACCATCCCTGATATCTGAGCAAGTCATCAGCTGAAAGGATCCTTAACAAGGTGAGCTGCAGTTGTAGACCTGGTTTTCTACCTCCAGCCATTAAGGGATAGAGCTATACTGTTCTAGGAGTAGTCTCACTTCATTAAAACTATTATTTGAAAAGCGGGAGAACAAGAGGAAAAAAAGGTCTTCATCCCCCAAAACTAAAATTCGGGCAATTCAGAGGATGCAGCAGGTTTTCTGTATCAAAGCACAGTCCTAACTAATCTTACAGAAGCAATTCTAATTAGGCAGGAAATGAAGAACAGTTCATTTCAGACTGGCTGAAAGAACAGTGGATTGATTTAAATCAAATCACTGATTTTAATCACGGATTTGAATCAACCAAGCAGGACACCTTGATTTAGCTCATCAACTTTAATCTTGTACTTTTTACTTTTTTCCTAATGAAAGCTCATTCATTTTGTTAAGATAATGTGGGGAATTGTGGAAAGAACACACTTCTTGTTAAAATGGCTTAAAATCTTTATTCTCACTCAACATTAATGACTTACAACTGCAAAGCTTGAACTGACTATTTCTTAACAGTTAAAAAGCGTAACTTTTAAAATTCATTCACATTTTAAAGCTCATGAAACACACTGTAAATTAGTGTAGAGATTGTAATAAATCTAGGTCTTGATAAATGTAAAGATTTCTGCTTAGGTATCTTCTAAAACTGTCTGGGTAAAACAAGTCCAATTTGAGACACCACAGACTTTAATCCATTTCTGTGAAAGAACATTAGAGCCCACTAGATTATATAATTTCACATTATGTAATTTAGGTACACCTATTAAAGGTATAAAACCTGACATTGTGCAACACTCTCTGAAAAAAAAATTAAAAGCTGTCAAGATACTTTTGTAACTGTGTTAATACAAAATATATGAGGAAAATAGTGCTGAGATTACAACAACGAATAGTTCAGAGTATTTTGAATATGAGATAGAAATCCTGATTAAATGCTACGATAGGAAAAATAAAAAAAAGCTTCATAATTTACAAGGGAAAAAATTCTGAAGCAAGTGTCAGCAAAAAAGGAAGAGGACATGTAGGGACAATCCTTGTGCTGGAAAAGAGCTGGAGGTGACAGAAAAGCAGAAGAGATTTCATGTGTAAGTATGTGTAATACAATGTGGCAGCAGAATAGGGAACAGCAAAGTGTATTTAATGAGAATGAAGAGAGACATTAAAATGAACATTAAAATGAATGTTTCAGGAGAGTGGACTGAGAGACACATTATCACTAGTACACCTAAACATCACCAGTGTACAGCACTGGTGTTTCATTCAATATTGTTGGGTTTTTTTCCCTTTAGAGTCTTGACAGAGAGAAAAGTTGTAAGAAAACACTCATTTTGTACCAATGCACACCAAGACATAACTCTCCATATAAAACCCAGCAAACCAAACCCAGAGTTACATCAGCTAATAAATACAAGACAAAAGCACAGAGAGCTTGTAGCCGAGCAGTATCTCCTTTTAATTGTCTGTACAATTCTGACTGTTTTTGTTATGGAAAAGCTACAGATGAAAAATATCAACTCCTAATCTTTATGAGCTACTATTTAAATCTCCACCAGGGTGCTGGGGCTGTGCTAAAGATGAAAATGGAAAAATGGTGATGCTTTTTTCATGAGTCCTGCCCACACCAGGCACTCAAAGCTGTGGACTCAGAGCTGCCTATTTCCCTGGCAATGCCTTAAGAACCTTTCCCTTCTCTCCTTAGCTCTGCAAAGCTCTGAAAGAAAGATGGGGATGAAGCCCACCCCGAACAATTCTGAGCCAAAGCAGACCTGAACAAAACTTACAATCCCTTCCAAAAAAAGATTAAGTATGTTTGATTTGTTCACATTCTACCTCGGAAATCTCTGAGGATAATTTTTCCACTCTTACTGACAATGTTATTGAGTAAGAAAAGATTTACATTTGAATTTGAAGCCTTAAGGTACTTTTCCTTACAAACTATGGGAACCTGAAGCACACAGTGTCAATCTGCCAGCAGAGGCAGATGAGGTGATTCTGCTTTCAGTTTTCTGTGACACGGCAAAGAAAAGAAGGACTTATTTTAAACACCACTTGAGAGCACACAAGTGATAAGAACAGCCAATCCAGAAGAAATGTTCAGAAGAAAAATAGACAAAAACAAGCTTCTCTTGGCAAATGATGATTTAACAAAAACTCCAGACTGCTGGCCTTTAGCATACATGGCAGATAAATTAAAGTACAGCTTAAACAGCAATGCAGAATTTCTCCTGCTTTATGATTAGGAGCTTCAGCTACTTAGTTCTGTTCATTAGCTTTGGAGGTAATATTCCAAGGCTCAAGCTCCACAACCTGTGCACTCTTGGCAATTGAAGTGATCTACCTGCAGCTCCCAGGAGCTAAAAGCAGAACACTAAAAGCTGCAGGTGGATTTGCTGGGTATCAATTCTGGAGGGTTGACCACTACAAATACATGCAACAGAGCAGGCTGCAACATCTAAAATAGTTGCACCCTTCACACAACAGCACCTGACTGTGCCAAAAATAACAGTCTGCAAAAGCATGGACAAGTTAAAGCCAGTTAAGAGTCGAAGTGGTGGCACCAGGAAATAAAATCAGCTGCATTAACTAACAGTGCTAGCATGTTGGTCTCTAGGCATGCTTTGCACATTGTCTCCTCTCCCCTCCATCCCAGTAGGATTACCTGGTGCAGTTTACACCATGGACCAGATGTGCTTTTGAAGCTGCATTTTATTGTCATTATTGTTATTGTTATTGTCACCTCACCCTTTCCAATGCTATAAACCAAGTTTATGCAATTTGGTGTGGATTGTTCAACCTTGGCCACCCTTTCCAGCAGAGGGGAGGGAGAGAGGGGACAGAAAAGCTCTCCCAATGTCAGCACTTAACCTTCTCAATCTTCACACCTGCATCTTTTAAAATCACAGGTTTTAAGTGAAACTAATACTCAGTGCCTTCAAAATTCTGTAAAACAAACCCCCACACTGTCTATGCTTAGAGAGCTCCCATATATCACACTATTGGAGCTGGACAATGAAACTGGTTCAAATGTTATCTCAGGGCACTGAAGATGCCTCATGAGGTGCTTTATCTTCTATCTCATCTTAAATATCAATTTATCACTCAAACAAAAAATAGCATCAGAATATACACCTACACTGCTTATAAACCTCAGCCTGTACAAGCTTCTCTAACAGGAGGACAGCTGCACTGTCTTACAGACAATGAATGTGTCTTTGAATTCATTTTTTAAAGTTTATTTTTCAAAAATCACTAAGCTTGTTAAATTTATATATTAAAGAGAAAAAAAAAAATCAAACCTTTTGGTAACCAATAGACCTCTCCAAAGACAGAGAGCACCTATTTAGTAAAATAAGAGCTATCCCAGCTGGTTTGCCACACCTAGCTGGACACACCAATGCCAGCTGCTGCAGTCAGATGCAAACCAAGGACAGACTTTTCCCTGTTTTCCATCACAGCCAGAATTGCTATGCTTGGTCACTTATCATAACAGAAACACACGCTTAGGAATAATTACTAAAAACTCCTTACTCTGTACTTTTCACCAGATTTCGCTGTGCAGATTAATCAAAGCATAAAAGCTGATGATAGGTTAAAGCTCGGACTTAGCTGTTTTCAGAAGGACACTTGCTAAGTGCTGACACACCTGCTTTCCTGCCTCTTCTGTATTACTGCTGTTCATCCATCACAGAAACAATCCTACCCTTGTCTTGGGGAAACAGCCACTGGAGAGAAGTGAATCGTATTTTAACAAGCAGCCTTTTGGCTCTGTTTTATTCAAAGGAGCCATACATTCAGGATAACACTAAGTTTTCTTTTCTACCTAGCTTTACAGTGTAATTTTTGTGAAGAACACATTTAGGCAGGTGTCTTCAGTCCTATGGCTGCTTGATCCTAGGTAAATTGTTGGGTTTTTTAAAATGTCTACACTTTATGCATTAGTATTTTACTAAGAAAAAACCCCTGTATTTTCAATAATTCTTTCCTTAGAATTATGGTCCATCACCTTAACTTGTGGTTTGTCTTCCACTGAACAAAGAATGCAGCATTTCTTATTTTCATTGTTTACATAGGTCATGCCATCTTAAACAGAGTTTATATTCTTCTGTGATAGCAGTTGTTTTCAACAAGTGTATAAAACTATTTCCATTACCAATTTGTTTTTCTTGTTTAAAAAAAAAAATCACATTAAATAAGTTGTATAAATGTGAAATTTTGTTAAAACACTCATTATTCCTAGTGAAAAAAAAAACCAAAAGAAACTTCAACTAGAGATTATTAGCATTACACTGGGTATTTCAGGCCAAATAGAAGCACTTTGATAGCTAATAGCTAAATAAAAATATTTCTGATTATAAGATTTACACTTGGAGTTAAAAAATAAGTGCATGCACAATCTTTTTGAGAAACTGTAGCTATCAATTTTTTGAGGGATAATTTTAAAGTTCATATCTGATACAAGCTGGAGCTAACACATCTGCTTTTAAAGGTACATTGCAAATAATAAGTTCAACATTTCACAGATATATATGATATATTCCTAAATTTTGAATTACTTAAATACATTGAACAGAGACTTTCTTTAATGGTTACAAAATTTTAGACAATCACTTTCCTGTTAAAAAACACAAACAAACCAACAAATACCCCCAAAACAGCAAAAAAAACTTCAAACTTGAAATTTTAGCACATTTCAGTGCTTATGGACTAGAAACCTAACAGCACCTAGGTGTATTCTGTAACTTGCTTTTGCTACTGATGAAAAATCACATTTGTGACCAGGTTATGTCTTCTCCTCTCCCTGCCACCAGATCCAGTTCAGCTCTTCCAATGCAACCAGTCTGGCAAGTGGAAATTCTAATTTCCTAAGAATTTTACACAGTTCTGCAGGACCCTATACATAGCAAAGCAGAAGCCTACAAAGATGTTAAATCTTTCATCTATTAGCATTCAATCTCTGCATTATTCTTTCTGCATATTCCTGTAAGATATTATTGAAGGACAAATAAAATATATGAAATATTCAAGTTAGCAGATGAAGATGGGACTTTTCAAAATACTAAGAAACTGTTATATGGACTCAACTGGAAAAGAAATTAGACAGAGATTTCACATTTCAGGTTTCTGGAAACACAAAGTGGGTTACATGTAGGGTATCTACACACCTGTTTATGTCTGTGCTCATTCACACTATAAATGTAGACAGAGTTCACTAAATCTTATTTTGAATCTCGCACTCATATATTACTGAAACATCAAATAAAAAAAAAAAAAGAACCACCATGCCCTGCTTCTAAGTTAGTGAATTCATTACAGTTTCTGGAGATTTCAGCCTTCAAGTTCCCTTTAAGTGCATGAAGAGAAGATGAAATGCAGTAGCTGTGGCTTGGGTTCTGATTTCAGCTGCAGCTGCATGGATCACTGAAATTTAAAAGTTATTCTACGTTTGTACTAGAGCAAATAAGGTCTGGCTCTACATTTTTAATGTCATCATGTATATTTTTTAAATCATAGTGGAAATTTTTGTTATGGCCACCAGAAAAAAACACTGAGAGCTAATTATTTCAAATCCCTATTTCCTTGCTTCTCTCCCTGCTCAAGCCAGTCAACCAACACAGCATTATCTTTCATGCTGCATCTAAATTTATTCTCTTAAACACATCAGTCAGTTTTCATGTAAAGCAGGGTACAAGACTTTATGTAAACAAATACTTTAATTTGAATAACTTACTGCTAGGAAAATTATATGTTCTATATCTAGAGTAACAAGCAAAGTATCAATAGAAAGCCACAACCAACCTATGAGTATTTTATTTGTCCTTCAATAATATCTTACAAGAATATGCAGAAAGAATAATGCAGAGATTGAATCCTAATAGATAAAAGATTTAACATCTTTGTAGGATTCTGCTTTGCTTTGTATAGGGTTCTGCAGAACTGTGTGAAATTCTTAGGTGTTCTGGCTGAAGCTCTGAATAAAGAACAAGGACACTTGTATTCTTGTGCTGCCACCAAAAAATTAAACTTTGTGCATCAGAAAAATTGCTTTCATACCTTTAACCAGCTCTATAGTATTTTGTGATGAGATAATATTACATCATATAAAAAAAAAATAATGATTTTGTGAGTATACTTAAATGAGCCAACACCTGACTACTGATATGCAGTTTTCATTAAATGTGTAATTTTAAACTCTGCTTGGTTAAATGCTGAAAAGACATAACAAATGATGACAAGCTGTTCTGATTTAAAGAAAAACACTTGTATTTAATTAACACAAAACAATTACTGAATTTTCTATATCATTAGAGTTTCAGTAGCTCAAGGCACCATAAAGCCTGAACAGGGTGGCAATTCAAAGCAAAAACTGCCTTCCTGTGGCTGTTTCCTTTCTTGATTTTAGCACATTCATACCTAACCCAGGTGCCCAAGTGGGCAGATGGAAGTTGGACAGCAGCTCTGTTATCTGATGCTTTCCTCTGGTGTACCCAGGGCACGTAGATAAGTGGTTAATGAATGTTGGCTTTACCTACAGACCAGGAAGCAGGCTGAACTTGTCCTGGAACATCCTCGAAGATCAACACCAACTCTAAAACAGGCAGGGTCAGCGTTCAGGAACACACAGAATCACAGATATGATTCTATGCAGGTGCTTTTATTGAGAGCTCTGGGAATCAGGGCTACAGACCCAAATCTGACTCTGACATGGCTTTCGAGCTGAACATACTTTATATTCTATCGTTATACATCTTACATATTAATTATTAAACTTATATTGTTCTATTGTATACATTGACTTTGATCTTTCTTAGGCCCCTGACCACAGTTTCTCATGATTATTCTTATGATTAAACAGCAGTTATATTTAATTACTAAACAATCATCACATCTAACAATTATATCATTTATCATGTACTAGCTACACAGGTGCAGTTCTAGCAAGTACAAGTTCTTCATGTGCTTAGGGTGTTTATTTTTCCAGGACCTACTAAGCTTATTTTTCCTTTTAACCCTTAATCACCATGATTTTAAATCCCTTTTACTATCAGCTGGGTTTCAAACTTCCACAATAAACAACCTGTTAATGCCCACATCCTTTGGGAGCAAGAGAAACCTTGACAAAAACACCACAATTTGCCCAAAGGTTTCTCCTGCCTTCAGTCTTACCCAAGCACTCTGTCGAGTCCCTTTCAGGCTAATGAATTCTTTGTTTCACAACAAACCCAAAGAGATCTGAGTGATTTTGCTGACTTTTGCCCAAACATGCCAACACAGTCAGGTTTAAGGCAGAGCAGCTCAGGAAACCCACCAGGCACATTGAGTTTCACCTAACAATTTGTAACTGGATTACAGCACGTGTGCTCCCTTGGCTGACCTGCATTTCCACTCTAGGGATGGTTACTACCAGAGTAGCTGCCTCTGAAGTAACCACAAAAGCTGCTATTTAATCCAGCTTCTACAGGCATTGCAAAAAAAAAAACCCTCTCAATCCCCAGTTACTATAAAAATACACCAATTTCCACAGAAAAATCTTAAATTGGTCTGATAGCAACACCTTTGTGAGCCTTTTGTGGGGTTTTATGACACATCAGCCTTAAATATCTGGGGAATAAATAAACTGAACAATCAGAGTAATAATTTTTCAAATTATTCTTTAAGACATTCTATATGTATTGTAAGTTGAAATACGAACTTATAATGTGCTTCTGAGATTCTAACCTCCAGATTTAGTTGCATGAATAAAAAAAATTGTTATCATTTGGCACCCAGCTGTGAAAACAAAACCACCATTTTCAGTTTTGGAAAAACAAAACAGATTTTGCTTTCAGCTTGTTTTTCATGAAACATAATGTGGAAAGAAGCAGCTTTAAACTGCTGCTTTTAAGTGTCACTCCGAGTCACGGCTACTTAGAAAATTAAACCCATAATAAGTTGTATTACAAATGCAACTCCAGGTCTCTTGGGTATTAACCTCATGTTCTAAACACAATTTAATTTGGCTCTGCTGCCTGTCAGAAAATTGAGAAGAGAAAGCAAGACTGTAACTTTTCCAGTACAGCACAGGGATCAGTCCTTCTAAGAACTTGCTATTCCACTGTATTCAAAATCACTGTGTGCAAATATCAGAATTACTCCTTTTCACTTTCTATTTTCCGTTCAAAAATTATGTGACAGCAAAAAGCAGTCAGTGCAGAAAGCATTAAAACACACATCTGATCTACTTGATTTCAGAGATGTCAGCATATTTTTATCTGGTATTACAGATTTGCAACCTTCCATACTGCTCAGATACCACAATTTCTCTCTGCATTTCAAATGCTGGTATTTTAAGGACTTCTATCACCATGGCATGAAGCAATTAAGACTCAGCCTGCACTGTACCAGGTGCTGCCCAGGGAGGCAGACTGCCACAAACCCTTGCAAAACAAGCCAGGCAGAGGCACAAAATGAAAGGCAAAAGATTTATTTTTCCACTCCTTCTCCCTACTTCCCTGCCCTCAAAGAAGCCATGGGAAGCAGAATCCGGTGAGCAGACACTGATGCACTGCACTGAAGCTGGACTGTGGAGCTGGGAATGCCAGTGCAGAACACATCACACCTGCTGCTCACCAGCACACAGAAACCTGGAAACTTCACTTTTTACTATGATCTTTCTCAAATCTTAGCCTGGAATTGGCAGAAAGGGGCAGACCCATCTCTAACAAAGGGACAGAGACTGAAATCGCCTTTCAAGCTACACCAGGGAAGGTTTAGGTTGGATATTAGGGAAAAAATGTTTCACTGAAAGAATAATAAAATACTGGAATTGTCTTCCTAGGGAGGTGGTGGAATCACCATCTCTGGATATGTTTAAAAAAAGACTGGACTTGGCACTTGGTGCTATAGTCTAGTTGTGGTGTTAGGGCATAGATTGGGCTTGATGATCTTAGAGGTCTCTTCCAACCTCATTATTCTGTGATTCTGTGAATAACCCAGGAATTCAATTGCAAATATGCCATTGCTGTGCTACCTTGGTTGGCCTGTTTTAAATGGTGAAAAAGCAGGAGATGAGGGGGGCTAAGAGGCAAGGACAGCTGCCTTCCTAGGGACAGAACATTTCACAGATTCAAATCATAAAACCTGTCAAGTCCTGGGCTTGTAGCCACAAGTTCTGTGAGCACAATAAAGGCCAGCTCTGGCAGAGTCCAAACAAAGCAGACACTAAGAGAAACAGCTATTTTATTTCATGTTTTTCCAGGTCTGGCTTACAAAAATGACATTTCCCTGTAAGTTCTCCTGTTAGAAAATCCCCATGGATGCTGCTACCAAGGATGATATAAAATGAAGCATGAGGAAGGGAGCAGAGTCTGTATCTGCTGGTGCAGGGTGATCAGCCACCAGCAGGAGATGTACTGTTTGCTCCATGGGTCTGAACACTCCCCACTTACCACATAAACTCATGTTTTTCATCTGAAAAGCATACAGCTGATAAAGCTGCTCCTGGACAGCAACCTACTCTTTTTAATAGGGAGGAAGAAATTAAAGTAGCAGAAACTACTGAAAAGTAAACCTTGATAAGCAACAGATACTTTATTTCAGTTAAAAGTTATTGCAGGACATTTATAAATGAAGGTCCTTCGAAAAAATGTTAATCAGAGATATATTTCTGTATGAGCAAGACAGCACGGATATTAACATGAATTTAGACAGTCAGGATTGCTTTTTGGGTGATCAAGGTGACATATAATGGAGAAATCTGGTTTCCTGAATTGCCCCCCAGTCACACCCTGAGAAGATATCCAGCTTGGCATCCCAAGGCTAAGCACAACCAACCCCACTGCTTCTTAAGATTATTGAGTCTCTACACAGCATGAGATCCCCCCAAAATTCTGTTATTATGGCTGAGTGAAATTCTGCAATCTCGTACAAATCTATAAAATGCTCTATTCATCATATCAGAACTACAATTATATCTTTGGAGATTAAAAAACCCAACAAATCAAACACCTAATATTCCAAATCTACCCCAACTCAGCAAATTCAGAGCTGTAAGCTGTCAAAGAAACAATTTTTTTCTTGTTATTTGAAGACATCTCTGAAGATATCATAAGAGGAAAGCAACCAAAATCCTTCTACGCCTTTAGAAATGTAATTTTTTGAATCAAAACTTTTGAACAAGGATTTGTAATGAGGTATTTAAATTTTGGTTTAACCTTGTCTGTGGATTTCTTCAGTTTGCTCTAGGAATTCAGACCCCTCATCTTGGAAAGCATGCCAAACAGAGAGCTGAAGAGCACGGGTCCTTAGATATATGTCAAACAAACATATGTTCTGTAAATTAAAAGCATTTTCCCCAGCTTTTATAAAGTGTCAACAGGCAAAACCCCAAGTATAACAGGATCCACAACACAAGTTGTTGATAACTGTAATCCCCACATTTCCCTCCCTCCTCTCTTCTTTCCTGCCCAGCTGCAGAGAAGTGTAAAGCACCAAGGGTTCCCTCTTCATGTATACAAAATAAAAGTTCAGGATGTAACTCAGTCCACATTTCCCCAGCTTGAAACTAACCTGGCTTGGGCTTGTCTCCATCTGGAATAAACACATGACAGGATATTATGGGGGAAAAACTGCACAGGGGACTCATCACAGACCCAAGCTTTTTCACTAATGACAGTTCTTCCCACATAATCTCATGGCACTCTCAAACTGAGTGCTAGAAAGGCAAACTGTGTAAATACATTTTGGGTTTTTTTGCTGTCCAACACATGTGAAATCTTCCATGTCACACTAAAATGACCAGCAAACAGTTTTTCAAAGGAAGAAAGTAATAAATTACTTCTTTACTCTGCTAGTGGGATATCCTGTCACATCTCAGGACATCCATTAATGCTCCCAGTCCTCCTTTGGTTTTCCACTCATTACCTGCAGGCCCAAAGTGCAAACAGCACTGTGCTCCAAAAAGCTTGCTCTTGCCAAGCACAGAAGCAGAATTCCCAGTTTTTCTGGTGTTCATCACTTATAGCTTTGTTTGATATGGGGTTTTTAGAGGAGGTGGGAATACAGATCAGCACGAGCAGAAAGTCAGCCAAAGATACATCTTTAGGGATAGCCAGGTGTGTACCCACCCTGCTCCTGAACATCCTGCAGAATCACAGACTCACAACAAAGTCTGGGTTTGAGGGGGTTTGGAAATCACCCAGTGCAACCTTCTGTTTAAAGGAGAGTCCAGATCAGGTTGTGCATGGCCCTGTCAAGCCAATTCGTAACTATTTACAGTGAAATAATACATTTTTATCTAATCTCTTCAAATCAGGTAACATGTTTAAGAAGAACAATCAAACTCTAGATAGGTGTTGACTTCAATGGAGACCTTTCATCGTGACTGATTTTCATATTAAGTTTTTCCTCCAAGGACTGATCGCTCCTAATACACTTTCAAAACAGAAAGCAAATGCAAGATCAAAAAGTGGCTCCAAAATCACCCAATATCCTCTAACTCTAATATCCAAATCACCCAATATCCTCTAGAGTTTTGTAATAACATGGAAATAACAAACAATAAGCATGCAGTTCCAGAGACTTTACCAAAGCATCCTACAGACCTTGAATTCCAGGTGCCATCTGGTGTAAAACCCAAGCCACAATATTGTTTTCTAGCTAGAGACACAAAGAAGCTGCTGAGCTGTTTTGTAATTATTGTGTGACAGTACTAGAATACCTCATTTGTGTTGGACTTGGGTCTGTCTAAATCTTGCTGACATCAATCAGCTTCAGTGAGTCCTGGATCAGATCCACACCTGAGAATTTAAGCAATTTAATTAAGGTTTTGTCAATCCCAAAGTTTGTTCAAGAAGCATCTTGCCACTAACAGAAGTGGACAGGTTGTTCTTTTAAACTTGTAAGGCTCTCCCTTGAGGACCACAGCAAACATTTTAGGTCCTTGATCTACAGCTAAGGTTAATCTGTTTTAACAACGTCCTGATCAGCTAAGATGTGCCGGATATTGATGAGAAAGGAAGCAGAACACAGCCTTGATTAACTGAAGGGCAAATTAAGTTTTCAGCTGAATCCTGGGACACTGAAAAAAGAACGGGTGGAAGAAGGAGGAAAATTTGTCTCCGGAAGAATAAGGAAAGATCTGAAACCTCTGTGCAGGTAACTGCAGGAGAGGCATTTGGACAAAGAAGAATTAACAATCAATCACAACTGGAAGGCTCAAAGGGTGCTTCCATTAAGGAACTCAATATCAGATTAAGACCACAGGGAAGAATGATCCTCTGAATGTGAGTTTTATTAAAAGGAGTATTTTAAGAAAAAAGAAGAGAAAGAAATGCGATTTCAAGTTGTGAAAGAAGGCTTCCTGCCTGCCCTGAACTCTGCACCTGATTGCTAAAATAGGTGCTATTTGCCCTTTCAGTAGCCACCTCCGTGGATTTTATCAAAGACTTTTAGTGGGAAACCAGGATCACCACCTACTTGTTAGGAAGAATTACAAGAGTATTGTTAATATGCCTGGACCACCAGTCTCCAAAAGACTGAGCTGCTGAGAGGGCACTTCATCTCTTGAGGCTGTGATTAACTATTCTGCATCTGATGCTGGGAAGGAAAAGAAAAAATCTGACTTTTGCAGCCAAAACATGAAGTCAAAAACTTAACAGCTGATTGTCAAAGAAATCATTCTCTAGAACATATGCAGACAGGAGATGATCTGTACCATTACATTATATGGGGAAATGTTAAGAAGTAACATTTCTTGTGGCATAAACTGCAAGAAATCAAGGGAAACACATCACCAGAAGAAATATGAAGAAAAAAAATTGCTGATTTGCTATTTAAGTAGTGTCACTCTAGACAGTTCTGAAATTTGCTCTTCTTGTTAGTGAGGGTTCCTCTCATCAAGTATCACTGAAAGAAGCATAACATTGAGGGAAAAAAAAAACAGTATAAAAGGTGATGAAGCAGAAACAACTGATAACAAGAGGTGAGATTAAAAAACAGTTAAATTGATAAATTTTTAACTGAATTGAAAGTGATTCAATCCCAAACACTGGCAAAATTAACATGGCCCATAAAAATTGTTTTATGTGATATAAAAAAAAAATTTTAAAGAACATTGAAAAAAATAAGAATCCTAATTTCTTCTGACTCTGTTAAATCACAAAATACTTTGTGGATCTTAAACTTCCCAGTCTCTAAAGAGACTTTTGGTACTATAAGCCATTAAAAAAATCCTTTTTTTTCTTAGATAATTATCAAGACCAGTATCTTTCATATATCTCTCCAAACTGTGGTTTATTAAGTAGGGCTTTCTAAAAGTTGTAGCCTATATGTCTTAGTAATGTCAAAATCCTCTTTGTTTTTTAGCATACAAATTAATTTTTATTCATGAACAGTCGTTGAGCTGAGTAAAAATTTGCTTCTACCAGTATCTGAAGCATATAGAAAATCTACCAAAAAAGTGCAGATGAATACATAACCACTACCACTCCTGGCTTATCTATTCATGCTGTAAAATTTCCATTTCAGCTCCTCAGTAACTCCCACTTCTCTCCTTCTAATGGTAAGTATTATCAGGGCTACGTACACTTTCCAAAATTTGACCGATTTTTTTGTATGCTGATGTAAAGCTTACCAAGCATTTCTTATAAAAACACTGCCCTAAAGTCATAAACTCAGGATATTTATCTCACTGTATTTTTGTTACCCCCAACAGAACCACCTACAGCCATTATCTGACTCGAAGAAAAATTAATAAAGCAGTAAACTCAGGTAAAATTGATTTCACCTAACTGTAATTACATTCAGTGTGGGTTTTTATGCCACTTCTGCATCACCTTTATGCTCAGATGAGTGAAAATGGCATTTCAAGGGAGCTAACAAAGAATAGTCTTCCTCACAGTGAATGATGCCCTCTTGACTGGGAGCAGATGCTGTTTAGTCAGCCGACTCAGATGTACACCTGCCAGACAAACTCCTGTGATCTCTGTACTCAAAATATTTGGGGAAAAGAAATTCCAAACAGCCAACAGTATTTTTAAAGAAGCTATCAGCAGAAGCTAACAAATATTCTGTGCATAAGCTTGCAACTGTTCCAGCTCTGCCTTGGACAGGAACATTTATAAACCCAAAGAAAGGTACCAGTAATCCTCCCCAGGGAGCAGGGATATCCATGGTGGCCACTGCTGCAGATCTCCTCCCTTAGGTAAGTGACTTTGGATACCTGAGGAAGTCCCAACACATAAAATAATGATATAGCACAATGGAGCCTCAAGGACCGTTCAGATATTTACCAAGAGTTTATTCATATGGTTGCAAAAATAAAGCATCCTCATTTCTATCACACTGGTACTCATGATTTTGCAGTCATTGGTTTGAAAGACTAAATGCTGAATAAACAGTTTCAGTATTTTACAATTTTTGCAGACAAAAAGTAAAGGTTTTCTAGTAAAAATGCTGACATTAACTTGCTCTGAGCATTACCAATATTTTTAAAGTTATAGAACTAGAGGAAAAAACAATATTTGCAAAATCATGTAATAGATCATTATTACATGAGAGCATTACTTTTCACAGACATCATAAGTGATGGATTTCTTTCCCCAAAAATCAGAAGATATTTCCCGGACACTGCATACAGAGAGAACACTGCACAGGCATTTAATCTAGTCTCTGATAATAAAGCATTCAAAATGTTTAGTGGATGTAACAATAACACCAATGTATGAAACTATTTCATAGAGACATTGATATTGAGCAAACTACATATAAAGATTCTCTAGATATCTCAACTAAAAACCTATAGAATTTTAAATGATATCACTATTACCATAAATAACCAAGATTTAAAAAAGTACACAATGGTTTATGTTACTTCTTCAAGTTAATTTAGCTAACTTCAAGTTAGCTTCAATTAGTAATAACTAGGATTTGAAACAGTTTTCTTGTTAGCAACTAGCAAACTGAACAAAATTCCTTAGTGAAATTTTTTGACCCTTAAAATAAGTAAATATATATAAGAAAAAAAAAGCTGTTTATAGTTTTAAGACTGCAACAATTAAGAAATTGTGAGCTAATTTTTCATGTCTGTTCCTGTGAAAAAAATAGATTAATAAAAATGTCCTTTCTCCTACTTTGTGCTCTCCAACACAAGGAAAAAAGAGAGGTAGAAAGACACAATAATTCACAGGAAGGACACAAAGTTTCTGTTTCAATGGAAGAATCAAAATTTTTTCCCATCTGTTTTCAGACAAAATTTATCTAGGAATATTTTGTCGAAAGTAGCCACAACACAGAAAAATATTTATCTATTTATTTCTAGCTAGGATCCCAAGCAGCACAGTGATCCTCCCCATGTTCTTCTCCCTTAAACATTTTAAGCTGCTACTCCTTATCTTTTACAGAGCTGTTGGCTCTTTATGATTTCATCATGATCTTCTCTTGATGATCTAAACTCACTTTCTGATACCCATAATTTTTTAAAATTTCCTGGCATTTCTTCAAGGAAGCCTTTGGTCAGAATCACTCAGGATGAGCTTTTCTTGCACAGTAATGAAGAGCTGAGGGAACTTGCTTTGAGACACAGCCAAGAAACTTCCAGTTCCAAAGTTTAAACACAGCACTGTTGATTGTAATACATCCTTTGCTGCAGATGTGCTACCACACCTGAGCATGTTTGCTTTGCCAGTGAACCAGCATTACTTGAATCCTCTTGAATCCAATAAATTCAAGATGATGGGGGAAAGGACCTGCAATTCTGGCTACCCAGCTATTCTGCCTCCTCAGGATATCAGTATTAGATATTTAGATGGATACCTATCTGCTCCACTGAACAGGGAAATTAGCTGTATCTACTGATGTACAGGGATTTCATTTTCTCACCTATCTGCACAGACTGACTGACTGCTGTCACTGTTATTGGTAAATACAGACTTTACTAACCAGTATGTGGCCCTTCACAGGGATGGATAAATGCTGCCATTCTTTTTCTTTGTGAGATCACAAAGCTAACAAATAGAATTTATTGCTGTGTCCCCTCTACAACCATGGATAACTTATGTGGTACCATGTATTGCTAATTCTGATGGTAGAGAATAATACTGATGACATAAAAGTGGATTTAACACATCCTGACCTACGTCTGCATTTTCTTCCTACAGCAATTGAGTAGGATTCTTTACAGTATAATCTGTACTACCATGCAAGAATCAAGGTTGGAAAAGAGCAGAGTTAGTGCAGATTATATCAACATGCTATATTAAAGTTCTCTGGACATGTACTCCCTTCAGAGATTTATTGCATTCTTCCCTATATCTTTGCAGTCATTTTGTGAGAATTGTGTGTAAGCCAAAAGCAAACAAACCCTTTTACAAGCCATGTTTCACATCCCTTCTGCTGTCAGTATGAAAGCTGTCTTTGTAAGATACATGGCCACACACTGTAAAGGTTTTGTGGTGTGACTTTGCTCTGGATTGCTTCCATTGCCATATCCAGACTCTAAATTCAGGAGATGTGGTGCAGCAATAAGAGCAGTGTCTCCCAGAAGGGTTAGGTACACAAAGGGAAGCTGGCTTTTTCTTCCATGCTTTTGGGCAAATCTCTTTGAGTACAGAACAGAAGGCAATCACAAAGGCTGACGGACTGGGATACAGTGAGTTTGAATAAGCTTTTATTTTTTTGTTGCATAGATAACTGTTTTAAGTCAGTTCTTTAAAATTAAACATTTTCTTTCAAACTCGAGATAACATGCTTTTGAACATAAAATGAGAGCAAACACACCAGGGGCTACCTTTCCCACTCCCTGCCTTTCAATTCCTGTACCATGGGAAATGCTCTACAGAGAGCATCTCTACTCTACAGAGACTTGGGAGCACAGCTGTCTTCTCATGTCAAAAGAACTCTGGACTAAAACTCATCTAATTTTATGGAGCAACTTAAAAAAACAACTTGGGGCACTTTTAAGTGTATTGGTTGCTCCCTCAGGGATTCCAAAAAGCAAATTAAGAGTGCATACTTACTGGCTCACCAACAGGGATTACTTTTCTCATGCAGGACAACCTGAATGATCAATGCTCCAAGAGCAGCTGCAAGAAAGCCCTGAAGGTTTCCTGCTGGTGAACTTCAAAAGCATAACTAATCCTGCCTGCTTCTGGTAGGAAGTATTCACCCTCCCAGCTCTACTGGGGAGGAGATAAAGGAAAAGCAATAGGTCACAGAAGCATCAAACGCTTCAGGAGAGAGTCCTGTGTTTCCTGTCTTGTTTTCCAGCCCTTAATAGCATACTGATTTACCTGCTATCTCTTCAGAGGATCCCAGGCTGTACTTCTTCATCATAAAGTTTCCAAGATTAGAGTGGGAAAGGTAAGAAAAAAACCAAACAGCTCATCTGGCCACCTGCCCTTTTCCTCCTGCACTCTGCCCTCCCCAGGCAGCAAACCAGACACTGTGAACAAGATGAAAGCTGCTAAGGTTTCTGTGGATGTCTCTGTTCCACCCACCAAAAGCACATACACACATTCAAAGCACAGGACAAAGCCAGAGGTTTCACCTGATCTAGAAACTGGCTTTGGAGAGATTCATCTTAATTAATTACATCCTGCTTTATAAATCCAGCAGACAATGCAACACATGTGCTACACCGGTTTCAACTATGCTGAAGAAAATAAAGAAGCTGACAAAGGGGAAAATATTGCCTTTACAACCTTTTGCTATTTGAAATTAATTGCAAAACATGTACCAGTGTACTGTAAAAAAAGCTGAAGTCAATAGAAAAATTTGCAAACGTAAGGACCCTCATGTATTTGATATACAATTTTATTTTGAAATAATAAGGATTTTTTAAAATTAACCAGTTTACAGAGATTTTTGCTACATCTACATAAGCTACCTAGAAAAAGGAGTATTACCATTTCTGGTTTTCAAGCACAAAAGCTGAACAAAGTAAAAAGAGAAAAATCAACTGTTTAATGCAGATTTGAGCTTAGAGAATCTGGAGTTCAAATCCAGCAGAGTAATGAAGTTAGCAACCAAAGTAAAAATTTTTAAAGTTTAATAATAATAAGATGGTTATAAAAATAGTAATACAGTTAGAGTAATAAAGTTTAGAGTTAGGACAATTGCAAGACAGTAAAAAAGTAAAGAATTACAGATGTCTCAGACACTAAGTCACAAAAAGCATGTCTTGTGAACAAGGAATAACCTTAAAACAATACACTTGTTGCATATTCATATATCCTTCATGGTTATGCATACATTCTATTTAAAACAAGAAACTCTGTCTGTTGTATGTCAACTGTTTCCTTTAATCCCCATGGTGTCTTTGAGTCGAGCAAGGCCTGAAGAAATTAGTTTTTTTCTGATAAAAAGCCATAAATCCCTCTTCTCTGGAAAATTTAGGTGTTCCTCGAAGTGAGTATCTCATTCCTTAAAAAACCCAAAAAACTCCTCCCCACATACACAGTCTCTATTTTAACTACTAAAATATTAATTTTAACTACAAAAGCACAACTAACCAATATAACATAATACATACAGTAACTATCTGCATGGAGCCATATAATATGCATTTTTCACACAAAGTAGCTGGAAGAAGAATGCAGATGGTGACTAAGTAATTAGCAAAAGCTAAGTGCTAAGGAAGTTACTTCACAGACTGGCATTTTTAAGGAGAAGATAATGGGGCCTGACCACTTGGCATTAGTTTCAGCAGTTATCAGGTTCTTTAACTTCACACTCTGCTTGAAATAGAGTAAGGCCCTCATTGCTTTCTAAACGGGCCTAATTAGTCAGCCCAGAGTGGGTGAAACTTCATTTCAGAATGAAAAAATGACATCCCAGAATACTTAGTTAACCCAAGTTAACTAATCACATACTGCCTAGATCAAAGGCCAGGAACTTGAGAACCCAGCTTACATATTCAGGATAAACGAGAGATCTCTGAAAGCAAGGATGGTGGAAGACTCTGGACAATACATGCCCATGTGGCAATAAATCCATTTATGGTGCCAAATTAGTTTTCCAATTTACGCTGCAGAGGTCTCAGGAGATCTTGCTCCAGTTGCTCAAAATCATGATCCAGCTTGAGCAGATGTTTAGCAATGAAGCAAGACACTTGGTACCTTATTTTGATGTTGAATTCAGATACGAGTGAGATTAATCAACTGAAATACAGAATTTCCTCAAATACACCTGAACAATAAGGTAAAAAATAATGGCATATTTATAGAATGCTGAGTATTTAATGATTATATTTCTAATTATAACTGTCATCAGCTTCTCAGGAAGATCACAAAAAACCAGAAGTTTCAGGAGTGGAAATTGAACAACCAAAAAACTACAGATTTGTAAATAAAGTCTGTAAAGCCTTCTAGCAGACAGACTTTTAACCTATGCCCTCTAAATAATTGTTGCCCCAAGACATAATGTGCAAGAACAGAAGTCTCTGGTCATGAACCCACAGGAAAAAAAGCAAGGAAACAGGCACTTCAGCACAATTTTTTTTTCTCCTTCAAAGGCCAAAGTACACGATACCTGCCAACATAATTGCTTGTTTCAATAAAAATACTTAGATTATCTATTTTTCAGTGAAAGTAAAGATTTTTAAAGATCCCTGCAGACTAAATTTATCAAAAGGCCTTTATGATTTTCCTTATATTGATGTTTTCATACAATGTTGTTGGAGTGAGACTCAAAGAACTCACTGCTGGATAGGAGCAGTATCACAACTACACATTCACATATAAAAGAGAGGCCACACTGAGCAAAGATCAACTATTCAGAGCATTCTCCTGACAAAACACAACTGTCTTACCAAAGTATACACAGCATGCATGAGTTGCCCACTTTTTCTGCTTTAAACGATTGAAAAGACCTGGCCAAAGTCACTGCTCTGAAAAAGGCACAATTGAGAAATAATTCTTAGTAAATGGGGTGGGGGAAAGCTGAATGGGAAGTTTTAGTGCTCTGCATGTGCCATTCATACTAAACTGCCTTTTTATGAAAGTGGGCTTGTCTGTATTTGAGAATTCAAGAGTCACGTTACAGGTTGGCACAGAGACCCTTGAAGGTTTGGTTACAAAAGCCAGACGTGGTATTGTGTATCCCCTGATGACAAGAAGTCAGCAGACCCTATTACATCACTTCAAAGTGGCCAAGCAAAGGCAGGAAAACCCCTGACGTTATCTGAGAGATGATTTTGTTAGTTGGTTTGGCACCAGCGTGTCTGGTATCTAATGCTGATGACACACAGCCCACCAAGTACATGGTATTAGGTTCCTGATATTTTGTGTCAACAAGAAATGCATGCTGTGACAAAGGCCTTTGTGGTAAAGTATGGGAGGAGAGAAAAGTCAGAGGGGAACACAATACATTTCCCAAATAAGTAAGGAAACCAATTAATTGTGCTAGGATTGACTATTGCTAACAAGCTACCATTAGGGAGAGAACCTGACAGCTCAGATCAACTGCAAGCCTATCACATTTCACTACTAATACCTAGTTTTCAAACACAATTCACTGTTGGACAAGCCCTCTAACTAGGGTATCAAAAGATTTTCTTTTTTTTCCTCTTACAATACATTTCAAGCAATCTTCAGGCATATCCAGTATCAAGACTGTGACTGAAGAAGGAAACAAAGGAAAGACAATAATCCAGAGCGTGACCTATTTCACAGAATCATCCCAGAGTTAAACAGGATCCCAAGAGGTCTCTAGCCCAGCTCCTCTGCTCAAACCAGAGTCAGTCATAAGATTGAATGAGTCTCCTCAAGGCTTTATGTGGGCAGATTATAGAACCATAAAGCCTTTTCTCTATGGAAAGCTCCTCACCACAACTGCTCATTTACCCACACCTGTCTTTTATCTCCAAACTCAGAAGCAGTATTCCCAATGTGTTCTAGGAATAGCAGTTCAAGGGAGTAGCTGCTTCACTGGACCTGATGTTCTCCTGTTAATGCAGCCCAGCACAGCAGCTGCTGTCTGCTTCCAGGGCACAATGCCAGCGTGTGGGCAGCTCATCTCTCGAGATCCCAGTGAAAGCTCAGGGAAAGGAGGTTGGGCTGCCTGAGAAGTTCTGATCTGTGTGCACTGCCACTCAATCTGTCCTCTTAGCAGCAGGCAAGCATTCTCCTTGCTTATTCTCTTACTGCCCATCCAGGGACAGAAGATTGCCTTGTGGTCCTCAACCCTTTCCACTCCCAGCTCCAGGTGACCCTTGGCTTTCCTAACACCATCACTGAATCCCTCCTTTGCAGCCTGCTGCTGCTCCCACATCCCCAGTACCGCCAACTCAAAATGAAGCTCACTTCTGATCTACCTGCTTTTTTTTTGGTGACTAACAGGCAGAATGCTCAAAGGAGGGAAGCAAAGTATCAGCATGAAGAACTTTCCAGGTAACTTGAAATTGCCTCACAATCTTGAGCTCCATCATTTCATGGTTGATTCAGTCATTGATTTCACCACCATTTTCTAATTGTTCATGAGCTACACAGATCAGGAAAATATTACCCCTAGCTGGCCCATTAGAGTAAGTGTTAACAAAAGAAAGTAATTCTAAGTCCATTTCAATAACAATTTTATAATTTTAAGGTATTAAGTCTAGTATAAATGATGGATTTTATGAGAAAAGACATTTAAACTGCCTCTAGACTTTGAAGTTTCTTAACACTCAAATTTTTTGGTTTGCCTACTTTGCTCAGTCATAAACTTGGGACAGTAAGAATTCAGATACAGAGTTGCATTTGATACCAGTGGTCACTGTACCCAGACTTATGGCAGTAATAAGCCTTTCAATGTCTGGAGATTATTCTAACTATTAGAAAGATAATGTAATATGAACTTCCAGGCTGAGAAATAGTTCTGTATTGAAGCTTATAGCAAAGCACAGGAAAATAAAGCTTGAGCTGAAAAATACACTCATCATTATTTTAGCTCTTTTTACTTAGGTTATCTAAAGCAAGCAGATGCGTGCAATGAATAAAAATGTCTATTTTGCAGCATTTCAGCCAGCCAGTATTAGAAAATTATACACATGAGGACACATATATTTGCAGAGGGAATCCTCTCCCTGAATTTGGATATATGGTAGTTTTGTAGGTCATGCTAAACTTCAAATAACAAATATAAAAATTGCCCAATTCTTCTTTTTAATAAACAGCACTTTTGAATGAGAAAGGCTAAAGGGACTATTTCTTTCACAATTAAATAACTCTATAACCCCTTTTACTATTAGCAAAAGGCTTCCCCTCACCCCCATGTCTAGACAGCAGTTTTTTGTGTGACAGAGACCAAGCGGCCCAACCTAACTCAGGCAGAAGAAGTAACATCATTCTTTTTTAGCAGTGTCATCCTTGATACTTTTTTTTGGATGAGGCTTCCATTTAACATATTCAGCTGTATCTAATGTAGATGACTGTCTGCTAGGACAAAGACAGATGACCCCTCTATATTATCCTGTAGGGGAGTTGCATTGATTTTGCAATACCACCTATTCACTGTTTCAGTTCACGGTCTGGCATTTTGTCGGTACTGGCAGTTATTTCTCATTCTGCTTCTGTGAAGAATCCCCATCTATCATCCTGCTGAATGAAAGCCACAATAGGTTTTGCTCATCTACAATAAACACTGTCATGTATGGAGCCTGTGTCCTATGGAAACAGAGCTTATGTAAACATGGTGAGCTGTGTACGTGTCCATCCATCAGCTGAGCCCTAATTACTTTGGCCTGAAAATATCTTTGGAGTTGATACACAGCCACCAGCCTCAAGGTTCTTCAGTACTTACAATTTTTCTCATTTAACAGAGATAAGGACTATAAGGAAGCCCATACTTAATTTAATTTCTTCCCCTTCAGATAAATGAATTCATCTGGCTGATTCTCCTTGGATGTGGGTCAGGGTTATCATGCATATGACCTCAAGGCTTCAGGAGTTTGAGAAGGCAGAAGGGAGGTATGAGATAGTCTCTTTTCAAACAGCATTGTATTGCCTTTCTTCTGCCTGCAGATGAACATGTTGACTTGGTAATACATGTTAACCACTTAATTCTAACCAACAAGGTCAAGATGAACAGTAGCAAGTCCTGAGCTTGATTTTCTGGGAGAGACTGCCCTTGGCAAATATAATCAGCAAATTTTTGTAAGATAGCTCTGTGGAAAGGGGATGTGATATTTATGTAGCATATCTCCAAGTTACTTCAACCTGATCTACTTTCTCAATGATTTAATTGACCCACACTCTTATAATCCCACATAAGCCTGTGTGTCCAGGTGGTCTGGCCAAAATACTTTGTGTGCTACACTGATTTCAAATAAATATCCTGTATTATCATTCTCACGTAAACAGTTGAGGTAACACTCGTTATGGCATTGTCCTTTGCTTCCAAGTGGTGCTTACTTCAGTCTTCATAAATCAAATAGATGATACTCTGCAACCTTGTTGTCATCATCCTGTTGCCAGCAGAAGACACTGTGCTCTGAGCATTCATCTGTGTTGAGGTCTCAGCAGAGGACAAGCCTTCTGGTCTACGTATAAACAATATTTTCTTCAATGTTACTACTAGGAATGGAGTCCAGGTAGTAGCTGTGTCTCAGATACTCAAACTGTGTCTGCTGTTAGAAAGACAGGCTGTCCTTACAGTCCTTATCCTGCTCTTTCTTTTGGTGCTCTCACAAAAACACGTATAAACAGCTCTTCCACTGGTACCTCATTCATACAACCTTCATAAATCTAACTAAATTCAAAGCATTAAGACTGAAATGTACTATTTTCCTTTCAAGTTCACACAACTGCTATAAATATTGTCACTGTTCAAATCAGTGTTTGTTATATTTATGTTATTTTGAGGGTCTGAATACGGTTGTAGGTGATCCAAGGCTTAACTTTGACAAGCAGCTTCTTTGAAAAATCCCAGAACTAGAACCTGCCTCTTCATGCTCTCCTGAACACCTGTAGAAGAATTTCAGAATCTCCTTCCATCCCTGGAAGAGTTCAAGGGATGATTCTTTGAGCAGCGTGTCTTGCAGAAGGTCTCCCTGCCCACAGCAAGGGGTTGCAATGAGATATCTTAAAGGTCCCTTCCAACCTAAACCATTCCGAGTCTATGATAAAATCCAATATCCAAAATGCATCAATACCTGTGTTTATGTTACTATGTGCAGTGCCAAGATGAAACCCTTCCACACTTACTTGATGTGCAGGTAGCTTTTCTGTGTTTAGAAAAGGCAAAAAAAGCCCTCCCTTTGTCCCTCTGAATGAAACACACAACTACTAGCTGTACACACTAGCTACACATAGCTGTATTGGTACATAAACCTGTCATTATCAGTCACTTGGAGAGACTTAAGATAATGGTTAAGGCACAAAAACTTCACAGCATTTACATGACACCATTTCCCCATTTCTTGTCCAACATTTACAAATGCCTATAGAACTTGTACCTAGACCCCGAAAAGCTGATTAGTTCAATTAAGCTAAAGAAGAAAAAAAAAAAAAAAGGAAAAGAAGCATATCTCAACCTTCACTTGACATTAACAAAAGTGTTTACATGGCACAGTTCCTGGCTTTCCAAGCCAGCAGAGCCTCTGCAACACAACTGATTAATTAAAGAGCACTGTGAAGTTAACACCGAAGGTTACTGATTAATTGTATGTTAGAGCTGCCTAATCAAGTACCCAAGGCAATAAACAAATACAAAGATATATTATACACTGATTAACACAATTATTTATAGCTGTTTTTTTAACTGGTTGCCTGCCATACAGCAGTCTTCAACCTGAGTGAACACTGGGGAGGATGATCAGGATCACTTACTGTATTTTCCCAGCTGGCTATTAGGGCTGTTTTCCCTGGAAGTGAAACATATGATCATAAATCCTTCTTCATGCATGGTCATCACATAGGCAACCGCACCACAATCATTTATCATGTATTTCTGAGTGCTACTGGTTGCTATGCATGTCTCCAAGGGCTGAAACTCAGCATTGCAAACAGCTGCTAACCATCATTAAGAAAAAGCAAGCAAGCTACTCTTAAATACTACAGCCCTATTTGAGGACAAGATTTACACTTAGAGATGATCAACAGCTCTTTCTCTCATTCACATTACTCAGATCTAATGGCAGATTTCTCATTTCAGAGATCTTTGCTTCTATGTATGAATTTCCAGTCCCAGACTGCAATACTTCTTATATTTTCATGGCCTCCTCTAAATCTATCAGGTAACTCATTTCTCTGTATCAAGAGATGAATACTAAAGGGTGTCTTCACTCCATAGTTCCTATGTTATCCATATATATAACACAAAATAAACCATTTCCTTGCAACCAATGGGACAAGTTTATTCACTGTTAGGGAGGTTTTTTGAAGGAAAAGCTGCAGGAAGGGGAAAGAAGGAAACTCTGGAATGACTCTTTTTCCCTCAAGTCAATGAAATCAACTTTGTCTCCAGCAGAAATGTCATCAGTTCTCCTCCCAGATATGTCAATTCTATCTGATTCATACCAAGAAGCCAATGAACAGACTCTGCCTCTTTTGTGTTCACCATCGACCTCTCTCCTCTGAAGAAGAAAAACAAGAATAAAAATAAAAGAAAAAACCCGTGCGTCACAAAAGGCAATTACTGAGCAAGTAATTCCCTGGTACTTCCCCCAGAACTTTCACTGTGCCATACAAAGTTTTATTAGCCACTTTAATTTAGGGCAGAGCCCTTTGTTTGCCTGCTCTTAATAAAGTCAGCAGTCCAAGTACAAATGTTTATTCTTGTCCTGTACTACACTTTTGTTACAAGCCCCTTATACCTATCCAGTGTGAGCACAACAAATCTGTATTAAATTACTTCCCAGCTATGAGGGAGACAGATCAAACTTTCCTTCTGTAATTAAAAAGCCCCATTTCCCATCTAAACTACCTTTAAAGGACTTCCTAACACAAGACTGGTGTTAAGACAACAGGCTCAAGCATATAGTGCCAGCTAATCCCATGTCCTCTAATTACACACATTTGACTGCTTGCAACAAGATCCACGGCCAATCATGAAATTCCCTTTTTCCAACAAGTTGGTGTGCATGAGATCTGACAGCTCTGGCACATTCATCCTTCCTCCATCCTCAGATAACTACTCTTTGAAGCTGTTCAGGGGAGGTGAAAATATAATAGCCTCAAAAAGGGTTGATCAGCACGAAATAAAAGAGAAGGTCAAAAGTTGATGGATGCTGCCACTGAAATTGTAATATTAAGATTCAGTCAATTTACATTGTTAAAAGTCACGATTTTCATACTAGTGCCATCTATTTTTTCCATGCTAAAATTACCATTAAAATTTCTCTTTAACCTTTTTTTGTTTTTTTGAAATCTGGTTGCAATTACAATCAATCAAGAACAAACCAACCCATCCCTTATCTGCTGAATTATGGATTCTGTGACATAAGTGTAAATTATACATTCAAAAATCTGTCTGTCCTTGTTTCCAAAAGTGGTTAATTACATAACATTTGAGAGTTGTCTTTTGGAAGGCTAATTTTCATAAGAATCTTTAAATGTACAATAGTTTTTTTCCTTCAGAAACAATTTCCACCCACAAAGAACAGTGGGAATGTCTCAAGAATATTGAGCTTCATTCATATGTATTTACCAACCCTGTAAATATAAACCTCATGCTCATGTACCATCAACATTTCTCCAACCAGGAACTCTTAAACCCACTGTTTAACCCATGTAAACACAGACCTCTTCACCACCCTGGACTTCCAAATTTTAAATGATAGCAAGTGTCCCCTCATGAAGTTTTAGATCAAAGTTGAACCCAAAGCATGTTCTACATGTTTTACACATACAAGCAACATGCTAAAGCAGGCACTGGACCTCCAGTGTTTTCATTCACTGAATAAAGCAACAGCTGCTTGTGAAAGCTGTTGAGTGGCCATCACTTGAAACAGGAGTATATAAATCCTCAGCCATCAAAAAATAGATCTCACTGCACGTTTGCTAAAAGTACAGATTCAGAGATTACATGGGGAGCTTTTCCTTATTTTTGCTCATATACTGGTATTTAGTCTCTACTGTATTGCAAGTTTAACTGGTTTCCTCAATTTTGGCACAGAATGTAAGCTAATTCTATAGTAAGCAAACACTTCTTCCTTTAACCATATTTTTATTCCAGTTCATTGTTAATTATCTTCCAGGTTTCTGTGACTAATAAAACTCTCTACCACCTCCTTCCACCTTTTCCACAACACGGTGTTGCAGCACAATTTTCTCACATATCGTTCCACCTACTTTGTCATAGAGTATTTCCAAGACTAAAAGCAACTGGAGGCAAACATTCCAACTATTCCAACAACCAAAGGTCTTTAGGAAACCCCTATAAGTATATAGATAGAAGTTCTCTTAGCATATATGCCATATCAATAACATCCCAAAACACTCGGGTAAGAGTTCACAGCTTCAGCAAATCACACGCAGGTACTGCTGAAGGGAACACCTGCAGTCAGGAGAGTAAGTTAAGAGTTCTTTCCTGTCAGTACAACCCTGGAAAATGTGTCAGATAGGGCTTATTTCTATTTCAAACACCTAGTGACACTCCGTGGTTTCAAAGCATTTTTTAAGGGCTTGTTTCCTAGAGGCCATTGCATTTCCAGAAAAAAATATAGTGAAAAAATTGAATGAGTACATTTGATACAGACAACTGCAAATCTCCATATATTTTTACTGTTCTGGGGCAGAGAATGACCCTGAGCTCTTGATCTGTTTATCCTGACCTGACACAAGTTCCCCCAGCAAAACTGCCTGGACAAGAAACAGTTTGGTGCTCATTTTATGATGCATGAGAGAGAGATGTGGACTAAGTGTTAAGCTGCTCTACATTTAATATCTGAAAAGTTTATTATCCCTGTAGCATATAATCAGGAAAAAAAAAAAAAAGTAGGTAAAATAATCCCCTGCTTAGAGGTTTGCATTAAGATGGCAGTGGTATTTAAAAATCAACACAAGGCACACCACATTAATAAATCCCAGCAATCTTAACAGTACACACAGGCTGCTCACAATCCTCACTCGAGGAACAGCAATGAAGTTGTCACTGTTCTCCAACAAAGCCATAACTTCTTAACAGCCTCCAATGGCAAAGCCCAAATACTACATCTGAGAAACATTCATGATGACATTTACATGGATCGGGAGGAAGAATTTTGTGGAAGGCTGTTTATGCTAAAGTATTTAAGTTTTGACATTTCCATGCTGAAATTTCAAAAGAGCATATCTGTGGGTGTTTTTGATAAATGATGTATCATAAAGACAAGAGAGTTAATAAGGAAAGATATGCTGGTGAGAGAAAGATTTTTGTTTTTCATTAACCAAAAATGACCTGAAATGTAAAATTATTGAATTCAGTGTACTGTAAACCTAGAACTAACCCCATAATCTTCCTCCTGCAACAAAAGATCTAATTATACACCCTGCTATGAAATCGAGTTAAAATACCCTTTGAACACAAAATTAACTTCAGAGTTATACTTACTGAGTCATTGCTACATGGCACCTGTGCAAGTGCTCGAGTGCTTTAATTACAGCTTTACAGGATGTATGCCTCAGAAAGTAACCATCTGAACTCCAGACAGGTGATCAGGACAATTATTCTTGTGCAAAAACTTTTAACACAATGCTGAAAATACAGAGCATTTAAAAGCACCATTTCAGTTGTTTTTTAGTCCAAGCAGTGGGGCTGTTGTCAGGGAAAACAGAAAACCATCGAGCTTCTTCAGCTTTTTTTGCTCCCCTCCCATTCTTCTAATGCTGGTACCAGACCCCCACTAAAAGTTAAAAGGCATTTGCAATTTGTAAAATAACTTGTAAACAAACGAGAAGTGCAGAAAATCCAAACAACATGGCATCTTCTGCAATGGAGGACTGAAATAATGACACAAATCCTCCTGCTGCCAATAGAATTTATTCAATTTTCAATTTTGAACCAGGTATTTGAGAGTGAGAAACTTCTGTTGATCAAGGAAGCTTCTGCAAACCTCTGAAGTGCCCTAGATAAGAGGCACATTTGTGAGCAAACTGTGTTGCTTACACCCTTAGAAATTTCAACTTTGTCTTATTTTTTCCTTTTCCTTTTTTTTTTTTTTTTAATGTTCACAGGACTGTATACTGATGGGTCTATACAAGCCAAAAAAAAACCAACAAAAAAGCCAAATGTTGCCACTGCAAACGCACAAGCTCATATTTTGTATTCAAATGTCTGCCCCAGTGAGCAAAGCAGGACAGGGCCAGACAAAATGAGGTGAATAAAAGGATGAGGAAATGCTACATGACAGAGCTCAAATATTTACTCTTTGAGACTAAAAATCATTAAAAGCCTTCCCACCTTCTCCATGTCTTCACAGTTAATCCCATTTACAGATAAAAAAATATTGTGATTTTACAGATTTTTACTCATGAAAGTATGATCCATCTGGGTCTTTGAGTTTTATGTGAACAAGAAACAGCTCCAGGTCTGGTTGGTTCACACTTGGGATGGGAAGAATTAATAAAGAAAAAAATATTGGGAATTGTACACCCATTGAACTTTTTTTTTTTTAATAAACCAGAAATTAAAGCTGCACAATTTCTTTGCAATTTAAATTGCTGCTTTGTCAGTGCAACAGTGAACATCTTAGCAGGACCACTTTATCCTTTGTGTATTCCCATAAATCTGGATTATCAAACTTCTAGGCTTGGCATAAATTAATATGGAGCAGATTTACAGGCTTAAGAGACTTTCCCCCCCCCCAATTTTTAGATGCTTGATAATAACTGTACTACACTTTTTAATACATGACAGTTTTATGGTGTTTTTACATCATAATTAAAAAAAAAAATGCAAAATCTTCTCTGGGCTGAGACTGAAAACTCGTAAGTATGAAAAAAGCTAAGCAACCCAAAATTTAATCTGTGACCTCACATTTTTAGAATTATATAAAACTGCTAGTATGTTCCCACACTCAGCTCATATATTACTGCCTTTACCTGTTCAGTGCTTCCAGTTTAATGTCACCTTGCTTGAGTGCTTCTCTTGGTAGCTCTACTAATTACTGTACACTTTTTAACAAGGGAATCACAAAAACAGATTCACGGCTTTATCAAACTGTAAGAACTCTCAGGCCTACTTTAATTTGAATAATATGGGAGAAAAAAAAAAACCCAAATCTTCTTACTTGTTTTTCTTAACACACCATACACTTTTATATACTTATGACTAGCCAAGTGCTATCACACAAAATTATAGTGACCAAACACAGACGTGAAAATTCCAAACTGGGAAAGGTCCTTCCCAGTGATTGGAATAGCCCATAATGCAATAATTTTCATTTCTGATATTACATAGAAAAGACCTCAGACTCTGTTCAAAGCAGCAATATGAATACATATTTAAAGTTTCATCATGCTAACTTGCATGAACTCAAATCATTAAGAAGCTGACAAGAATTTCCTGGGCATATTCTGTATCACAAGACATAGTGCTAACTAGGAATTTTAGTTTTTCTGCAGTCTTAAGATTATATTAAACAAATGGCTTAGCCATTTGAAGTTCTATGCCAGGCTTCTTGTGAAGTCAAAGTTGAATGGCATTTCACTATGGTTACCATGAAAGAGAAAAGATCTATTGTTAGAAACACACAACCAATTCAAATAGATGGATACTCACAGCCATTTGTAGCTACAGTAAAAATTCAGAGTTCCTTTTCAGAAAGTCAGACCCTCTTTAAATGGTGCTTTTTCTTCTGTTTTTGTTTTTGTGGAGGGTTCACAACATGTGGCAGGACCCTAAACTTATTTACAGTTCGCAAAATTAATATGAAAAACTGCTCAGGATACAAAAGTTAGAGAGAAAAAGAGTAACATTTTATTTCGTTGGAAGCCCAGTATTTGAGAGTTTGTTTCCCTAGTTCTGTGCTACAAGTGACACTCCTCACTAGGCATATTTTGCTCCACCCTCCTGATTTGAGCCAATAGAGGACACAAAAGCTGCCAGGTTTTTGTGCCAGAAAAGCTGCTTCAAAGCAAGAGAAAGTGTTCATCTCTTGGTCTCTGCCACAAAATTTGCCAGATTCTAGACACACTCGTGTTGAGAGATAAAAAAGAAAAAAAAATCCCTGTTATTTCCTGCTGTCCTGCCCTTCCAAAGGGCTAATGAGTTCTGCAGTCACCAACAGCCACACAACTGTACACGCTGCAAGGCAGGCAACAACCATCACTACTAAATGAAGACTGATGCCATTCTGAGGGGAACACTTCCAACAAAAATTTCCCTAATCAAATTAAGCCTTGTGCACATAGAGGAGATTTTATTTTTAATAATTCGTAGCTGTTTGCACTCTAAACCTCATATTGCTGCACAGCCTTAAGGAAGTGGAGCAACTTGTAGTTACTTGGCTACACCAGAAGAACAGGAACAAAGTATGTTAGGTCACAAATGCTCTTCAGGGTTGTCAGAACCACTAGTTGCTTTACCCCTCTCTCCTTTTTTTTTGAAAAAAAAAAAAAAAATTCAAATCCAAACAAAAAGGCCTGATAAAAAACCAAAATCTCAAATAAATATTTGTGGCTTTCAGCACATTCTGTCCAAGAAAGCCAGCAGGCTCTTTTGTCAGTCTCAGTTTCTCTTGTATATGTTGTATATATACGTGCTAAGAAAAATACTGGAAATAATGGCAAAAGTAACTAGGATCAGACTGATGTTTCACTGGTGTGTAGTTAAAAAAAAAACAAACCAAGTTGTTATGTTCATTACTTTAATAAGAAGTTTTGGAGAAAAGTCAGAATACATGCTTAGGTGAATCCCCCTGCAAGAACACACACAAAGATGTGACATCCTCAGGCTGAAAATACTCGAGGAACTGCAGAGATACACAAGTACCTCCTTGTTAGCAAGATGTTATGTGACTTCTCGATAATTTTGAAGGCAAAGTCTGACACAGATGCTGAGGGATCACACCACGAGTCTGCCAGAAGGCTGCCAGTGGTGCCTGCAACCTCCACCTCCCTCATGATTTTTCACTGACTGGTTTTTAAGGCTTGAAGTGATTTCATTCATAGCACACAGTATCCTTGACATATCCACACACCAGTGGCCATTTCCCCTATTAAAAAAAAAATATATATATATTCTCCTTTTATAATAAAAGAGGAGAAACTGTCTACTGAGAACAAGAAATACATTCCGCTGTTTTGGTTATTGGTCAGAAAAGATCCATTCTGATTTTATCATGCTAGGATGGTACTAGAGAATTCAAAATGCATTTATAGCCTAAGCATACACCATTTTTAGCAAGCTATAAAACTTAACCTTTGTAGAATATGAATAGTGCTTCACAATGGGTTTTAAAAGGGCTATTAAAACTTCACACTTCTGATAAAAAACAGTCTAATGCTCTTGATCCTGACATCATCTTTATACAACAAATATCTTCTGCTACTCCACTGCGTGAAAAAAATCCAACCTATATTCTGAAGATTACCTCTTTGGAACTTCAAAAAGTAATCTAAAAAAATTCCTGAATTTGAAGTCTGCAAAAAGATCTTAGTGGGGTTTCTGATTTTGTGAAAAGGTTTTTCCACAACCTTCAGGTGGCAGAGAAAGAAATATCCTCCCATTACTTCATTGGTTTGTAACAGCATCCAAAAATTAGCTTTTGCATAACCACTGAGAAGAGAACAGAAGAAATTAACAGGCATTTCTTCTGTTACAACTGTGGGCTAGACTTCCAAAAGTTCTTTTGTTTATAAAGCAAAGCCAAAAAAATTCACTGACACTGAACCAATAGATCAGAAAACCACAGCAATCTCTTAATCTAACACTGGCTACAATTAAATGTTCATTTTTTAGGTCAGAACACATTACTTTATGGGAACATAACGGGTTCTTGGGCTCACTCAGGAGCAATAAAGCCTCCACAATTAATCATCAGTGTAGTGAGTAAGTGATCACCCTTTTCTCATCACAGAGAAAAGCAACTTAAAGAAAAAAAAAGGCAAAGGGCTCATTGTCCCAGCAGAAATCTCCTTTCTCATGCCATATTCATGCAAGCATGCTGCACACCACAGCCATATCCACATTTCAGCAACAAGAACAGGATGTGTTGGCACAAACAGAAGGTTTGAAAGAGGAGCTATGGCTGGGCAGTAACTGCTTCATGCTTTGATAATTCCTCACACAGAAGCCAGTTCTAGGAGTAAAGAGCACTTCAACAAAATTTACTAAATGAAAGAAAAAAAAAAAAAACTAAACCAAAACACACACATAAAACAAAACTATAACAAAACAAACCAAACTAAAGAAAACAACCACCACCAAAAAAAAAAAAAAAAAACCAAAAACAAACCTCAAACAAACCCAAAACAATACTCACCAATTTATTTACAGGCTCATTATAAATACCACTAACCAGAGTACAACTACAAGCATGCACTTTTTATTTCTCCCTCAACTCTTGGGTTCAGCTTCTTTGGCTGACTGCAGCAGTGTCAGCACATCACAGTCCCAAGCCCAGCTGTGGGACCAGAAAATCACAGAGAGCCATGACCCCCTCAGTCTCTCTCGTTGACAATGCTTCTACAATATGAAAATTATTTCTTCTTGGGGCTGAGGCACTTCCTAGGATTTGACACTTGCAAGCTCCCCTTCCCCTGCAGTGAACCCTTCTGAATATACATGGAAAGGCTGTACAGATCTTCCTCCCTGTCCTGCAAGTCAGGTGTTGCCAAAGGGGATTTAGAGTCACATCTCCAGCTCCTCAAAGAAACACATCACTGCAAACAGCAATCACACTAATTCTGGGCTGAGAGTCCTTGCCCGCTTTGCAAAGTCACTTAGTTTGTATTTGCTCACATTTTATGTCTCATTTGTGGTATATAAGCTTTCATTTTCATGGAAGAGTCTAATTTTTTTTAGTTTCTGGGTTAGACAGCTGAAGCCCAAAAGTCTTCATCCACATAGATACCACACAGATATATTCCTTTTAGCAGGCTAATCCCATTAGTGTTACATATGGTCTCTGCCAGTTTGACCACTGTATCTCTGTCCTCTCCTTCCACGTTCCTCCCACACAAGGTGGGAGTAGGAAAAAGGCAGTAAGACAGCTCTTTATACTCGTAACAGTCCCTGCCCACACAACCATAACAACACTATTAATCATCTCACTATTCAAGTAACACTCCTCAAAAAATTCTTGCCGTCATATTAAACACAAAAGATGTCCAGTTTTTAGCCCTTCATGTTTTAAGCTCCACTTCAGAGATTATTTTAAGCCCTGTGATCAGAGGGCTGGAGCAAATCTCCTCCCAAGAGAGGCTGAGAGAGCTGGGCCTGCCCAGCTTGGAGGAGAGAAGGCTCTGGGGAGACCTTACACTACCCTGCAAGAGAGCTGAGAGGGACATTTCACAGGACACGCAGCGATGGGACAAGGGGGAATGGCTTCAAACTGAAAGAGGGGAGGTTTGGCTTCTTTACTGTGCTGGTTCTTTACTGAGGCTCTGGCACAGGTTTGTCAGGAGAAGCTGTGAATGCCCATCCCTGGAAGTGCTCAAGGCTAGGCTGGATGGAGCTCTGGTGGAAGAAACCCCGTGGGAATCCAGAGCATCCCTCTGGCTGCCCCTGCCAGTAAAATTTTAGGATTCTAGATAAGGGGTCCAAAGGGGACAAGATGGAGGAAATTGGGTGTGCCTTGTCCTTTTTCTCCTTCTTCATGCCCTCCATGTTTCACTGTGGTGTTGGCATTTTTCTGTTGGTTCAGGCTGGGGACACACTGTCCAACGTAGGTGACAGATATTGGCACGTTATTGTAAATCCAGCACAGGTAGTTTGTGGTATTTAATGTTTGTACCATCCCACTGAGGGCAGAGCCCCACACGCTGCCCTGCAGGACAGAGCTGCGGCAGGGCAGCAGAACATGTTAGAGATAAACAGAATAAACAACCTTGAAACCAGCACAGATGAATTATGGCTTCGGCTTTGGCAACGGGGCAGAAAGACAGAGACTTTCTACAATCTCAGAATCATCAATACCACAGATTCCAACAATGTCCCTTGCCCATGGCAGGCGTTTTGGAGTTAGATGACCTTTACGGTCCTTTCCAAGCCAAACAATTCTATGATTTTCAGATCTTAACATAGTTTTGGAAATTTGGTACATTAACACTACACTTGCTTTACAGCCAGATGTGATTTCACTATATATCCTGCCTTTCCATTATCCCTTGAATATTTACTACAGGGTAAGAAAATATATTGCAACTAAATTTATTAGATAGCTCCAAAAACTGTAAAGCTCATATTATAGCTCATATAGCATATATTATAGCCTAATGTCCTAATTATAGTAAAATATAGGGATTTAGGATTTTTTTCTTGATAGCCTAATCTGATACATTTCTTAAACTGTTAGTGGGAAAAACAAAAACATCCATCCTGCTGTATAATTTTTACTCATGAAGAGTGATATTTACCACTTCCCAGGAAAGTCAATATATCAATTTTAAAAATACTTTTACTTTTTTTTGGATTTATCTTTGGATTTGTCTTTATTATGTAAAGAACAGAAAACCATACCAAGCCAGCAAAAAACACTAAATTGAATAAACAAACCACAATAAACCAGGTTTGCCCTTCAAGACCACATGTCCTCTGCCTTAAGAGAAATACTACATGTATAGGGTGTCAGGTTCTGCCACTGTTTCCATTGCAGGAAACTACCTTTCATAAATAAGCAAGGAGGATAAGATTTCAGCAGGACCAATCATCTTTGGCTGCTTTGTACTTTATCATCTTGCCACCAATTTCCTTCAGCTGGGGAGAGATAAATACAAAAGCAAGACATTCTTCTTTTCTTTTTTATATTCCACATTGCTATGAAAAAACAAGAGTTTTGATTGCTAACTTCAAAATCAAACATTAAACTCCTTACAGCCACCCTGTTATAGCATTGCTTGGGCTTAGGTTAGTTGTTTGTGTTTTTTATTTCTTGAGGGTTTGTGTTTTGGGTTTTTTGTTGTAAATCCCAAAGAACTAACTTCCTCTGTAATTTATTATGTCACTAAAACAGCCAGAGTCAGCTAGCAGTTAGTAGAAATAATACATGATAAATATTTTTCCCTAAGTTACAGGCAGGCAAACCTGAAGCTAGCGTGAGTCTCATTACAATGCCATTTTTGGAAGCTAAGTCCAGCTGTGCAACATTCCACAGAATTATGCATGTTCCTTATTAAAATCTATTAGTGGACATGATATTTATTTTCCCTCCTTCATTTTCATTTCATTACTGCATTTACACTGGGTAGGCAGTGGCAAGAGATGATGCATGTTAAGAAACAGAAAACCATTCATTCTGATTTCCTAATTACAAGGGAGCAGACCCTGGCTGTTTTGAACTATCTCTTTGTTTTGGTTCACATGTGCATTAAATGCAGCTAAGTGAGAAATAGCAGGGCACTGCTCTACTGACACTCTGAAAAATGACTGCTTGCTTTCAGTAATACAGAGGACAGAGTAACTAGTGAAAATACAGAATATCAGAGCAAAACCTTTCAGGATCATTCTACTCAGAAGATGCTTGTTAGGAATCTATATTCTTCCAGTGTCTTTTTCTGTCTTTCACAGAAATATTCTCAACTATTTCCCCTCCTTAAAACACAAGCAGATACTGCAATGCTTGTATGCTTAGATTTGTGGGGAGAAAAACCCAACAACAACAAAAAAGAGAGTATGCAGCCTCTCAGGTACCAGTCCAGCCTCCTTCCTGTCAGTCATGCAGCCACCCTCTCTCTCATTAGCACTTCACTGCTCTGCTCCCTTAGGGTCTAGTTACTCACCAGCAAAGCAACAATTTTTTTTTTTTTAAAGTGTGTGGTGGGGAAAGTTGCATATGTGAGAAAAGAAGCCAGTGTCTGCTCCCAGAACAGCTACTGACACACTGGAAATACCAGTTTTGGTTTCTTCACTCCATTCAGAAGTTTGCAAGGAATCAAACTTTCCAGATTACTTAGATCCTGTCTACCTGTCCTACAAAAATGCTGTGATCTGTGCTTGAAATCAAGAGATCTCACACTGATAAGAGAACATAGGAAACCACATCATACTGACTTTTCATGTGGTATTTTTCACTATTCTCACATACCTTTCTTTCTCATCTACCTCTTTTGTCTCCCACTACATTACTTTTTCTACTGAGTTTACACTCCATAAAACAGTTAATTTAATCTCTTAATGCAACTGATAATTTAAAACATAAAAAACTACTTTTAATAATATAGTCAGAGCAATAAAATTGCGGCCTACTTTTGAAATGCAATAAAAAGTGGTTACACATTTACCTTCAAAGTTCTGTTATGTTCTGTCTCAAAAAACATCCCTGAACTTTGTACCTCCATCTATGGGAATTCTTCTATTTTCAATGAAAAGGAGGTAACAGGGAAAAAACCACAAAGCAATGAGGGGTCTAAGTCACATTGGACACTGCAACATGAAGGACAGTGAGATAAACTGTGTCCTAACTTGTCAGGTATTGATGCTAAGATCCATCCTTGTTTGGATTGCTCCTCTCAGCCAAGTGTAGATGATGGATATGTTCTTGTATGCATGCAAACTAATAGGAAAAAAAAATTCTGATGATGAATAGAGTATAGACAGCATCATCTGAACTAGTTCAGTTCTGCACAGCTATAAGAAGAGTCATGTATAAACAGATATGACTAAGTCTTTAGAATGAAAGTCCAACACTTTCATAAGCCTTAACAAATCTGCATCGCTTTCTATCCACATCCATCTTGCTTGATTCACTACATTTTGACAGTTCAGTAATTCTCTCCACTAATATAATATTTTGTTCCAAAAACCCCACCACATCTGTACTTAGAATCTGATACCAGATGAATAAACTAACCTTCTAAAATTAAGAGGTGGAGAAAACACTGTGTCAATTATCACAGTTTTAGTCAAGACAACGACACATTCCAGCTCATAACCAAGTCAACAGCTCTGCTCCCTCTGTCACTGTGCTCATTTGCAAAGCAAATTTTGACAAGGATGAACACTGGCAGGCTGAGCAGAGAGGAGAGATGCTACAATGCTGTCATCAGAACAAAGGAGAACACCACATGGGAAGATCTGGGATTGCCTTAGGATTAGAATAATAGAAATGGGACAAAAGATATAAAAATCCAAGCTCTCCTGAACATCTCACGATTGCTGCTCAAGTACACCAGCCCAGGTATGACAGATAATGACACAGCAACTATGGTCTGACAGCTCAACAGAAACAAAAACCTAAATTATACCTGAGGACAAAGTATTTTTGTCACTGTACAACAACCAGAGTGAAGCCTCACCTCAACAGCTCATTGCTGTTAAAAGTATTTTCAAGACTTGATTTAACTTGAACAAGTCAAAAGATTGTTTACTTGCAAGAAGAAGGAGTCTGTCACATGAGTGAAGACTAAGAGAGACTATTATCTAAACATTCTAGACATAGAAGTGTTTAAGCTACAGTTCAAATACTGTCACATACATTATTATTGCACTCTGACAAGGTGAGGCTTTCTTCCCTTCTGAGTGGAAGAAGCAATGATAGAAAACAGCTTTTAAAGGGAGTCAGGCAATTCATAAGTGGAATTTACATCTGCAACTATGCGGGCACAGACTCAGTGATCCAAGATGCCCCTTCCAGTCTTAAATGCACATCTCTGTCTTAGTAACATCACTATAAATCTTCCCAAAGGAAATTCCAGTGTGGGCATCAACCACTTTCTTCACTTAAATGTGCCATGCCCTTTAGCCTGAAATTAGCTGTTAACACCTGAACTGGAAATGCAAGACTCCTCTGAGCCTACCTCAATTTTCCAGTCTGCTGAATTTTCAAACGAATTCCCCTATAATGAGCTTCTAGCTGCCTAACCCCTTATACATTTAATACAGATCTCCCAAAGATTTCCTCTTATCCTCTCCATCCTCTCCGCTCTCCTTGTGTTTTTAAGCATTTTAAGCATTTTCTTGCTTAAAATACTGATTTGTGCCTGCTGAGGTTACTGGGCCATAACAACATGCTGTAATCCCAGCACTTGAGGCAGAAGCCTTGGATGGTTCCAGGAGCAGCAGATGTGCCTGGTACCCTCACACTTCTCCATTCTGCACCAGGGATGCACCACCAGCCTGGGAACGTGCAGATGCATCCTTGGTCACACTTCACACTCTGCCTCCTCCTGCCCCACTCCTATCCTTCACCCTTCATTTATTTCAAAAATGTTTCTGAAGTGATGTTTTAGGAGTGACACACCACAGCCTTTTCAGCATTTAATAAGTTGGTTTAATAGCAAGTACTTATTTGCCAGCATCCCCCACCTGCAATTTCTTAGCACTAATGCTGGTGCTGCCCAGCTCTAAGGTTCCTCCCCATAAAAGTGGTACTAAACGAACTCCTAAATTACAGATCTTCTCCTACATGTTCTAAATATATACAGGAATATTTCTTTTGCTCAGCTGGAGTAAATTTAAACTAATTTGATTCTGCAGATTTGGGCTTGTCAGTGTATCAACTCTGTTTAAATCACATCTCTTATCAGGTGGGATTTAAAAGACCACCAGCATATTAAAGCTGTTACTGTTCAGTGCAAAGAGTACTGGACATCTCCTAATTAAAGTCTGGCAATTCTAGATTTGATTTTGGTGCAGAAATGAACTAACAAACCCCAACAATATTTTTTTAATTCAAACCTTAATTTTTAATAAGAAACCCAGAGCTTGGACTTTTAATTGTGTCTGGAGGCTACAGCAGGGAAGACTGTACCTGCATACCATTTTGTAATTGAGCATCCAATTCAAAGTTTCTACTTACTTATTCAAATGCAAATTAAACTAGCTAAAGCACAAATGCCCAGTCTGAGATACAAATTCAATTATAACAAGTCAGTCACTGAATTCTTAATATAGATGCTTTTCTGTACTTATATTTACAATTTAATCTAGACAGAACAACGACCTGGTGAGGTATATGCAGATTAAACTTCATGTATATGACAAATTAAAACAAGACAAATAAAACAGACTAATAGGAGCTCTGGGATTTTTTTTTTTCAACTTTAAGAGACAGATACGACAATTTTTATCACTTTTTGCAAAGACTTTTCCTCTGAGTGAAAGAACTGTAACCGCAGACATCAACCCAGAGATAAGATCTCAGACTGGTACTCCTGGCACGACCACAAGTAGATTAAAGCACAGAAAAGATTGTTCATCTGAACCCTGACACCTTTTACTCAACTTAAAAGCACGTCACGCCTTTAGCGTCTATAAACCTTTCAAATCTCAACTAATTAAGGGTTGAGGCTCTTTGAATAATTACTCCTGCAAACAGCCAAGTCAAAAAAGACTTTGGGAGGCTTGTTCCATGCACAGGACTGAGCAGTTCCACAGACTGACCCACCCTGGAGGGTGAACACCAGGCTCAAGGGCTCCAACCACTCTGAAGTGCACCCCACATCTCCCAGTTCTTGTGGCAGACGCCCAAAGCTCAAGACCAGGCACTTCCTTCCCATAGCTCCATGATCTTTTGGCATTAAAAAGCAGCAGAAACAATTGCAGTGCTGTGACAGATGAGATTTGAAGAGGAGAGGAGAAGGAGATTTAGTTTGTTGCACTGTGTCTTTCGCTGGGGTGCTTTCTGGAGAATTAAAGTGTGCATTAAGCTAAGCATAACACTTCTGAAAGCATACAATGATTCATAAAGGTCTCTTGTGCTTAGTTTTATATTTTTTCCCCAGCAATATTTAGTGCAACTTGCAAACATCAATAAAGAACATGGCACCTGAGACTATCTAACACACCTACTTAAGGCACAATATTGGCACTTACAAACTATCCTAGTAAAACTTCTGAAGGGCAAAACTAAAACAGGAACTCAAGAGTGAAGTACAGCAATCAATCTTACACAAACACACCAAGCTTTCACAGCCACCAAGACATGCTCTTGCATGTGTTAGAGCAGGCAGGCTATTCTCCTTTCTGCTCTAAGCACTAAAAATCCTAGAGAGGAGATTACATGCCAGACTAGAAGAGAGTAAAAATGTACAGTTGAAGGTAATTTTGTGTTTAAAATATACCAGTACAGAATTTCACAAGTTTAATGTTTTAGTAAAGAAATAAAGATCTCAACAGCAGAGCTGCCACCTTGTTACAGCATGGAATTAGTTTGTCAGCATTAGGAATAATCACTGTCTTCCCTGTTTATTTAGCACATTTAATAATAGTAAAAACAAAGAAATCTGGCTATTCACAATGGAGAAACAACCAACCCCTATGTATGAGTTACTCCACCTTGAAAATTCACAGTGCTGAAAAAATTTAAATGCTTTCTAAGATGAGCAAAAGAAATTAAGACAAAGCAAACAAAACCTCAGCAGGATAGGTGATTTGATTTCAGTTGACAGAAGCTACACATCACCCAGCTTCCACTAAGGACACCACTGCTACACTAAACAAGCCCTGCAATTTAGCATCAAAGGAGTTTTGGAAGAATAGTACATTAGATGCTGAAATCACTGTTTTTCTTCACTTCCTGACATTTTACAGCAACTGCCCAAGGGACATGAGAGACTTCAGCATTAGTCAAATAAAAATCTGAGGAAAAAAAAATTCTGTTTTACTCATACAGACAACTTGATTGGAAGAGCTGCTGAAGTCACCTTCCAAGTGATGAGGTGTGAATCAGGATGAAGGCGATTCAGGATGCTCCACTTTCAAAGCATGTAAATGAATTAAAGCCAGAGAAGGTTCTGGACAGCTGCCTTAGTGCTCCAACACCCAAAGGTGTTTTTGAAACCAGCTACAAAGGGACATACAGTCCATCCTGGAAGTAATTCTCTGAAGAGGACAATTCAAGAGCACACAATTAGCTGGAAACTGCACCCTGAGAGTAGTCTGGTGTGCCTCTTCATTGCCTTGGCTGATGAGGCAGGGGAATAGGAGAGCTGGACTGAAGTGGGAATAAAACAGCCAAGACTGTCAGGGACTGGGAGAAAAGGAGGAAAGGAGAGGAAAATGAAAAAATCAGTCAGGCACCAGTTTCCTCAAACTGTGGAAAAAAGCAAAACGTCTGTAGTAGAGATCTGCTTTTAAAGACAAGAGTTTTCAAAGCAGCAGCTCCAGGTTCAGAAACAAGTCACTTGGCAGGAAGAAAAATGTTCAGGATGTTGAGAAACAGCCCATGCTGCTGCAAAAACCATTGCTGTACAGTATGCCCTCCAAGTTTCAATTCAAAACATTATCTAAGTTGCATTCCCAATACTAAAATGCAGGCTGTAACATCAAACAAGTAAGCAGGATCTTTATTTCCTTATTTTAAGGAAATCAGTCACATTATATGAAAATATAGTGATCCACTCACACCAGTAGCAATTCCTTCTGCAGGCTGTTTCTACAGTGCAGTAAATGGACACAAAGCACAAAGAAAAAAGGCATCTGCAGAAGTACATGTTAATCTGCAGGCACCAGTTTATGCAAACCTCTGCTACAGTTTATTTTCCTGGCATTTGAACTCACACAGCATTTGAGGAATAAAGCAAAACAAAGAACTGGAATGTAGCAATAGAGAATTTAAAACACATTCGGTCAGCCCTGCCCAGGGCCCATATTAAAGGTGGAAAAATAAAATAATTCTATGCTTTCTTATTGAGACAAAAAAAATTGAGATGGCAGTGTTTGGATCATCATCTCTGTTGTACTTCTCTCTTCTACTCTGTGTTCTCAAGGAAAAAAAAAAAGAAAATTGCCAACTAAATGCTTTGTTCTTATTTTAAAATTAAAAATACCAATTTAATAAATGATCAACAGGAGTAATTTATAATGGAAAATGGGCTTTAATAATATTCACTACACACAGAATCACAAGGGTTTATTGGTAATAAAAGCCTTAATTACAGACTCAATTATTGATAGACATAAATGAAGTACAGTTATATCATTTTTATAAGCTCTGCAAAATATAAAATAAAAAGCAAAGAAATGATGCCTGGGCTTTATTATTTCATGTCAGTAAAAGGGTTGGGTTTTTTCCTTTTGTTTTTGTGGTTGATGGGGCTTTTTAATTTACAAAAATGATTCTGCACCAGCCCTCATTCCTTCTGCTTGTCTTTTCCTTTACCTTTCACTTGGCTTTTCCATATCCATCCGATTTCTCCTTTCATGCAGAGTAACAGAGTCCTTCCCAGGCTCTTCAATTCTTTCATTCTGCCATTTTAGATGATGGCAGGAATGAGTCCCACTGCCATTCCTGCCAGAAGGAAGGCAGGCAGGCCCTGCTCCCCCAGGCACCCTGCAGCAGCTTTTGGGACAACCCCACCTGGCCAGGACGAGCTGGTGATGGCAGCAAACCACAGCTTCACTCACCTCTCATCTCTGCAAAGGGCAGAGCTCACTCTGAAATCCCTCTCCTGTCCACACAGGACATTGTGAGAGTCTTGCATTTCTCCAACCCCTTTTGAACAGCTCAGCTCTGGGCTGATTTCCACAAAGCAGCAACAAAACCAGAAGGAAAATTGCCTTGTTGACAATGCAGCTGAGCAGCACCACCATAAATCAGCTCCCAGCACATCACCACAGCTCCATCCTTCCACACAAGGGCTCTGTGCTCATTCCAGCATCCTGGCACACCCCAGAAAATCACTGCCAGAAGACACCTGCCCTGCAATCAACCCCTCACTCATGGAAGAGTTGGTTAAACCATCTGTGTGATCTGGATTCCCTCATTTGTGCAGAATTTGGGGCAACTTGAGAAGATGCATGATATTGGAGAACAGAAAAATAGCCCCACTAAACACAGATATCAAGGCCTGAAGGAGAATCGTGCCAGTCAGGCTAGAGGAAGTTGCTATTCTTAGTATTGCTTCCAGTTAAATAAAGAATTCTGAGTTAAATAAAGATATCAAGTGTACCTAAGAAATGCTTTCATTTTCACTGCTGCTGCAACTTGCAGCTGGCAGTTGAGTTTCTCAGTGAGGTCCTGGGAAGAAGACAAGAAGAAAATTCTGCAAACTTAAAATGACTGCACATTGCCAGAGGTTCAAACATTCTCCACCACTTTTAAAAGCAGAGGGGCAGTCAGGAACCCAACTCAATTAACAAAAATGTAACACTGAAACAGAAAATGCAGTTAATGAGATCCTGACTAATGCCAATTAAATGCTCTTTGAAAAAAGAGGATGCCTGTGATACATTATTATTAAAAAATTAACTGGTCTACAAAAGCTAGCCTTGAACAAGAAATAACAAATGGTTGTGTTAAATAACTATAAAATTAACACAGACCAAGAATGTTTTTTTCTTAAATTAAAAATGAGCAAAAACTCAACTGGTAAAGCTTAGAAATTTCAGTAGATCTTACCATGCTCATGGAGAAATAAACAAAGAAAAGGTACAAGACACCCAGTTTCACCAAAATTCATTTTATCTTGCAAAATAACCAAGAAATACAAATAAATCAAATATCATACTGGGCATAATCTGGCTGGGAAAGCAACTTGATCCACCCATTTTTGATAGCTGCAGTTTCAGATACTATTAACTTTAGGCAAAAAGAAAAGAAACACCCAAGGATTATAATGGACAAAAGATTTTTTAAAAAATATTTCAGTAAAGCAAGCTATGCAGAGGTATGCAACTCTGGCAGGATATGATGCCATCCAGCAAGAAACCAGAATCGAAGCCAGCAAGAGCCTCCAGAAAAACCATCATAGACGAGTCAATAATCAAACACCAATTATAGAACATTTGAACAAAAATAAAGGAGGTACCTCAAAAATAAGAACATCAAAGGTTGCATATGAACAGCAAACACTGGGCTAGCAGGTCTGAAAGACTGACAATTTTATGGCATAATGCACTCACAGCCTGTCACCAGCACAAATAACTTCTGCACACAAAGAATTTCAGACACTTGTTGAGAACATTGGAGGAAAATAAAATCACAAAAAAAAAAAAAGTTATCCTTTGTTACTCCCCCATTTATTGGTAAATTCTGAACAATGATGTGGCTGAATTAACCACGCAGGGATGCAAGCATTCTTTTAAACTCATAGAGCTGAAAGTAAAGCAACCTATGCTTACAAGTGAAATAAAAGGTGTTTGACTAAGGAGAAAGTATACACCATCATCTTTGTTGTGGGATGAATGTAGATTGAGCTTAGAAATTAAAGGGCTTGACCCTCATCTATTAGAAGCCAGTTTAAAAGACTTCAGGAAAAAAATATTTCTCCCTCATCTCCCTAAAATGCAACATGTAGGAATACATTGAGATAATGTGTAGGAATTCAATGAAAATTATTACAGCTCCTATCCTTTGCTAACAAGTTTCAGGGCTAGGTAATTGATTATAAAAACAAAACTGCATTCACTATTTGCTAACTTCTGATAAGCAGCAGCTATGTAATTGATTCTCCCTTTCAGTATGCAACCAATTGCACTGGTACCAAAGCCTGTATGTGAAACACTGGTATTTTATTCAACAGTTTGTCTCACTGCCTACTTTCCCCTCTGTGAATAAAGACTGAACTCAAATTGCCATAAAAAAATGATGTGCACTACTTCAGTGTATTTAGTGTTATTACTGGGTAAATGGCCTGAGACAAAATGAGATGCAAGGTTATCTCAAGTTACTACTTTTCTGGGAGGAACTCTAGGAGTCAGAAGCAATCATTAATCATTGTTCCACAAGTCTCCCAAGAAGATCCATCACAGAAATCTGGCAAATCTCATAATCCTGTGTTTCTGTATCTCCAAGGCATAGTTTGGTAGACAAATTCTGATTAATTAGCTGTATCAGAATAGCTTGCTAATACAAACAGAGCTCTCATCAGCATGTGCAGTCCTGGCAGCATAACAATTCTCCCTCTGCTTTTGCCAGCGCAGTCTGCTCGTGTAAGCACATCTCTGCTCACTCCTGGGCTGCTGTAGAAGCCTTGGGGAAAAATGCATTATATTCTTTGAGCAAAGTCTGTTGAACAGTTAGCCCTGAGAATTCTACCTAATACTTACCTGATGTGTTTCCTCTCTAGATTGTTCCAAAACCTCATAAGATTGTGTTTAATGACCCAGAGGGAGAAAAGAGCAGCCTTCTTTACTCCTCTGCATCATCACCTACTCACACAAAGAGACCAAGGCAAAGGACTCGGAATCCTCATCACATTCACTGCTGCCTGAATTGGTCCTAGACTGAGAAATTCTGTGCAGAACTCCTAGATATGAGAGATGAGATGAGAGATGACAGATGAGCCTGTGATTAAGAGTCACAGTGTCATGCTATCGTAGGCATGGTTAAAGAAATACAAAAAAAAAATAAATTGTTTAAGTCCATTCTTTCTTTAGACAGCACAAGTTCAAGTAGAAAGCACCAGCCTGGAGATGCATCTTCCACTAATGTGCCTGTCCACTGCAAGGGGAACAGAGCACATGCTTGTCTTCAATAACTCCCACTTCATCTCAGTAAATTTTCTATAGGTCTTGCTTCCTATCACAGTGAGAGCCAAGATTTTACAGGATTTTATTTATATCTAGACAACTTTTTAAGTCACAGCGATCCTTCCTTCACCCACATTTTACAATCTTCCAGCATAATGAAAATGAATGTCCAGGAGCTGGAACAACCTAAATGATCATTATTCACAACAATCTAATAAAATATGCTTCACCGAAACTTAATATTTAAAAAAATACAAGCGGAAATTAAAACTACACTGGGAGTTTATTTTAAATAGCAATAACAATAAAGCACTACAGTATCTCATTGAAAAGTGGGACACAAACAACACATGAATGGGACCATAACTGAATTAGTCTACACTGCAAAATAAACAAGTAATCATCACAGGATTTGATAGCCATGCATTTAAACATATCCTAATCCCAAAACTAATAAGAAGGCATAACTATAAAAATAGATCTCTCATGTTAAGTCTCATAAAAGTCACAAAACTGCAAATCTGCTCTAAAGGATTTTCTCACATTTTAATTAACTATCATAAAAATATTGTGATGAGATAATCTCAGTTTATATAGCAGCATTTTCTCCATTTAAAATTACGCTCAAGAAAGCTTAGTAAGCTGCCTATTCCCTGCTGACAGGCACAAAAAAATTTATCCATTCTTATATATTCTATTTTATAGATGGGAAAATCATGTGTGTGCAATTTAAAAGCGGAGCCTTTAAAAAGTCAGTCAAAGAGGTGAACTTACTTCAGACTTGGGAAGACTGAACTAGATCAATCCCCTACCTGAACTATTTCTCTGCAAGTCATGATAGCTCAACATGCTCTGCAAGGAGCAGAAAGGTATTGTGACTCACAGATAGTATCCAGCATCTTAACAGCCTCTACACCATCACTTTTGGGGCACTGTATCCTCACATGCCCCCTCTTCATGGGCCCTGATATTTCTATTCAAAGAACGAGGTCCTTAAGAACCTAGTTAAATACTCAAATAATTTCAAAGCTGGGTGTTCAAACACATGCTGGAGGATGACCCAAAACTATTGTGTTAGCTTAATTTCTGTATTTGGTGGCCAAGCAAAGCTGCTGGTTTAGGTTTACAGCACCTGTCAACTACCACAGACTGCTTCTCCCCACCTGATTCCAGACACAGCATGAACAGGCTTAGACCAGAAAAATGTCTGGCTGTTGCAATTTCAGCAGCAGTGGGTCATGCACTGTATTTATTACAATATCCTTATTAAACAACTAATGTTACATTTCTTCAGAATTGGTAAAAATGCACTGTGAGAACACTCAGCTTTGAAACTATTTGAGTATTTAAACAGATTTAAGCAGCCACTCCACAGAACATCTGATGGCCCAACAGGACAGACACAGACATTTATGTCACCTAGTGATTATGCTCAGCACACGACACCCTTTCCCTGGCACATTACCTCATGCACCAAGTCTCTTACGATGCCTAGAAGAAAACATTCATGTTTTTTTCCTCCCCTCCAAAAGACTGAGCTTTTCAGTTGATCTGTTCTGACCCCTAGATGGAGAAGGGAGGCTGTTAGTCCAGGTGTTGCCCTAAGAGCACATGCCACGTATGCCCAGGGCAAGAATGCCTCAGCTTTGCCAAGTCCCTGTGGGAACAGAGAAGGAAATAACACTGAACTGTGTGGCTGCCAAAAGAGGAACAGGGTGACATGGCAGTAACAGCATCTTTACCAAGAGGGACATCTTGCTGAATGGAAGGTGAAAGGAAAGGGTGTGACTGTCAACCCCAGGGGAGCACCTGGAGATACAGACAGGTAGGGCAGGTGTCGCCCTGATTCTTAAGATTTTCTAAAGCCTTCTGAGTTTACATTCTGTTAGAAAACTTTCTCACACAGTTTTCTATAAACAACATATTGTTTTGCATTCCTTCATAAGGATGGAGAAACTTGATGTACTGGTAGTTTGTCCAGTGTCTTTGGAGAGGTGGCACATTCACTCTGCAATCCACTGTCACCTTTGGAAAAGTATAAAAGTTAGAGTCAGAAAATAAACTTCCTCTTTTACTTTGCAAAATAGCAGGTGGCTCGCGTTGTGCTTTCTCGTGTCCTATAGCGACAGTCATGATTTATATTTGGAATGAGGTTTGAGCTCCCCAGTCAGACCAGGCCCCTGATGAGTGGCCTTGGTGGGGCCTGGAAGCCTTTGACGCAGTGAGAATTCAGTTGTGGCACAGTCAGAAATTATGTTAAGGAATTAGAGCAGAGCTGCAGTGTGAAAAGTTTGACCACCTTAAGGAAAAGGTAAACAATGTTAGCTTGTCAATCAGAGTGCCTTTGTTTCTGTAAACTATGTAGAAGCTTATATAAACTACCATCTTATCTTGAATAGATGGAGAACATTTGATTAACCACATTGGTTCAGATCTGCTTTTGTCCTGTCCAGCTTACCGTTTTTCTGAGATTCCCTGGCTTTTCCTCTCCCTCAAAATACTCTGATGGGGGGCTCTGCTCAACCCCACCACTTTCCAGATGCTTTCTGCTTTCACAGGCTGTAGGGATATACCTGGTTGAACATGCTCGAAGTAAGTTCTTTGCCTTTCATTTGGGTCTGCCACTTTGCAGAGATGCTGATCTGTGTCCTTGTAATCACCACCACTGACAGCAAACATCTCTCTCCCTGTAAAGGCTCCAGTTATAAATATTTGCTTACAGAACAGTGGCAGAAAAGTGAACTTTTAAGTATGCACATTAATACACCCTGTCAAAGATCCAAAGTGCTGCTGTTGCAATCCTAGATACTCCAGCTTTAATTGTTTTCACCTCTAAAGCCTTCACTCTCCAAAGCCTACAAAACATAGTATGCCTCTATGTCAATGACACAGTGAAGTTAAGCAAACAATATGCTAGCAAAAAAAAAATATTTTCTATTTTTCAGCCTGAAATGTTATCAAATATCTTTTGATGTTCAAGTGGTATTTATAAATCAAAACCACCTCCATTATGCTATTTTGCTTTCTTTAAACCAGAAATGCAGACCTTTTTTTATCTTAAATTTCAGCTGCCAAAAGAATAAAAATTGGTGGGGAAGAATTTAAGGAATCTTTGCATTTTTTTCCCTTTCCTATGATTTTGAGAAGTCAGGTTCAGGCTCCCCTCCAAATAAAATGGCAGTAAAAAACAGCTTTATCTCCCAACTCACTATAGGAAATTTTAAACCTCCACTCCTGTGTCGTCAGTAGAAGAGATCACATGGATCAAAATACAAAATACAGCACCTAGAAGGCACAGTTAGAGCCACACAAGGTCCAACCCAAGGCTAAATCACAGACAGGATGCTGCTCAGCTGCAGCAGTAGCTGGTGGTACAGGCTGACACGCTCCAGCTGCCTCCAGAGTCACAAAACACTCAGCCCATCCCTTCTGCAGCAAAGGGAATAACAGTGGCTCACAGGAATTGCTACTCCTGATACAAATGGGACCTCCCTGAGCTGTCTGACCTGGACACGTGCTGTTCCAGATCTGATCTCGAGAATCTCCCTGTTTCAAGCCTTGTGTGGCAAAATTCGGCCGCCCTCACACTGGTAGAGCTCTTCAATTCACCTGGAATATCTGCAAATATAACCTGCACAAGATTCAGCATTCCAGACTCACCAACAGCTCGTGGGCAATAGAAATTACCAGTGATGTGCATCCATTGCAGAATTAGACCACACAAAACCATCCAGCCTTGCAGTTGCAACTAAAGCATCACCAAGCAGCCAAAGGCCGTGAAGCACCCATTATGTTTGAAATACAGCTCAAGCAAATGCCATAAGAATCATAAATAATTTTTTCACCACTAAAGCACCAGAGATCTTTCAAATCCTTTCAGATGAAATGCATGCTGTCGTACTTTCACCCTGACTTAACAATCCAAGAGTGCTGGATATGTCCAAGGGGAAAGTGGTTCTCCTAAGTCCCAGTTCACAACAGCTTCTACAACTACCATTGTTTGAAAAGCCTAGAAAATGGTGCCACTTTTTTCAGAGAAAACTCAGCAATTTCCTCTTCCATTAAATTATATTAAAAAAAACCAAACAAACAAAAAAAAACCAACACAACAAAACAATGAACCAAAAAATAATAATAAAAAAAAACATAAAAAAAAGAACCCATCCAACCCCAATTCCACATCCCAGTCATTCACTGTTCCCTGACCACAGGGAATTAAAGAAAGTCTGGACTTGGTTTTTTTTTTTTTTTTTTAGTTTTCAAGTTGCTGTTGAGGAAGATAATGGAAAACTGCAGAGCTTAGCATTTTATTAGCAGATGGAAGATTTAGATCATTACCCCACACTTGGAATTAAGCCCCAATAAAACTTTTGGTTTTGTAGTAGCTCTCCCTCCCTAAAGACAGAGTAACACAGTTCAGCTCTAAAGAAGGAAAAGAAAATGCAAAAACATAACTAGAAGTGACTTAAAAGCCAGCTAAAAAATCCTTTCAAACATTATGAAAAGTTTAGGCAAAAAAAGAAGGTTTTCATTGAAATAATCCCTTTTAAGTGTCTATTTTTAAATAACAAGGTCCCTCAAGTTTTATGTAGAGTTTATCACACTGTCACAGAACTTGCAGTCTGTGAGCCACCAACTTCCTTCTGTGGTTACGAAAAAAAAAATTTGTACTGTACAGTACATCCAAAAAAAGGAAAAGCATGAATTCTCTATTGCATGAAGAGAGTCTCCTCAAAATGAGTCAAGGTCCCCACATGCTCAGCACTCTGCTCTCTCAGACATGGATGAAAAGCCTTTCAGAACAATTGTTGCTGCTTAAAGATGATGACGGCTCACAGGAAGACTAGAAATCAGTTGAAACACAAGTAAAAGCAAGCTATGGATGTTACTTTTGTGAATTAGAATCCACACCTAAAAGAAGGCTGTTTTTATACATACTCACACAAAACTTCCATGTGAACCTTACATGTGGCCTTCAGGAGTATCCATAAGTAAAACTATTAAGAATAAATAATTTCAAAAAACAGTCTGAATTCATTACTTCTAACAACCTCTTGGACTGAGCCACCAGTCTTCAAAACTACTCCCACATTTAAAAATCTAGGCTGAGCATTCCAGCTAGAAACTACTCACCTGCCTCTCCTCCTCTGGATGCAAACATTGCTCCTCCCAACAGCCTCTTGTTGCTGGATAAAGCTGCTGGCAGCTCCCACTCAGCCATTCAGCATTCACCACAGAAACACACTGAGTTATTCATTCCTCTGTGCCACTGCTGCAATGGAAAGAGAGCCAAAGACTCTGAGCACACTGGGTGTGCTGAAACCCATCTTTCCTCATCACTGCTGTATTTGCAGATGGACACAATAATTAAACAGTGACCCACAGAGGGCTTCACATGCCATTCAGAGCAGAAGAAAAGTGTTTCTAAAGTAAGCAGACATCTCTGCAATAGGTCAGAGAGCAAGCACACCCCCAGCAAAAGGTGGGAATTTGTCATGCTTGGGAGGAATAGAGATCTTTCCCCTCTTAGATAGCAGAAATGAAACAGCCACATGGACTTACAGGTGACCACCACTGCAGGAGAGTTCCTGCCAGTGGCTCTTCACTGCATGCTGTCCAAAAGGAGCTGGGCTGCCCTGGTGGCTGCAGCAGCCCTCCAGGGCCCTCTTTGCAGGCTGGTGACAGCCAGCATGCCCCAATACCCAGCTACACTCCCAAAAAAACCCCCCAAAAACCCCACAATTCTCATTTCCCTGCTCCTGTCCCTCTGGCTCCCAAGCAGACACAAGGCATCCCTTTTGCCCCTGTGATACACCAACAGTTTTACACACAGGCCAGAAAGCTTGCCTTCCTTCTGGCTGCAGATACCAAGGGCTGAAACCTCTTTAGAGACAAGGAAAGAACTTTTTTAGAAAGCAGGCAATGCATTGTGTTAGGATGAATTGAAGATGCCAAAATATTCTGTGAATCTACATAAAAATGGTTAACCTGCCTCTATTGCAACATACAACTTATTTCCCACTATCTCAAAAGTTTTAGACTACTCCCCCTGCTGCCCCCAGAAGCTGTGCAGAAGTTTTGGATTTAACACTCCAGGGTACTTAAAGTGACAAGAAATGACCCAGAACCATAAGGGAGTCAGGATGAAATACCAGACATACAGAAATACAGAATCTGACCCTGACCAAGCCTGCAGGTGAACTTTCAGAAAGTGCATTCCAAGATTCATATAGGAACTTTGGAATTTCTGCTGTGGGGCACCTCACATTAACTGGGGTTAAATCTTGAAGATAAAGGACTTCAGCTTCAAAGCTGAAACAGATCATGTTGCATCATTCAACAGCAGCATGATGTGCCAGGTCAAACTCAACTACAGAGCAGTCATCACTCCAAAAATCCTGTTACAGAAACCATGTCAAGAGCTAAAATACTGGAGCAAACCATTTTATGAAAGTTTTAAGTATTTAACAAAACCAAAAATATCAGGGGAAAAAAAAGTGCAAAATATAAATGTATGCAATGCGAAGCAGCTGTCACTATTTACTCATACATTGGTGACTGTTTCAAACCACAGGGCTCCATTAGTAATCGTATTTACCAGAATTACTTGACTAACTGTAAGGCTCTGCTTTACTAAGTTCTTGCAGAAACATAACAGTAAGAAACATAATTCACTCAAACTGGAAGCTGCTGGGACACTCATAACACTGATTTTCTTTTTGCTTCTGTGTGTAGGCAAGGTTCAAGATCAGCAGCAAGTTGTGCAGCAGTTTGAAAACTGAAAAGTAATATTAAAAATACTTGACAAAAATCTCAGTCATTAATTATATTTGGAAAAATTATCCCCTCGCTAACCTTTAAAGTTGTCAAGTGTAAGATGCAAATGTTTTCTGGATTTGCATCACCAGTTGTCAGGGCACTACTTTGCTGTCAAGTGTCAGAAATTTCCACCTTCCTCAGTTTTAGAAAGCAAATCACATACTGGGGTGTCCCTTTGTGGATTTTAAAATAATGCATGCCCTATCATCCTCTCCATATGCAAGCATTTCATGTGCTGTATCAAGAAGGAAGAAATTGATTCAGATTTCTTCTCTCCTCTGAAGTTACCTGGCTACACTGCAGTTTCCCAAATCCTGCCTGAATATTCTATTTGTCCTTTCCCTGTTCCACATGTGGTTTTGTAGGTAAAGGCCACTGAGTTCATCTGTACTCTCCAGAACAACTAGAATAAATCAACAAACCATGATTTTATCTGGATGAGTCACAGAATCCACTTTGCTAAACACATGCTGCTTTGTACATTTCACAAAATAGAATTCCATGCCAAAAAGGGATAAATGCATCGATTAATGCTCTAGCTATCTCATCCACTGAAAAATAATTCAGAAGCTGCAATTAAAAGAAACAGCATATCACAAATAATTTTGAGATCTCATAGTTGCCTTCAATTGACTATTTTTAAGTATATTTCAACCCATGTAGTCTCTGTAAGGTATCCAGTTACAGACTCTTAAGGGAACACTTACCATTCCACCCCAGAGATAAACAGAGCTAACCCTCTAAAGCAGGAGCCTTAGGAATTCTTCTTGGTCACCATGAAAAATTCACTTGGCTCAACAGTGAGTTTTCAAAAAAAAAATTTTTTATATTTTCTAACAATAACAAGCAAACAAAAAAACCCCAAAACAAGAACAACAACAAAAAAAAAGAAAAACCCACAAAAAAAACCCAAACAAACCCAAAATCCAACCCACCAAAAATTTACATTAAAAAGCCAAACCAACAAAACAGTGAAATAAGTCAATTGCATATGAAACATCACACTTAAATCAAGCTGTACACAAGCTACATCTGTTTTGTTCTCCAATATCTATAGATATTTTCTTTAGTTAAATTGAGAAAATTGGTTTTAAAAATGCAATTTCTGCAACAAGGAAAATGATAAATGGCATTTGTCCAGGATTCATCCAATTGAAGAATAATGCTGAGTTCATTACAAGCTTACTTGAAGGTGACTCAAAGAATATTTTTTAGAAGTCCTCTTCTTTACTGGGACTTCATAATCAGTTTCAAAATCATCTGATCATAAATACTATTTAAAAAATGAAAATATTCTAGAAGAATATAAAGCCCTAAGTTTACAGCAGTTATCAGCTGGCTGCATGTATGCTTTTCTGTGTTAGAGACATGGAAGGGGTTAAAAGCATACACCTAAGCTGTCTTCTTTCAAAGTGACCACATTTACAGAATGGCATACATATTCCACTTTTCCTTTAATAAAAAATCCTGGAAGAACATACTGAAAACCCAGACTTTTTTAAACAAATGCCCTACCTAACTGGAAGCTTTACTGGAAGTTCTAACTTTCTCTCACCCCAGCAGTAAGTCTGGTACAATCATTTCCTTATCCTGTTTGTAGACTATTTCATGCCACACCACTCTTGGCCATTTGATCCCTGAAAATACCCTCTATTTATTCTAATTCTTTTTGGGCTTCTCCATGAATCTCACCAGCTGAAACTTAAGACAAAAAGTGTCACTTAAAAACCTGATTCTGTAGCGTATCCATCTGCAACACCCAAAGCCTTGCAGCAAAACAGAATTATCTCTGAGTGAGTCATCTTTTGGGGTTTGCCTGTTACGTGATTTGGATTTGTCCTTCCTTCCCCTTTGTGCAACAGGAAGCCTAGCATGAAAGTTAGATGCTTTCAGTAACGAAGCCTAGCACCACAAAGCACTGTGAAGAAACAAAGATTTTTAATATATAACTTTCTGGCTGAAGGCAGAGGTCTGGGAAAAGCTGAGACATGCTGCTTCTAACAGTAAGGTAGCGGAGCTCCCTCTATTGAATTAGCTGCCAATATCTCTTCAAAGCTTTAAAGATGCCAGTGTGGTCAGAATCAGTGTTCTAATAAAATCCTAAAAGCCTAAAACCTTCCAGCCTGGGCAGCTGGGACCTGTCACATACCCAGCTCAGGGAAGGGGACAGCCAGCACACAGAGGCTGTGACACACACCAGAATGTCACTGCCTGCCAGGGCTCCAGCCCTGGGGAATTCTGCTCTCCTTGGCTGCTGATTGAGAGTTTTCCATCAGGTCCCAAACTGCTGTGCCCAACGCCCATGGTTACCCATGCCAGGGCATGCTACAGGTGGTGCCAGCACAGCACAAACCACACACGAGTGCAATCGGAGCTTTTGAAGTTTTTCTTCACAACAGGGTACAACCTAAACAAAATATATGGATATACAGACTGCTGAAACATTTATTGAATCACCAACTGCACTTTTTACTTCTTACCAAGGGAACAGCTTAGTATTTCCATTGCTGTTGAAAGCACTTTGAATGCTTTCTACCCAAACGTTACAGAACTGTTCTAACCCGATAACCTCTAAAAATTGTACCCTGCAGGTGCTCTGTCTTGCTCTCTATCTCTTTTATCACTTTCTCACATTTTTTATCTCCCAGAAGAAGCACATTTATTATCAACAATAAAAATACTAGTTCAGAAGAAACAGCAGTGCTTTAATAAGCAAATATTTGCCTTTCTGGAGACCTATATTCATGATAAAAAAACCCCCAATTTGATCTTAAGCTAGGCAGAAATTCCTCAAAAGAGCCAACACTGTGTAGCAGAAGATTAACATCCACTGGTGTAGGAATGATTGTGATTCAAGCCATCCTCAATAAAACACACTGGGAAAGACAAAGGAAACAAAACCAGAGAAGATAGAAAAAAAAAGGAATAAACTTGATCTGATCACTGCCAGTAGAGGATTGTCAGAATACAAGGTGCATTGCAATCTCCTCTCTAAATGATGAGATTCATTTTCTAGTGTATTAAAGGCAGAAATGTACAGCCTCCTTTAATATTCATCCTGTTCCCATTAAAGAAAATATACCGAGATAAAGAACATGTAGGTCAAAACCTTGTCTTCTGGGAAGATAACACTCAACCATTTCATAGCAAGGGGAGTTGTTAATAGTCAGGTTTTCCTGGAAAAATCACGTTCTGCTTAAGTAATTTCTAATTATCACCCTACAGCATTTACAGTTCCTTAAGAGTCTCCCATCTGAGCATCTGTGGATGGAAACATAACTATTTTTCTCTAAGATAGAGGAACTTGAGAGAAACTTGAATATTGCAACAGGTCCTCAATTCTCTTACAAATGCAGCCTTGCAGTTTACACACGTTTTTTAATAAAAATGACTATTACCAGATGAAAAAGCTGCACACCAGCCAACCCAGAGGAACCTTGAGTAGCACTGAAGAGAAAGCCTGAAGATTATAGGGTTTTAGATATGGTAAAAATCAATATATGAAATCTAGCCTCCTATCAGAGCTGGCAGAACTAACCAAGACCATACTACGACACCATACTATTAGAGGTGTGGAAAAACAGTTTCAATAATCACCATGGTAGCATTAAAAAGCCACAAAACTCCCGAGTGTGAAACAGCAGTGGAATAACCACTGGAGATCAGATCTCAGGCCAGCTAGTCTCTGATCATCATGTTATGGTCACAGAGTACAGATCACAAGAAGGGAAGACTGAATATTGATCATCTAGTGTTAGGAGATCCAATTACAAATTACAGCACCTAGAAAATAAGCCCATTCAGTCTCCCCAGTGTTATCAGGCTCAAAGTGCATACAGAGAGGTGGGGGTCCTCTGTAATCAGTTTCCTTCTAGCAACCTGCTCTTTTTTCACACTTTGACCAAAAAATACTCTCCAGAAATCTAAAAATAATCTCCAGAAATCTAAAAAACGATGATGTGTTACACATGAGCAGCTATATTAAAGCTATTGCTGCTACAGAAACGCTTGCTTTCACATGGCTCAGAAGGATCTCATCTGGAATCAGGTATGATACCATGGAAATCTGCAGTGAGCACTCTTACATCTTAAGATGATAAACCCCACTGTAGAAGTAAGATATTTGCAAGAAAATAGTGAACACTGTTTTAGCCTGATCATACAGATTTAATTTGTATTATGTAAAACGCTTCTCCTATTTTATTTTCCCCTTTATGTATCATCTTGCATAAATATTTAAAGATTCCGTTCCCCAAAAATTTCTGCTGGAAGCAAGTCAACAAATGAATTCTACTACAAAGAAGATAATATATAAACCCAGGGAAAATAATTTGAACAACCCAGGTTACTTCTAGGAAGGAGAATGGATGGTACTGCAAGAAAGGGGATTACTCTTACACAGGTTAGAAAGTGAAAATAAAATCTCTTGAAATTAAATATGACTTGTGACAGGTATATTTATTCAATGAACATAACAACATATATTTTCTTCAATGAAAATCACCTGGCTGAAATTTCAAGGATTTACAGACCTGGTTGATTTCTGTTGTTGCCCTATACCTTCTCAGTGCTACAAACCCAACAGCAGAGGGGAGAGCACATGAAAAATAGTTTATGTTGGAAGATTTTCACATCAAAAAAGAAAAAAACCCCTAAATATATCAAATGCTTCCCAAAGCAATCAATCTAACAATTAAAACTCACTTAGGAATGAATCTGGTCCCCTGCATATTAGGCCACAAATAGATGGCACACTGAAGCATATACACGTGGTGCAGATGCCTCCTGACTTCAGTTTCAGAAAACCCATGTGAACTCCAGATCTGAATACAGAAATCCAGTTTCCCTAGCTCAAAGTCATACCAGGGAAAAAACACAGTCAGAAGTGAGAGCACAATGAGTGTCACCAATAAGATGACATGTTTCAGTCTCACTAGGCTTAGGCAATATTTGGCAATATGTAACAAGTCTTGTAAGAAAAGGAGAGACTAAGAGCTTCGTTGTTATAGCCCATCAGAAAGCAGGGGGAGGGGGAAAGGTGATAATTTCGTCCTGATTAAGAGTTGACTTTGTTTTCACACACAGCCATTCCTCTAGTGATGTATGAGATTACAGCCCATTTTCTCACTTAGTCTGACCTAGAGTCAGGCTCTGAGTGCCAAATGTGTACTCGGAACCCCTCTCTCTTTTTAAGATGGGTATCTTCCTAGGAAGTTTATTCTGTGAAGAAACAATACCAAGTTTTCTCATAAGGATCTCCAGTCCATCTTAAATATTGCCAAAGATATTTACAATTGAGGCACATAAACTTTTAATAGCTCATCTATTGCTTTCCATACCCAAAACTCAAATGGAACTCCCAAAAGCCAAGCACCATGATAGAGCAATACATCCATAATTTGTTTAGATGATAGCAAACTAGCTATCACCTAAAATAGCTGAGATAGCAAGGGGGAAGAACCAGTAAAACTACAGCAATATCAAGACCTTTTTATAGGTGTTTTTGCATGTAAGTATCTTTTATATTTCTCAGAATAAACAGAGAACTAGAGGCTTAAATCTACTACTGGGCTTTCCAGGCATTTTCAGTACTGCAGGGAAAGTTTCTAAGCTGAGGTAGAGCTGGTTTCTCCCCACACATATTTCTTTACAGTTAGCGTGAGCTTCTCCTTGACAGGGCAAGGAAGGAATGAAGAGCAGAAAGAACAAGTTAAATGGTTTTGCTGACAGCCTACTAAGATTGTAGGTAGTCAAGTGACATTTTTTTTTATAGAGCTCCATCAACACAACCTTTGAGATAAAATATTTTACGGTTTCACATTTTCTTCAAATGGAAAGTGCAACCAGTCACACAATGACCAAGATTTCTTTGTATTTGCTCAGCTAAATCTCTCCACAGGGGCCAAGCCTTGCTTCTTAGAAGCTGAGGTGCTTATCCCACTGATAATCCACATGCCTTTAAGATTTCCTAAAATGAACCATCTTTCCTGAAGACTTTTTCTGCATCACAGCAACCAGTATTCTTTGTAAGCTCTGCCACCAGGACTGGTATTTATTATGTCCAGCAGTGATTATAGCCTGTATTTGCCAAAGCCAAAGCCAAGCAGCACAGTCTGACACACAGCTTACGGTTCTAGTATTGCTGTTGATTCTGTCTGGAGCTTTTTACTAGTCTATTTGAAATTACAGATTCGGCAGGCTTCCTTTACTATTGTAGCTAGTTTTCAATCTTCTACTTGGAGCTTGTAAAACACAAGTATAAAAGCACCTAGTGAAAGAGGTCTGCTCTTCTCTTCCATTTCGCCAAGAGCACACTGGCTGTAAATGGTTAACTAGAGAGCACGTAGCAACCAGGCAGAGGCCAGGAATGAAAAACCACCACCACTTCCAACACTTCTGCAAACCCTCCGCTGTTGCAAAGGCACAGAGAGGCAAAGCCATTTCTTAAAGCAATACAAAATTTTACCACAGGCTGACGCTCTTTCTACAAGAATAATGAGACGGTCCCCGAGCTGAATGCAGAACTCCTCACTTCACAGCTTTTCCCTCAGACTTCACTTTCACGCTCAATATTTACAAAACAAAGCCTACAAACACCTCATAGCCAAAATATTCCCAGAACAATTAGGATATTTAGCACTCTCCGCGCTTTCCTAACTTCCCTAGCGCCTCACTCAGGAGCGCTTTCACGGGTGGGGAGGGGAAGCGAAGTTACGACCCCGATGTGCCGGAGCAGCCTCGGGCGCGACATCCGCGCTGCACCAGCGGGATGCCCGAGCAGGGGGGACCGGGATGCCCGGGCAGGGGGCACCGGGATGCCCGGGCACGGGGGACCGGCAGCGGGATGCCCGAGCACGGGGGGGACCGGGATGCCCGAGCACGGGGGGGACCGGGATGCCCGAGCACGGGGGGGACCGGGATGCCCGGGCACGGGGGGCACCGGGATGCCCGGGCACGGGGGGCACCGGGATGCCCGGGCACGGGGGGCACCGGGATGCCCGGGCAGGGGGGCAGCGGGATGCCCGAGCAGGGGGGCAGCGGCAGCAGGATACCCGAGCAGGGGGCACCGGCAGCAGGATACCCGAGCAGGGGGCACCGGGATGCCCGAACAGGGGGGAGCAGGATGCCCGAGCACGGGGGGCACCGGGATGCCCGAGCAGGGGGGCACCGGCAGTGGGATACCCGAGTAGGGGGGACCAGGATGCCCAGGCAGGGGGCACCGGGATGCCCGAGCAGGGGGGACCGGGATGCTCGAGCACGGGGGACCGGCAGCGGGGCAGCGGAAAGCGGCGCCGGTCCCGCGGGCTGCGGGCACGGCCACGGGCGGCACCGAAAGCGCGGCAGGAAGAAGCGGCTGAAGCGCCCGAGTTGGCGGCGGCTCGCTGGAAGTGAAAGCGGCACCGCGTCCGGCGGCCGCTGACAACGCCCCGGAGGGACCCCACGGCCGCTTCCAACGGGGAAAGATGAGAGCGGCGCCTCTCGATGCCCCTCACCGCCCGGGCAGCTCCTGCCTTTCCCACAGCGGAGACGGGAAAGCGGCGCACCCTCGGAGCGCAGGAGAGGAGCGCTGTCCGCCAGAAGCGCAGCGGGATGCGGCGCGCAGGGAGCCCGCGGGAGGTGCCGGGCGGGCACGGCCACCCGCTCCCCGGCCTCCCCTCCGCCAAGTTACGGCGGGACTCACCTGGGGGCAGGCAGAGAGCGGCGAGCAGCAGGCAGAGCAGGGGCGGCGGCGGGCGGCGGCGGCAGGAGGCGCAGGCGGCGGCGGCGGGGCGCTCCATCATCCCGCCTGCCCGCGGCGGGACCGGGAGGCGGCGGCGGAGCGGGGCGGCGCGCCCGCGGGGCTCTTCCCTCTCGCAGCGGAGCGCGGCGGCCACTTCTCCCTCGCCCAGGCCTGGAAGAAGCGGCGGCGGCTTTCCCCCCGAGCAGCGGTAACTTCCCGGGAGCGGGCGGCGGGGCGGCTGCTCTGATTCCCGGCTCCGCACCGGAGCAGGTGGCGGCTCCCTTCTGGCAGCCGAGCGGCGCTCCAGGACTGAGCGCTGCGGCGGCAGAGGCGGAGCCGGGCGGTGGCGGGGCTGGCCCGGCCCCCGAGCCCCCGCCCCTCCCGGAGCACCGAGCGCAAGCGGGCGGAGCCCCGCGGGCAGCCCCGCCGCCGCCGCCCCGCCCGGTGCAGTCTGTGTGCCGCCCGGGATGTGCCGGTCCCTGATCCGGGATGTGCCGCTGCCTCCCGGGATGTGCCGCTGCCTCTCGGGATGTACCGGCCCTGCCCCGGGATGTGCCGCTGCCGCCCGGGATGTGCCGGTCCTGCCCCCCGGGATGTGCCGCTGCCTCCCGGGATGTGCCGCCCTGCCCCGGGATGTGCCGCTGCCCCCCGGGATGTACCGGCCCTGCCCCCCGGGTTGTGCCGCTGCCTCCCGGGATGTACCGCTGCCCCCCGGGATGTGCCGGTCCTGCCCCCCGGGATGTGCCGGTCCTGCCCCCGGGATGTGCCGGTCCTGCCCCGGGATGTGCCGCTGCCTCCCGGGATGTGCCGCCCTGCCCCGGGATGTGCCGGTCCTGCCCCGGGATGTGCCGGTCCTGCCCCGGGATGTGCCGCTGCCTCCCGCCCGGTGCAGTCTGTGTGCCGCCCGGGATGTGCCGCCCTGCCCCGGGATGTGCCGCTGCCTCCCGGGATGTGCCGGCCCTGTCCCGGGATGTGCCGCTGCCCCCCGGGATGTGCCGGTCCTGCCCCGGGATGTACCGGTCCTGCCCCCCGG